>NW_016814742.1:1409033-1438801 GCF_001698545.2 Rhinopithecus bieti | reverse complement strand
TAGCCTGGTTGACTTTTAATCTCAGCCTATAGAAAGCATCACAATTTAAATCTCTTAGAAATTTTTAAATGGATAAGAAGTAGCAGGAATTATATAAGGAAGGGCAGTTGAATTGTCCATGAATATAGCTGTTTATGCTCAATCTTGCTCACTCTCCCTCAGAACATTTTTAAAAGGAATTAGCCTCTAGGTGCTTAATAAGACATGAAAGGGCCCTTAAGTTACTGGCCATTTTTTCTTTTTTTTTTTTTGAGACAGGATCTCGATCTGTCACCCAGGCTGGAGTGCAGTGGTACGATCTCGGCTCACTGCAACCTCCATCTCCTGAGTTCAAGCGATCCTTCTGCCTCAGCCTCCCGAGTAGATGGGACTATGGGCACGCGCCACCACGCCCAGCTAATTTTTGTATTTTTAGTAGAGATGGGGTATCACCATATTGGCCAGACTGGTCTCGAACTCCTGACCTCATATTCCACCGGCCTGGGCCTCCCAAAGTGCTGGGATTACAGGCATGATCCACCGCGCCCGGCCTGGTCATTTTTTTTAAATGTCCATATTTCCTTCAATTCCGCAGTTACAGACCACAGCAGATATGTTGATGCTTGTTTAAAAACCAGTGAAGCTTGCTGGGCATAGTGGCACACACCAATAATCCCAGCATTTCGGGAGGCTGAGTTGGATAGATCTCTTGAGCCCAGGAGTTCCAGACCAACCTGGGCAATGTAACAAAACCTCGTCTCTACAAAAAGTACAAAAATTAGCCAGGAGGAGTGGCATGCACCTATAATCCCAGCTACTTGGGAGGCTGAGGTGGGAGGATCATTGCTATGCACTGAGATTGTGCCACTGCACTCCAGCCTAAGCAACTGAATGAAACTCTTTCTCAAAAAATAAAATAAAATAAAGCTGGCAAAGCCCTCAGTTGGGAAACTGAATCTAGATCTTTGATCAGAATTTAATAAGAAGGAAAGATTCTTTTTGGCAGCCAAACTCCAGGAGATTGTTAGCTGTTGTTCTTCCTTTCCAGTTGTTATTTCCAGCCATCCACAGCTCACCAGGGCATCTCTGACGCTTACCCTCCCTAGAGATGACTCAGTCTGGCAGACATCTCTAAGGATGGGAAAGTCTGAGAGATGGTCATACAGCTCGTTGTGTTAGAGCTGTATCCTAGACCCTTTTAATTAATAATGGTATTATATGCCCTATTTATTGACTCTTAATTTTTAATTTTGCAGAGATTAATTCTGTCCTAGCCTTTGCTGAAATGAGCACAAGTTCCTGTAGCAGAGCTCTAACTTGACTGTGGTGTTAGGTGTTCTATGTGTACTCAGCCCTGAAGTCCTGGGACCTGAGAGTTCCAACTTGCTCACACAGTTCCTCCTGCCCATCACTCCGAAAACCACAGAGCAACATTTTGCTGGCTTTTTTCCCCCTGCTTTTGACTGAAGCATATACACAAATGTGTCCACAGGAAGAACTGAACTTGTGATTATGCAGTTTGAGAATATAGTTAGGTAGCAATTTCAGATTTCAAATAATGGATATGATTCTACCCCCAAACTTAAGTAAGAGAAAGATAGATGCTACTAGCTTCTTAACAAGAGTAAGAATTTAAATATTTTGATGAAAATAGTTGTCTGGTTGACCTTCAAGTTTGCATAGTTCTTAGACAACTTTTCATCTTTAAAAATACAAATTTTCCTATGTTCCACAGAACTTAGGAATTTGTCCTATTTTCTTTCATCCTCCCTGCTGTTTCTGCCCCTTGTTTTAGATCATTTGTGTCAAGTTACATTTATTCAAACTAAGCAAAGCATTCAATTACTTGAAAAAGGAATAGAAAAAATTGCAATGCCATATCTACTCTGTAACCTCTAATAATTATGTCGTATCAGCTAACATATGAATTAAAATATTCACGTTCTTGGTGTCTTTTAGTCCACAAAAGGAAATGATTACTACATTTTGTCAAACTAATGCCAATTTGATGATATGTTAAAACATTTAGCTTGCAGCTGCAAGTTAGTAAGCCATATAAGGTAAGGCTTCAATTATAGATCTATCCTGCCGTAAAAGTGCTTAATTAGACTCATGTAAAATTTTACTTGAAGCAGGATTTTTACTGAAGATTTAAAGAATTAAGAAAAAAAGTCTTTTCCATTCATTTTCTTTTCTTTTGTTGATTTTTATCCATCCTGCTACCCTACTTTCTTCCTATTACGAGGACGAACATAAGGAAAATTTAGTCTGTCAATGGCTACCCTTTTGAGTGGTGATTTTTCGCTTTTTTTTTTTTTTTTTTTTTTTTTTTTTTTTTTTTTTTTTTTTTTTTTGAGAGGGAGTCTTGCTCTGTCACCCAAGTTGGAGTGCAGTGGTGTGAACTCAGCTCATTGCAGTCTCTGCCCCCTGGGTTCAAGCAATTCTCCCTGACTCAGCCTCCCGAGTAGCTGGGATTACAGGCGCCCGCCACCACGCCAGGCTAATTTTTGTATTTTTAGTAGAGATGGGGTTTTCACCATGTTGGCCAGACTGGTCTTGAGCTGCTAACCTCAGGTGTTCCATTCACCTCGACCTCCCAAAGTGCTAGGATTGCAGGCGTGAGCCATCACACGCAGTCTGATTTTCACTTCTAGTTGTAAATTTTCAAATGCTGTTTATCTTTAGTAGTTTGACCAGGTCTTGAGTCCAAAATAAATATTTTACACTTACAAAGTATCTTTCTGTACTGAATCAAGTATTACCAGCATTAAAGGTATATTGCCAATCATCGTATTAAAACTCAGTAAAGTACCAAAGTGTGAGTATGATTTCATACACACCCTGAAGGCTATTGCTCATTAACTAGTGTTGCCACTGGCTACCTTGAGCAGCAGTGAAAAGAGTGAAATGAGATCTACTGCCCTGCTTCTCCCTGCAGCTATTTCTGGTCCCCCTAATAGTCATGGTGACTACAGTGTGCAGTCATGCTGGTTTCCTACAGCGTTTACCTTACTGCCTTCTTGTTCTTTTCGTTTACCCATAGATACATTTTTAAAACGAAGGGAAGTAGAAAATGGGTGTCTCCATCCACAAAGATGGATACCTCTTTTAGGTAAGACAGAAGGAAAATGGTACTATGGATATTGTTATTAAGCGTAGCTATGGTTACAAGTCCAAAGCAGAAAATTGGATATTTATATTAGTATATTAATCTGCACAGTCTACTTTTTTTATTCCAAACCACAAAATTAGATTTGATAGTGCCTATTTTTTAATAGCACCTACTTTTTGTTCTTACAGAGGTGAGGAGGAAAGAACTTCTTAAAAAATAATATTCCATTTTTTAAAATTAGATGATCTATGTTTAATTTTGCTATTAAAACAATTTTCTAAAAACTTTTAAGTGGCTAATTTTATTTATTACATACTTCTAGGATGCATGTATGAAATTCCACCCCTCTCACCCTCATATACAAAAACAACTGTCATTGACTTGATTTGTTTTTGTTAAATAAAACATTTTCAAAAGTGTCTTCTAAATCTGGGTACTGTCCTGAGAATGTGTTGAAATTTAAAATATCACCTCTTTTGCTGGTCAAAACAACACTCAGTTATGGTGCAATCACAAACACTCCAGGTCTCAGTGGCTTAACAAATAAAACATTACTTTTCACTCCAAGAAGATCTGTGAGTTTAGTGCCTCTCAAGAGCAGCTTGTAAGTGGTGATTCAGGGATCCAGTTTGCTTGCATCGTTGTCATTTCAACATCTTGACACATGCCTTCCAGATTCAAATTAAACAGGGAAGAAGAAAGCTGGAAGGCTACCCAGGGTCTTCTATTACCTCAACCTAGAAGTAGCACTCATTGCCTCTGCTTAGAGCCCACTGGCCATATGACCAATCTAACTGCAAGGAGGTCTTAAATATATAACCTTCTATGTATTCAGGAGGAAAAGCAAGGCACAATTTTGTGAATACCTAGCACTAGTTCTGCCAAACCTTTCATGTGTATCATGGAGGAAAACTCTTGAGAAGCACTTTTTGAAATTCCCAATCTCAAATCAGATAACTTGAATCTGATCTTATCATCAGACTCTGCCTTTCCCCCTTTAGAAATCCATAATACACAGTCTGCAAACAAGTCATCTCTACCAAGCCCTTCTCCCCCAGGGTCTCCCTCAGTATCTCTTAAAACTCTTCTTTTCCATTCGTATCTTGACTCTCATAGTTCAGGCCATTCTCATCTTTTCATAGAATATTTACAATGGTCTAATCACTAGTAACTTAATTCCTCTCATTATTCCCACCCCAACCAGATCATCATTGTATCTTCAGCACTGTGTGGCCTCTCCACTTTGTAAGTTCCCAAGAGCATTAGCTTCTGAATTGTATGGTGTCTAAGAGTCACATACCTTAAAAGTGTGGGTATTATTTATTCCTCAATATCTAAGGATCTTTCCCACAACAAGGATTTCATTCCTCAATATCTAAGGATCTTTCCTAAAACAAGGGTTATAAATGGCTTATAATGCCATTTATAATTGAAAACCCAACGAGTGGAACACTAAATGTTTTTAAATTGGCAGAAATATTTATCTTTTAGGTGTGATTCTGTTAACATTTGAACCTGTAAGTTGGCTAGAGACAGAATATACTAAAAGTTTATTCTCTTAGGCTGGGTGCAATGGCTTACACCTATAATCCAGCACTTTGGGAGTCTGAGATGGCAGAATTGCTTGAGCCCAGGAGTTTACGACTAGCCTGAGCAACATAGCAAGACCTCGTCTCTACAAAATTTAAAAAATTAGCCGGTTATGGTGGTGCACATCTGCAGTCCCAGGTACTCAAGAGGCTGAGATGGAAGGATCCCTTGAGCCCAGTAGGTCAAGGCTTCAGTGAGCCATGATCGTGCCACTGCACTCCAGCCTGGGCAACAGAGCAAGATCCTACCTCAAAAGAAAAAAAAAAAAACGAGTTTTACTTATGGCTCATTTTTTCCAAGTAGTAAACAGAGGAGGTGTGAAAAACGTGCCTTCCTCTATATTCTAAATGGAATAAACACAGGAAGAACCAAAATCTGTTTTGGTTTTTTTACTCATTTTGTATGTCATCTTTTTCACACTAGACCATAACAACAATTTTGGAAATAGTGGTGTTTTTATTGACAACAGTTTTTTCCATATTAATCAAATATCCACAACTTGATATATTTTGTACATGATTATATCTTTGACAGAATTTGTTTTAAATCCCCCCAAATTAAAAGAAAATGCTGCATAACTGCAATTTTATTCACCATGTCCAGAAGTTGATCCTTTCTGTATGCTGATTACAGTAGCACAACCCAAGATGAATGCCAATGAAAATAAGGATTTAGGTATAAATAGTAACCTCATCACGTCCTTATAAAACCAAATATATCTTCCATTCTTTATCAGTTCACTAGCCATTCAACATGCCACTATTGTACACTTACTAATTTGTAGATGTTGTGCCTGGGGATAACAAAAAATGCAAAAAATGAAGGGGTTACTCCTGTAATCAAGCAGCTCCTAGTTTAATGAGCTGTACAAATAAGTCAAGCAACAATTTTGATGCATTATAATAAATGCTCCATTAGAGAAATGCAAAGGGTGCTAGGGAAACATAAGTAGAATACCTCTCTTCCACCTCAGGGAATCAGAACCAGATTCCTCCAAGAGGAACTGTGACTTAGGTAACCAAGCTCATGAAAGGGAAAGAGACATCAGGCAGAGGAAAGGAGCGTGCAGATGCCATGCTTATATCCCCAGTGTAACTGCAATGTCATGAGTGCATATCCACTCCCTGTGCTTTCAGATTTCACCTCACAGGGTGAACCTCTAAGAAACCATGGAAATTCTCACGGTACATAAGAGAAGACTGATGTTTGGAGTCAACCAGACTGGAATTCAAATCAAGATTTCTATCACTGGCAGTGTAATTTTAAGTGTGTTTCTGGGTTTCATCATTTTAAGAGAGAAATAACAGTATCTATCTTGTAGAGTAGCCATTGAGAGTAATAGAATAATGAATGAAAAGTATTTAGCATCATTTCTGGCACATGGTAAGCACTTAGCAAATCATAGTTTCTAATAATAGTACAAATGGAAATGGGTTGCATTTGCAACCTTGCTAATAGACACCAGATATACAGTTGGTTGGTCATTCTTTCCTTTGGTTTGTGTCTTGTTAATATGAATTGAAAATGTTTGTGTTTAAAATTATTCAGTGTGGATTAACTCCTCTACGTAATTGATAGTAATTTGATTCCATTGATGATAATTGTAGTGGATTTTAATGACCAGTTGGCAGGAGTTTTTAGAGCATCCTTCTTGGGAAGTAAAATGTGTCACAGGAATTCATTAGTAACCAAACAAGATACATTAAGACCATAGAATGACTAATGAATAGTCATGATATCCATTGGGATTTTGTATCAATTTCAAAATTGACACCAGAGAGATGGTAAAAATTCCCCTACAGCTATTAGCCTCGACAGAAATTGGATTTGTGTTAGCATAGCCACTCATTCACACCAAATACCCAATCTGTCTATGAGGTGAGATGCTCAATTTTACATTCACCAAATTAAAACAAGAAATTAAGTGATGCTCAGGCTCATCTGGATGCCAGCACAAGACAGTCAGAAAGAGAAGCTATAGTTCAGCTGTCTGCTGAATTCTGTTGCCCTTGATGACAATGTCTAAAGCAATAATTGACCCAAACTTTGAAATTTATAGATTTCGTGATAATGAAACCAAAGCTAGGTAGTATTGTATATTGAAATCATAAACTGGTACATGTGTACATGCTCACTGGGGCGAAGTTCTCCAAAAAATAAGCATAGTGCCTTCAAAGGGAAAATAAGCACAGATGGTTTTTAAGGAAATTAACTGCCAGACCCTCAGCTTCCATGTATTTGTTTTTTAATTTTAGAGAATATTCAAGCAAAAGGCTTGAAGACCTAGAGTAAGTTGAAAACTTCACTGAGCTCTAATTTAGCAAACGTGGCTTCTAGGCCAGCTCTCCTATTACCTGGGGTGTGACCTTGAGCAAATCCTTCATTTGCCCCTCTGACCACAGTTTTCTGTCGAGGAACTTGATGACCCCTAAGTTGCTTTCCAATCTAAAACAATGGGGATGTGGGTTTATTTTACAGGAGGAAATCATGCTGCACTCCCAGAGAACTTCATGACAATAGGTTTCAGATAGAATTTGAATTTGTTTGAGGTAAAACTTCTCTAAGAACCAATTTGGGCTAGACACATCCTAAATGTTCCATACATATTTTCTTAAGTCAAAGGGTACAATAAATTCACTTTTTCTTGCTGTAAAGGATAGTAAGCCTCATACCTCATTCCTTACTCCTAGAGGTTCAAACAACTTAACATCTTATTGTCTTAACACAAAACCATTTAATTTTCCATCCTGTTTTAATAAATTAGTCTTGGTGAACTTTTTCTCCTTGGCAAGCACTCTCTGTATTTTCCACCCTTTTATTTCTTATTTTAAAACTTTGTTACTTTCACATACCAGCCACGTAATGCATGTAATGTATGGTCCTGTACTCTGCTTGGTACCAAGTATTCAAATGGGGATGAGACACAGTGAAGGAAATTTTTAAAATTAACTGTCTAACTGGCTAAAAAGACACTTAAACTGATAATTAAAATATAATGTATTAAATGTAGTAATAGAAACATGAACAAAGTTCCAAGGAAATGAGGAAGCACAAACTTCTTTTTAAATTTTGATGAAGTTTATCTCTTCTTTTGTTTCTTATACTTTAGGTATCATATCTAAGAAACTATTGCTTAAACTAAGATCATGAAGATTTACACCTATGCTTTCTTCTAAGAGGTTACAGTTTAGCTCATCTGTTCAAGTCTTTGATCTATTTTGAGTTAAAGTTGTATATGGTGTAACGTAGGAGTCCAACCTCACTCTTTTGCATGTGGATATGCAGTTAGTTGTCCCAGTACCATTTGTTGAAAAGACAATTTTTTTCCCATTAAATTGTCTTAACACTCTTATAGCTGCCTCTTTGATATATTGTCCTGACTTAACTTCCATTGTGCCAAATTCACTTTACTTTTTCAGTTTCCTTAGCAGGTTCCTTTACCTTCACCTTACTCTAAATGTTAAGATTCTTAAAGATAGGATTTGCAAATCCCTTCCCTTCTGTCTTTTGTGATGCTCCCTACAGATGATCCACTCCCATTCTCTCTCTATGCTAATGACTTAGAAATTTTATCTCCATCCCCAGACTTCTCTGCAGAGCTTCTTACAGGAATATCTATTTGACTTATTGACTCCACTTGCATGTGTCATAAACAACTTAAGCATACATAACTTTATCCAAAATGTAATACTTGATTCTCCTGTCTGTTCAGCCTCCAAGAAAATTTGTTTTTCTGACAGCTTTTTTTATCTTGTAAATTGCACCACTATTATCTACCCAGTTGCTCACACCAGAAGCCTGGGATTCACTCAGTATTCTTCCTTTTCCTTCACCTCTCATATTCAGCCCATTAATATGTATCTCAAATCTTTCCCTACATCTCATCTCCACTGACATCATCCTAATACAGGCCACCCTTATCTCTTACCTGAATTACTGCAATGGCTTCTTAACTGTTCTGTTTCTTTTCTTTCTCCTATTCCCAAACTACCACCAGCGTCATAATTTCAAAAATGATCTTGGTCCAGATTATCCCCATTTTAAAACACTACAATGGCTTCTGCTTGCACTTAAGAGCTCTCATTAGCGTGGTCTATAAGCCCCTATCTAATCTGTCTGTTGCTTAGCTCTCCAGTCTCTTCTCAAGCCACTTTTCCCCTTCTATGGCCACACCGGTGGTCTTTCACTTTCTAGAACACATAAAGGGGTTTTCCCCTTTCAAGCCTTTGCACATGTACTTTTCCCCAGCTTATCTCCTTGCACACAGCTTACGTCTTCAGACGCAGCTTTCAGACTGATTCTAAGTCAGTCCCTCTTCCCTTGAATAAACTATCACAGCACGGTGTTTGTTAACAGCCTGGAAAATTATTGTGTTTCAGCAATTGAATTTTTTATTATAACATATTTTTATACATACACACCCCTACACGTATTTTTTTAACCATACACATCCTGCCTCCTATTTCTAGACCATAACCTCCTTGCCGGGCATGGGGTGCGGACAATGTGTGTGGAGAGTATGTCTATTTTGCCTACAACTGTGTTCCCAGCCTACTGCTGTGCCTAATGCAAATAATAGGTAACCAAAAAAAAAAAACAAAAAAAATAATTCAATAAATAAACAAACCTGCAGGGAAATGTAAAAGGTGGAATGACATCTGATGAGTATGAATTACCAGGTGATTATGGAAGGAAAGTAGATCAGTGGTTGAGTAACCAGTGTCTGCAAAGTCTCAGAGGCAAGAAAAGAGATGTATCTGTTAAGATGCTGATTTTATTCCTTGGAGACTGATGAGATTATATGCATGGAAAGGAAACACTTTTATTTGCACTTTGTTTCATGGTCAGTTTATTAAATATTTCTACTGAACAATTTGAAAAGCCAAATTTTCTTAAACTTTTATAAACATTGTTTATGAAACTTAGTTGATGAAGTTAAACAATTTAAACTGCAATCACAGTTTAATAGGACTGATTATTTTGACTAGATAATTTAAACAGACAAGGCATATGCAAAAATAATAATTACAGTACTTAAAGGAATATCATATTTAACCTGTAATGAACTAGCAACACCATAGGTTTAATTTCTGTCTTCATTATTTATTTTCTTCTCCAATCAAAGTGCTTATTTCCATATTTCCTGAGTGTAGAGGATTGAGTTGGTAATCAGTTGATTTTTAGTGGGGGCACACTGCCTGGTTTATTCTTCTAAGGCGATTCAAACTTGAGTCCCTGAATATCTCACTGGGTCTTCATGTGAACCTCATGTTTCACCTCGGTAGCACCATTTAAGCTGTATTCTTCACATCCGCCCAGTGATTTCAACTTGATGGGCTTTCTCCCAAAATGGTACATCTTTTACGTTGCTTGGCCAGCATTACATAATCCTCTATGTCATTCTTGTGTGTCGCTCTGGTATAGTAGCATTATTGTGAACATACAGATGCCTTATTAGTATCTTATTATAATTTGTCACGTTGTCTAGAAGTTTCTTCCTCTGGAAGATGCAATTGGATCTGAACAGATAGCCGAATTTCTAAAGAGGAGAACGCATTCACTACTTTGGAATGCATCACTGTCATTCTTTCTACCTAGTGGATATATTTGACCATTAATGCTCATTAGTGCTTTCTGTAACTTTCTACTCTTTCTGAAATTATTTGGCTTACTCATAGTTTTCTGTATTTGCCCATTGCTACTCACACAGATAGAGACAAATACATACATTTGTAGGTAGATAAATACTTAAAATACCCAGATATTTTAATACTTTTTACTAATTAAAATCAATAAAACATCCAATTATAATCAATTTTATTTTGTATTTCAGCTTCATTTTTGTACATTTTATGTTAACTCTCTTGTTAATGTATCATTAAGAAATTATGGCTTCCACAAAGTCATATACAATTACTGTAATTATCTTTATTGTGATAACTTTTATTACTATTGATGTTCTAAATATCACATCAGTGATCTTGCCCAGTGATCTCCTTTAAACTGGTTTCTTTTTCATTTTAGCACTGTCCCTATCATCTTTAGAGGTATCCTTGCTGTCTGGCAATAATGAGGTATTTTAGGCCTATTTGAGTTTTCCTTGCCCAAAGGTTTGGAATCTGCTGCTTCCCAAAGAAGTTTGCTTTCTTCTAGCAGAAAATATTGCTAGACACCTAAATCTGAGTGTGAGGCTTGCATTTCAATACCGATGCTGAAAACAAACAAATAAAAAAAATGTGCTACTGCTGATGTTGGAACACCCTTAGGGACAGAGCAGGATGCAGTGTTCTTTGTTAAGCTTTTTGTTCACATGGATTTGTTTTCAAATTCATTTATTATATGTTCTACATAGTAAGAAACTGATAAAACTTTAAGGATTTTCTATAATCTGTCAAGAAACATTGAGGCAGTAGATAATTGTTGGGGGTCCTGCAGAGGTGGCAAGCGAATAGCCTGGAACTAGATTAGGAAAGGCCTTCTTGGTTGTGTTGTATTAGGGGTGAGCAGCAAAGCATGGAAATGAGAAAGTGGCATGATCAGGTTACCAGTATAGAAAGAGGATCAGGTACTAGAGGACTTAGAGACTAGTGGCAGGAACACCATCCAGGCAGCTGTCTTTGTCCAGTACGACTGAAATAGAACCTAAAGTACCATGGGGGCTAGAAATAATGTGGAGGACTAAGTGAAGAGCCCTTGCTGAGAGAGAATGTCCTGGATTCTCTGAGCATTTTGATGTGGGATATGATGGAGAAGTTAAGAGTCAGGTCAATTGAGAGTAGAAGACTAGGTGAACAGAGGAGCCATTAACTGACACAATGAATTTAGGAGGAGGTCAGAAGAAGGGCAGGAAGGAAAAGATTGGGCTAATATGAAGGTTTTTAATTTGTGAAGCAGACAAATATAGACAGTGTCTGGCACATGTTTGTTCTATAATAAGTGAGCTGAATGAATCAGTTATTACTAATGATACAGAGTACATTGAGCTCATACTATGTTATTAGCCCTATGCTAAATATGTATTTCATTTACTTCTCACACTAGTTCATATGAAAAATAAATACTGGTTTTTTGTTTGTTTGTTTATGACAAGGTCTGGCTCTATTGTCCAGGCTGGAGTGCAGCGGCTCCATCTTAGCTCACAGAAACCTCTGCCTCCCAGGCTCAAGCCATCTTCCCACCTCAGCCTCTGCAGTAACTGGGACTATAGGCATGCACCACCAAGCCCAGCTAGTTTTTGTATTTCTTACAGAGATGGGGTTTCCCCATGTTGTCCAGGCTGATCTCAAAACTCCTGAGCTAAAGTGATCCACCCACCTGGGCCTCCCAAAGTGCTGAGATTACAGGCATGAGTCACCACACCCGGCCAAAAATAGGTACTGTTTTTTATTGACATTAAACCAATGAAAAAGCATAGGCTCATAGAGATTAAGTAACTTATCTGAGGCCACATAGTTGATATTTGGCAAAGTCAGGCTCAAGCCTAGACCTTTCTGACTTTGTATCTCTAATCAGGAAGGTAATGAAGGAAGAATCAGTGATAGGGGTTGGGGAATGGATCAAAAAATAATGTGTTTTAGAAGCCAACAGAAAGAACAGCTTTCAGAAGTAGTCAGTCAGTTTGTGGTCCCATGGCCAACTGGAGGAAACTTAAAATAGGCAATGGACTTGATAGGTCATTGGTGAGTTTGAGAGAACAGTGTTGTTAGCATGGGGTGGGGTAGTCCACTGGAGGTTCAAAACAATTGTGACATATGAGAGTAACAATAGGGGAGACTCCTCCTTCATGAATGTTCATGGTGATGAGAGTAGGGAAAGAAAGATGAGCTAAGTAGAGAGCTTAACAGAAAGACTCTCCAGTGCCAGATAACAAGTTTATCTCATTAGTAATGGCTAAGGTTCAGTGTCTATGGGCCAAACACTGTTCTAAGTGCCCCATTTGCACTTCACCTCATTCCTCACAGCAACCTCATGAGATAGATACTAGACCAATCCCTAGGACAGGTGAGAAAACTGAAGCACAAAAGGGTAAGTAATTTGTTCGAGGTAACACAGCTGGTAAGTAGCAAGTATGTTGAACAGAATTTGCTTGTTAACCACTAGCATTGTGTAGAGAGTTTTCAATTTGTATATATAAGGACTTGAAATTACAGTTATTAGAGTATTAGAGTAAAAGTCCCTAGCTTCCAACTGTAATAAAAGTAGAGACCTGTACATCATAGCTGGTTTGTCAGCAAACATAACCCAAGACAGAACAAAATCCATTTTACCAAATTTAGAGCCACGTTAGGTTTTTAACCTCAGAACAAGGGTTGCCTGTTTTTTGAGAGTCTGATAATCTCTGAACAAAACAGACGCAAAAGAAGTATTATTGAATTCATTCTCCTGATACCCTGTAACTATTCATAAGAACCAAGGTTAAGTAAATCCTGAAGATACCCGTGAGTGTTTATGCATTTCCTGAATTTAATTGTTTAAAGATACCTGAATAAAATTCTAAATGTTTGACCTCTGTCAATGAGAATATTGAAACAGTGAATTGAGAGGATTGTATGAGCTCATAGTTGTCTATATGACAGGGAGGGGGCATTGGGCTTTTTTCTGAGGCTTTAGTTAGCCTCTGGGGCAGATATGCTTGTGACTTGGGAATAGGCTGGGGTTCCACTGCATTACCTTCACAATGCTAAAAGAAGACCTAATAGAATGGTCCATTCTTCGCTTGGTAACAACAGCAATCGATAATCCCAAGGTGTCCTTCAAGTAGGCTTTTGCGTTTATGGGCTTACAAAGTATTCCTGAGCACTGAGTCCATTTTTCTTTGTCATCCAGCTCCAGGCAACAAACAAGTAAGTTTCTTGGTCCTTGAAATTAGCCAACTTGAGACAAAAGATAATTCTGAAACCGCCGTTGAGCACGCTATCTGTTCTGTATCCTCTATAAAGCAAGCCTTTTTAATGTAATTACATGACCTATTACTAAATTGATGAGGACAGCCTGAATTTATTTTTCCTCCTTTAACTTAGGAGTCAGTGTAGTCTATTGTAGCATTTCTGAGTGCAAGTTCTGCAGAATTTCACCCTACTAAGATACTTGGCCAAAAAAACCCTATGAGTAAATATGTTTGGGAAGCTCTGCATACCATACTTCTCCTGCTCTCACCCCTGCCTCCTTTTCATTCAGTTTACATTAACACATTAAAGATTTTCCAAAGTTCTGCAATAAAGGAACGTGGCTAGATCTCATTTCACGAAGTCATTTTGTCATAGAACTGAGCTTTTCTTGGAACACTGTAACTCACAGAACCATTTCGGCAAATGCTGACATAGATGTTAAGAGCTTTGGAGTCAATTTGTGGCTAATCTTGGGTAAGCTACTTCACCTCCCCATGCATGTGTTTCCTTAACTATAACATAAGGGTAAGAGTATCTCCCTTCGAGGAATGTAACATCTTACCATAGTACCTGCCACCTAGTATGGTAGCTGTTCTGTGATTGTGATTGACCAATGTTCACACTGTATCCTGCCCAGCTTGGGTTAACAGCTCTTCCTTTTGGAAAGGCTTGATGTAACCAGAATTTTTAAAAGAATTTTTCTGGTTAGTCATTACCACAAAAGTATGGATGAAATTTAACTTTTTGGAAGAATCTCCATCTTAAAAGAGGATAGTAGAGGTTGTCCAACATTGAAATGCAGTGATGTTGTGTCCAGAATTGGTGGGTTCTTGGTCTTGCTGACTTCAAGAATGAAGCCATGGACCCTCATGGTGAGTGTTACAGTTCCTAAAGATGGTGTGTCCAGAGTTTGTTCCTTCACATGTTCAGATGTGTCCAGAGTTTCTTCCTTCTGGTGGGTTCGTGGTCTCGCTGGCTTCAGGAATGAAGCTGCAGACATTCGCGGTGAGTGTTATAGCTCTTAAGGGCAGCGCATCTGGAGTTGTTCATTCCTCCCGTCCGGAGTTGTTTGTCCCTCCCAGTGGGTTCGTGGTCTTGCTGGCTTCAGGAGTGAAGCTGCAGACCTTCACGGTGAGTGTTACAGCTCATAAAGGCAGCACGGACCCAAAGAGTAAGCATTGGCAAGATTTATTGCAAAGAACAAAAGAACAAAGCTTCCACAGCGTGGAAGGGGACCCGAGCAGGTTGCCACTGCTGGCTCCAGGAGTGAAGCTGCAGACCTTCGTGGTGAGTGTTACAGCTCATAAAGGCAGTGCAGACCCAAAGAGTGAGCAACAGCAAGATTTATTGCAAAGAGCGAAAGAACAAAACTTCCACAGCATGGAAGGGTACTGGAGCCGGTTGCCATTGCTGGCTGGGGCAGCCTGCTTTTAGTCCCTTATCTGACCCCACCCACATCCTGCTGATTGGTTCATTTTACAGAGAGCTGATTGGTCCGTTTTACAGATTGGTCCGTTTTACAGAGAGCTGATTGGTCCATTTTGACAGGGTGCTGATTGGTGCGTTTACAAACCTTTAGCTAGACACAGTGCTGATTGGTGCATTTACAATCCTTTAGCTAGACCCAGAGTGCTAGACAGAAAAGTTCTGGAAGTCCCCATTAGGTTAGCTAGACACAGAGCACTGATTGGTGCATTTGCAAACCTTGAG
The DNA here is from genome assembly GCF_001698545.2 of Rhinopithecus bieti. Classification (NCBI taxonomy): domain Eukaryota; kingdom Metazoa; phylum Chordata; class Mammalia; order Primates; family Cercopithecidae; genus Rhinopithecus; species Rhinopithecus bieti. Next base: position 1,423,522 of record NW_016814742.1, on the reverse strand, counting down.
CTAGACACAGAGTGCTGATTGGTGCATTTACGATCCTTTAGCTGACCATAAAAGTTCTCCAAGTCCCCACCCAATTCAGGAACCTAGCTGGCTTCCCCTAGTGGATCCTGCTCCAGGACCGTGGGCGGAGCTGCCCGCCAGTCCGGTGCTGCGCCCCCACACTCCTCAGCCTGTGGGAGGTTGTGACAGAGCAGGGGATGGCACCCGTTGGGGAGGCTCAGGCCTCACCGGCGCCCACCAGTGGAGGGGCTTGGGCATGGTGTGCTACAGGTCCCAAGCCCTGCCCCACAGGCAGGCAGCTGAGGTGGCGAGAATTCGAGCAGGGCAGGGGCGGGCCAGCAGTGCTGGGGGACCCAGCAAACCCTCCGCAGCTGCTGGCCCTGAGTGCTAAGCCCCTCACTGCCTGGGGCCTGTGGCACTTGCCAGCCACTCCAAGTGCGGGGCCGCCAAGCCTGTGCCCACCCAGAACTCAGGCTAGACCACGAACACCCTGGTTCCCGCTGGCACCTCTCTCTCCACACCTCCCTGCAAGCAGAGGGAGCCAGCTCTGGCCTTGGCCTGCCCAGAGTGGGGCTCCCACAGTGCAGCAGTGGGCTGAAGGACTCCTCAAGCGTGGCCAGAGTGGACACTGAGGCCGCGGAGGCACCGAGAGTGAGCGAAGGCTGCTAGCACGTTGTCACCTCTCAGTGTGATTTAGTATTGATTAGTCAGTGTAATATAGAAAGAGCTTGGTATTGCCTAAGTTCACAGATAATTAATGGACTTTGTGGATTAAGAACCAACTTCTATCACCGGGTAGGCCTTTGCATTTAATCACTCTGTTCATAGAAGTAAAAGCTAGTATCGTCATTATTATTTAAATTACTATTCATCTATAAAATATTTAGTGACAGTCACAGTACTAAACAGAGCCTCCTTTGAAGCATCATGATTATCATGCAACTGAATTACCAAGGATGGGGCAGAAGTAGAGCCACTCATCACAGGAAGCAGAACGGTGTCTAAGTGGCACTGAGTGACTTTGGGACTGAAAGGAGACCAGGCTCTCAGGGAGCCAGATCTCTATGTAACTTTTCTTTTGCTAATATGTGTTCTAGTGGTAGAAACACTGAGCAATAAAATTGTCACAGAGTGAAAGCAGAAGAAAGAAAAAAACACCATCTCAGGTGAATCCTACCTTTTTGTATCCTGTGAAATTAATTTACATGTCACTTATACTGAACAAGAGTTAATTGTACCTTAGGTACTACCCATGAAAATAACTTTGCTAAGAAAAATAACTCAGTAGATGTGAATAGAATAGGGCCTACTTCATCTACGCAGAGAATAAATTATTATTGAATACTTTTGGCAGATTATATGAGAGTCACCAATGTTCCTGGCCTATAAACAGATTAAATATAATAGGTCTCCCTGCCAATTTTTGTGTTTGTTAGAACTCTTATCTATTTCATACATACGTATTTTCCCAAAATTCAAATTAGTTTTCCTCTAAGTTAGTTTAGATAAGTGGGGTTTATTGGATAGTTATTCTTAAGTGGTTAAATTGATTATGGAATAGAAGTAGTTCAAGCAAAACTATTAAGAAATCTCTGTTTTAAAAGAGTGTTCTTAAATGAGCATGTTGACTCAGCACTGAGTATAGATGGGCATATATTATTTATATTTTAGATTATTTTCCTGCTGCCTTATTTTCCAAACAGGATGAATATTTTACATTTCAAATATCTCTATGTGTATTTCATAGAAGTAGCTGCTGAAAATTCTGTTGAAATTGCCTTTTACTAGCAATAGAATTAAGGATTTTAATTACCAAGATACACCCTGATGTGTAGCATGATCAAATGAAATTATGTTGATAATTGAACTGTTGGTGTATTTTATGTACTTCTTAAAAAGTTTCCTCCTTTCTCTTCACCTATCACTTCTCAATATACTTTACTCTTTTCTCTCATTTTTATATACATTTAAATTTCTTTTCATTGTATTCTCAGTGACTGAACACAATGCTATAGCTTTATCTCCAGTTGCTCTCTCAATGAAGTCTTCTAAATCACTTAAAGTAAAAGATGTCAGCGTATATATTTTTTTAAAAGCACACGTTAAGTGGAACTGATATGAAGGCAAGATCAATGAAGCTAGATTGGTCTCAGCTCTACTCTCCAGAGACTAATTCCAAAAGTAGTTGACTTTATTTGCCATGGTTGACAGCTTCTCAGACTGCTTGAATAAATTTGAGTATTAATATGCTTCCTGTCTATTTAGAAAGAATTACTATGCCGTCTGCCTCAGGAGGCTGCTTTATTTCCAGATTTAATTCAGCACAATATGATGAGTCCCAACTTTTGAGTTAGGCGTCCTATTTACAAAACATGCGTGATTTAATAAGTATGTGTTCAACTCCCTCTCTGAGCAACATGCTGTGCTACACATAGCAGGATATACAAAGGTATGTAAGGAGTATCTTCTGCAAGCTTCAAAACACTTAGCCCCAAGATAGTAGAGAAGAGAGAGTGACATGCAATGGAATTGAGTGTGATGTGCCATTTTTTTCAAAGTTACGTAGAAGATGTAGTCTTAAGGGGGGTGGAGGGACAAACTTCCATTGAGTACCTGCAGACACTGCATGTACATCTTCATCTCCACAGTAGGCACGTGAGGTAAATGGTACAACCCACATTTTACAGATCAGACAAGTTAAATCACTCCCTTAAAGTCATTCTGCCAATTGTGTCAACATAATAGTGCCTGGCACATAGTATGTACTTCATGAATGGTTTTGAATGTTGAATAAATCTTTCAGGGAAGCAATTTTCAACATACACCAAGAGCCTATATGTGCTTTGAACCAGCAATTTTATTTCTAGTAATTGTCATAGATGTGGTAAAGATTGTGTGTATATGTGAGGCAGGAGGTTGGTAAAGAGGCAGAGTGTAGAGAGCTGTATAGGAGGTGACCTTTAGTTGTGAGGAAGGTGCCTAGACTAGACTCCCAGATTTCTGGCTGGATTAAGGACCTGAGCAGATATTGGGGTTGTTTGCTAAGCAGGGGACCCAAAGGAAAAGTAGGTGTGAAGGGAAAAGATAATGAGATGAGGTTTTGACTTACTGAACTCAAGATAACTTTGGGTCATTCTGTTGGAGTTTTCCATAAGAAAACCTATGGGCCTGGAACTCAGCAGCATGACCTAGTGAAAGATAAGGATTTGGTTATGGAAGTCAAGAGCTGGATGAGATTGCTCGAGAGAGAGTCTGTAGAGTGCAAAAGAGAAGAGAGTGAGGGGAAGAACCCTGGGATTACAGTTTGAGCAAGAGGATCCCAGATAGAAGAAAATAAGTCAGCAGAAGATCTAGGTCAATAGAAGAGAAATATTAAAGATTTAGGGAATTGTCAACAGAGCAAAATGATGTACTTAGAATTTGTAATCCAGCTGGAAAGTCATTGCATCTACAGGTGAAAAAGTCAAGTAGGAGAAGAGTTGCCCGTGATTGTACTTAATTAAGTAACCAAGAAGGATATAGATATTATTTAGGGATTTGAGTGGAGGGAGAGATTGGAATTGACCTGAAGCTTAATAAAGGTGATGGGACTTCACTGGGCCTCAAATGTGGGCAGAATTGAAACTGGAAGAGGTTATTTCAACTGAGGAAATGAAATTTGTTCAAATTCATCCTGATGCCTAAAAATAACTGAAGGTGGATTTCCTATTGGCAGTAGTCAGCAATGTCATCTTTCAACAGTGAAGACAGCATCTAGTTCTCTATGAGTTATAATGACTCCTGCTAAACAGTATCATATAAAACTGAGTGTGATGTTACCTGACATCATGTGCAAGATTAATTTCAAATAACAAAGCAGCAAGGCTTATGTATAGTGGGTTCAATCCAGAAACACAATGTGAAGATCATGCAGGTCAATTCCAGTGGGAAAAGGCAAGTCTTGGTTATACACCCTCTTAATTTTATAGTAGCTAATTCTAAAATCCTTTTGATTTAAGGCAGCTATTCCTAGTGGTGAAGTTGCAGCTTCCCTGCCCTATCTTTTCCCAGTCCCCTGGTGGCTAAGCTGTGAATAAATGGAAGGAAGCAGAAAAAGGAGATTTTCTTGTGCCCTCTCTCAACTCCTCTGCGCCCTTCTCCATCTTCCTGTTCCACCCCATTGGCCTCTTCCTTTTTTGAGAAAACTTGACTTTCGATGTGGCATGGGTAATAACTCTTAATTTACCAAGAGGAGTACCTTGAGGACGGAAACAGTCAGGTGTTACCTTGGGAAATAACCTGTCAAAACCTATCTGTATACCAGTCTGCCCACAATTCTGTCTTAGTGATTGCTTCTCTGGACCAACATCGTATCTGCAAAGAACAAGGTAGAGAATAAGGAAAAGTCACTGGAAAACCAGACTCAAGTTCTATCCATGTCACTTCCCTAGTGATACAGTCTCATGCAAGCCTGTTAACCTCTGCTAGTGTCAATCCTATCAGTAGAATTGTGACAATCAAGTGAGATAATATTTGTGAAGTTGCCGTATGATTGCAAAGTGTATTCAAGGGTTGAGCATATGGATAGGTTATTATCATAGTTATGAGTATGATATGAAAGCAAAGGGGACCGAGATTTCTCCTCCTAAATCTGTTCTGAAGACCCAGACCTTTCATTCCAACCTTGCATTCAACCAGATTTACCTAGAACCTGCACTTCCTCTGCTCCCTGTTTATCTGTGCTGATTTATCTTGGTTCATGTAGTGCTTGATGCAACTGAGTAACACTGAGTTAACCCCATTCTCCTCCCCTTAGTGCATAATTGAATCCCTTGAAATCCATCATTAAAGAAGAAAAATGGAAAAACATTTACTAAGTGCTTCCTCCAGTCCAGGCACTTTCTTTGCCTGAGATCCTTTTCCACAAACCACAGACTGTGCCTAAAGAGGAGAAATTAAGAAACCTTTGCCGCTGAGACCAGTGCAAATTGCATTTCTATTAAAAGCTGTCTGTGGCTGGATGTATCCATCCCAGGTACAAAGTTAAATGATGTAATAAACGTATTCAAAGACATAAAGCCATTATATAAAATGCCATTAAATATCTCACACTCAATGTTAACAAAATACAGCTATAAATTTCCTTTGGTTGTCATTTTGCAAGTTGCTATTTCTCAGTGATTAATGCATCGGCAAGTTCTTCACTATTGAATTTTGCTGCCCAGTCCTGGCAAATGGGATGTCAGGAATGCGTGACCCTTTGAGATGCAATGGCTTTCAACTTTCTTGGTATCACCACTCCTGAGTTTGGAAGTACCAAGTTTCTTCTAGCGCTGGTTTCTATCACTGTTTTGTACCTGCTGGCTAAGTATGGTCCTGAGGCTCCGTGTTTCACATACTAGAGATCAGAGGCAAGGAGTCCCAACCATCCGAGCCATGGTACAGAATTCAAGGTTGGGAGCAGACACATCTACTCTGAGCTTTGAGACTGGATCATAGCTCGTACATGAAGCTGTACATTTTGGGATGTTCTTTACTTGCTGGATGAAGGGGTAAAATGAAGAAGAAGAGTTGGAAGGAATATAGAACATTCTGTCTAGAAAAGTTCTGTGGTCCCAGTTTTCCTATGGTTATTCACCGAAACCACGGGTCAAAAGGAAGTAACATAAGATCCAGATATGTCTCACTGAACTTGCCTAATTCTGTGAACTTGTCAATATTTTCACTTATCTTTGCAAGCCAAGTTGTAAATCCAGACAGGCCCCATCCTTTTGAGCCTCATCAGATACTGGCAGAATGGAAATTACTGGCGTGTTAGTGATGGGATTATAAAGAAGCATTTAGGATTTTCCTAGGTCCTGGAGTCAATGGCTGTTCTTGCTACAAGTGTATCAGTCAAACCCAATCAAAAGAAATGTCGTCGGCCTGTTTCCTAGACACTAGACGAGTGGCCTTTCTGCAGTGTGACCTGCCTTCCTCTTACAGGGTACTCACCCTGCAGGAGTCTGGTCACTGTGGGTCAGCCGAGCCAGCTTCTGATGCTCCTGCTCTCCTCCTTTCAGGAAACAGCATCCTCCATTCAGCTGCCGACAGCGTGACCAGCGCAGTGCAGAAGGCAAGCCAGGCCTTGAATGAGCGCGGAGAGAGATTAGGCCGAGCAGAGGAGAAGACAGAAGACCTGAAGAACAGTGCCCAGCAGTTTGCAGAAACTGCGCACAAGGTGGGCCAAGAGAGGGGCGGGCTTCTCAGCTCTGGGGTGTTGGGGAGCTACAGTGCCAAGAAACTTTATTTCAGTATTTTCCTGTCATGAGATACAAAATTAAGCTTTTTATTTCCCCTTTATGTAATTCCCATCTGCTACTTACTAAACACCTGAGTCGTGGAAAATTTCTTCTTGTACCTGGTTTCTTTGGCTCTTTTCTGATGTCCTCATCCATTTCTCTGACCTTCTGACCTTGGATCTTTAGGAACTATGGACCATCTTTAGTTCCTGCTCAGAAGTTTAGGGCTCAGGTATCGAGGCACAGAATAGCGGGTGGGGGAGAAGAGATCAGGTCTTCGAATATCCCTGCCCAACTTAGCCAACACATAGAGGACGTGAGGCTGCTCGTGCTTGCTTTTCCATCCTGTCCCTTTCTCATCCTGAGTCTGCCATTGTGTCCTTATCTCTTCACCAGACACAAAGCAAGCCCTAGTCCCAGGGAACTATGCACCTCGGGGCTAGTTTTCCCTCTGAGAGGGGTGGGTTGTTATTTCAGGGCCTCAATTCTGGGGCTCTGAGCTTGACCTGACCAGCGCTGAGCTGCCAGCAATACTCTCTGCTGCCCCTGAATCCAGAGAAGGGCATTTCCTGCTTGACTGAGTGCGCACTGCACATTCTCATACTGGCTGAGAACTGCGTCTTTTAGAAGGGAAAGGGGCAGTTTTTATTGGCAGCCAGCTATCTAAGGCAGTCATAAACCAAAGGAAAGAGAGGCCCTGTTGGTCAGGTGATAAAGAGGATTTATTACTGTTCTTGTGTTTCAGATCAAAGGGCAGTTTTTTTCTGGTTAGTGGTTTGAATTTAGGCTTCCAGAAACAACATCTGCTGATGACTTGTGTTGGCATGTCAGACTTATACCATCTGGCCCTTAAAATACACTTTTCAGGTGACCTTTTGGGGAAAAAAAAATAACTGGCTTTAACAGAAACCCCACTTCTGCTGAGGAAACAAGGATGGATAGATAGCCTAAAAAGCAATGAGAAAAATATCCCCAACTGAGTTGCGGTGACTTCTTCTGGAGGCTCACGCTCAGGTCCAGCTGGGGAACCAGCTCTGAGTGGATGACTCCTGCCTTCTCTTCCTGCATCCCCTTTGTGCAACCCTGTCTTGTCATCTTATTCATTCTCTTTCGTGACAGGGTCTTAATGCACTGTTGCCTGTGGGGCCCATTTCGAGTTCCTTCAAGGAGAATTGGCCAGATCTGCCTGAAAATGCAGACAGCCCTGCTGGAGGCCAGAGCCTCAGATTGCCGCTGTTGGTGCAGATGCAGAGAGAGTGAACTTGGATTTAAGGTCTCCCTAGTTCCTTCCTCCCTTCTCCAGTCTCTGTGACACAGAGATAATGATGACATGGAAATGCTGGCGTTACAGCGTCAGCTTGTTTAACAACAGCAGCAGCTTCCGTGATTTCAATGGGAGAACGGATAGTGGAAATCTGGGGAAACATTTAAGTTATTGAGTTGTGTAGAGAAGGCTAAAGGGAATAACTTTATGACAGTCTTCAGTTCTAGGAAGGGTGATAGTACAGGCATTTATCTTTCATGTCTTCCCACACAGAATAGAGCAATCAATAGTGCGCTGATAAAATTCTGCTAAAACAAGAATTTAGGTTAATGATTAAACCATGAACCAGGTTACCAAGGAAGATTGTGAAATTGCTCTTCCTAAGGCGGAGTAGACAATACCTGGATGTCATCCACGCAGGCGTCCCTCCCAGAGGGGGCTGTACAAACACTGGATTGGATCACCTAACCAGATGGCCTGAATTCTTGACCCTGGTAGCCCTGTTTCCCTGATACTGTGGCCAAGTTTGCTAGGTAGTTGGGAAAGCAATATGGAATCGTAGTTAACATCTTGTGTTTGAATATAGCTGTGTCATTTACCATCTTGGTGACCTTGGGCAAATGCTTCATTTCTCTAAGCCTCAGTTTTCTCATCAGTAAAATAGAGCACTATTCTTTATGAGAATGGTACCTACCTCTTAGAGTGTTCAGAGAATTGAATGAGTTCAAAGCTATTAGCACAGTATGTAGCACATATAAATCTAAATTACTATTATTTGTAATCATTTTCATATATATATGAAATATATATATGAATATATATATATATATATTTTTTTTTTTTTAAGTGACCCTGCCCTATTCAGTCACATAATGAGCATGGTTGAGGGATTGGAGAATTGATACTGGTAATTGAGGATCCTCAACACAGGGACAGGGAAGGAATGGAGAAGATTTTGTGCCTCCCAAACCCAAAGGGAAAAGGGTATGGGAGGGCCTCCTGCTAAATGTTGATACTATCTAAACACAGATCAGCCCTTGAAACAGGACCTATCAGGATAGAAACTAATGCAGCCACCAAAGGCAAAGGAGTCTCTGGCTTGACCAGTGGGAAAATGTATGCCTAGCAGTTACCTGCTTTCACTCAGGAGGTGTGAGGCATGGACAGCTTGTGTTTATTTTGGTTTCCCCTCCCTTAGGTAATCTCGGGGGGAAGAGGAGGGATTACTAGTGTCTGTTAATGTGTGTGAGTTTGAGAGTGTCATGGCCAGACTTGCAGTTGTCTGAAACTGGGATGTGTGCCTATGAATCACTGGCACTGGCAGTATTCCTAACGAGCAGACTGACCTCTCTAGATAAGGTGTGGCTATTTTCCCAGGGCCTAGGACTCTTGATTTGGACCTGCTAGGATAGGCTGACCATGAAGACATCATTTTACTGGACAAGCCACAGCCAGGCCTGCTGGTAAGGGGAGAGTTCAGAGATGGAACCCAGGCATTCTACCCCCTAGACAAGCATGGCTCTGTTGACTCAGAAGGAGTAAGTTGTGCTTACAAGTAGGGGCCAGAACACATGGCAGAGTCCTGAGCAGAAAATGGCAATGCCAGGTGGCAGCTCCTAGAGCTCCCAGCTGAATAAGGGCACCCAACCCCAGCTGGAGAGTTTGGCACACCTTTGTAGAGTCCAGTAGAAAACGGTCTTTGGCCTTCTAACTTGTTCCAGGACTCCTGCAATGACCCAGGTGCAAGAGTGAATGAATCACTTTTGTACAACCCTGACTTCAAAATATGCAGGTGTTCGTCGTCTACAGTGCAGATAGAAAATGATCCTTTCCCCTCCGCCTCCCCAGACTGACTCCCCTACCTCCACTCTGGTGAGCCTGGTTTGAGGAAGTATGGTTCTTTCTTGAGCTCCCGACTTCATGCAAAGTTAACCTTAGGAAAGTGACCACAATCACAGAATCAGATCTGCTCACTTTCCCTTGCCGAAAAGCACATGTTGCAGCAGGTGCAGTGCTTTGACGGCCCCACCATAGGCAGTGAGTCAGTAGACAAGAGCATTACCCACATTCAGGCATCCTCAGATGACATTTCTTGCAGAGAAAAACATTGACCCACCCTGTTTTGCACTAGCCTACGTGTGTGAAGGAAGAAAGGGTGTGTGGCATATCTCTCACTGGGAGGGAATGGCTGCCTCTATCCTTACTACTTAAGGAGCTCAGGTCTGGATCTTAGGAGCACAGGTCTTATAATATATAGTATTATACTATTATATTATTATAATATAATACTATTGTATCATAATAGTATTATAAAATAAAATACATCATTTTATTATTTATTTTGTTGATAAATAATAAAATCGTGACTGATACCAGGGAGATATACTGATACTATATCTCCCTGGTATCAGTCACGATTTTATTATTATCATTTTTTAGGTTGAGTAGGTTACATGTGTAGCGTTGAAAGAGAACTCTTTCCATGAGATATTAAGAACACAAAATATATCAAAAGGAAATTTTAAATTTTAATAACTCTGACACCTAAATTTATCCATTGGCATTTAGAGTTGGAGACTTTTTTATAGACATAAGAGGAGGCTGAGGTGTGGAGCAGCTGTGACTTTAGAGCTCAAGGTCATACAGCAGATTTGTAGCAGCAGGTATCCTGACCTCATTTCATGCAGTGCTCTTTCTGCTTTACCTCCCTGCCTTCCATATTCTAACACTCCTAATTCCTAGGGAATTTTTAAACAAAAACTAAAATGATACTACTTTCTTAGTACATTCAGGCTGCTGTAACAAAATACCATCAACTGGGTGATTTATATACAACAGAAATTTATTTCTTACAATTCTGGAGGCTGGGAAGTCAAAGATCAAGGTACTGGCAAATCCTCTGTCTGGTGAGGGCCCATTGTTTGATTCATACATGGCACCTTTTCGTCATGTCCTCACATGGTGGAAGCGGTGAGGGGTCTCGCTTCAGCCACTTTATAAGGACACTAATCTCATTCATGAGTGCTCTGCCCTTGTGACCTAACTGCCTCTCAAAGGTTCCACCTTCTAATAGTATCACCTTGGGGGTTAGGTTTCAACATAAGAATTTTGGGGAAACACAAACATTTGGACCATGGCAATACTCAAATAGCAAAATGTCCAGTAACTGTATTTCTGCAAATCTCAGCTGGTCGTGGGCCAGGGGCTCCCCTTAGCTCCATTCCAGATGCACTGTCCTGGTTACCAGGGTCTGGTTTGAACAGCAGCACAATCACAGTGCTGAAGATTAATGGTTGTGGGTAAATTGTCACAAGCCCATTAGATGAAAGTTAACAGCTCATTGAATACCAGGACAGGAGCACTGATCAAATATTTATGGTCAGTATTTATTATGCACAACACTTAACCGCTCTGTGTTGATGTGATGGTCCATGTTGCTGAATAATGTATAAAAACTAGAAGCAGAGCAAGAAATAGAGGCCATACAGTGATGAGGTTCAGAGTGTGGCCAGGAAGTGGGACAGATCTGAGCTAGAGCCCTGGCTCTGCCATTTGCCCCAACCTGGACTATATGTTTCCTGGACTATAAACTCTTCGAGGTCAGGAGTACTTAGAGACCTCTACCCTTCTTGGCAAGAACCCACATCACTGAGCACAACAGCCTGGGCACATTCGGAACTTCCCAAACCGTGTGTCTGACAGTTGACTGACTGTCAGTGTCAGCATTGCAGAACATCTGTGGAGGTCTTCACCGGCATCACCAGACAGAGGTACTAGGAGCTCTTTCAGCTGGTTTCCCAAGCAGAGATTAACTTATCAACATGAAGACTGGTCCAAAGGTCCCCTCTATCACATGCAAACCTGGCTGGGGACACTGCTTATGAGTGTTGACCCTGCCTTTCCTGGTGGCTTAGCTGAGATGGCAGCCCCAGGGTTATAACTTACTTGTTGAAGATGTCAAGAAGAGAAAGAGAAGACTCGGGTTGCCCTGGCTTTTGCTGGAGAAATGGATTAGTGACATCTTCCAAAATGATGCAGAGCACCACTGGGTGAAATCAGTAGGATCGGCCTTACTAATTCTTAAAAGGCAGAAAGCCTGGTCAGGATGCAGATGACAGGGCTTTCTGCAAAGTTATTGCCTGCAGAGAATCACCTGTTCTTTGCTCAAAGGATTTCTGAGCCACAGAACCCTAACCCCAGTTGTTCCCAGCCCCAGCCACAGGAATTAGTCCCTGATACCAAACTCTGGATACATGAGGAGTTACAGTTCAGCCTCTGTTCTGCCTTCTGGTTCACATCACTGTATGGACTCCTTGGGAAAGATCTGGCTAAGAAAAGTGAAGACAAATTTAATTTTATGTTCTGTACCTGCATATCATTTCCTTAAATACATTATCGTGGGCTGGCTGGGCTTGGGAAAATATTGACTGATACTGTGGTAGTTTATATTCCCATTTAAAAGACCTAGTATTTCAATAGACTATGTTTTACAAACACCAATGGGAAAGGCATAAATCAAAGTCAGGATCTGGTGTGTTTTGGCCCTCGTGAATAACACAATTAAATTGTGAAGGGCTGTGGACTTGGTTGAATGTCCAGGCTGCATATTAAATAGATGGTTGTAGATTGTCTCACTAAAAGCTGTTGATTTTTAATACTTCATGAGATGCCAGTAAATACAATTCAGGGGTGTCAGTTCTCCTGGATAGCTGGGAACCCCAGCTGTTCCTAGGGTAATTCACTCATTCTGCCTGTCCATTGGTTTTTTCATTTGTTCCTTCACTGTGATGAAAGAACACCACACAGCACTCCCTCCCGCCTGGATGCATACACCAGCAAAGCTGTCATGAGGAAGAGTAACAAATGAAATGTCCCAGGAACTATTTGAGAAAATGTTGCACATTTAAAGGTGCTACTGTAATTAGTAATGGTGATCTGCCACAGAGAGTAGAATTTTGTGTTGCTTCACATTGTGGAGGTGGAGAGGGAGCAGCACAGTGAAATCTCCCTGCTAATGCCTGCTAAGAAAGTCTTACATTTCTCATTCCTCTCTCTCCTTAGCTTGCCATGAAGCACAAATGTTGAGAAACTGCCTATCCTGGTGACCCTTCTTAAGAGAAACTGAAGAGTTTGTTCAGCAGTTTTTACAAGAATTCGGGACCTCCGCTTGCTTCTTTTTTTCCAATATTTGGACACTTAGCGTGGTTGTTGTTTTTTCTTTTCAGATGTTGATGTGAAAGAAGGGGTGTTGCATTTTTACATTTCCCTAATGATCTTGCTAATAAATACTACAATAGCATCAGCTTCATTTTGGGTTTTTCCCTCCCCCCACTGTGTGTATGTGTGTATATATGTTTTGAATATGTTTTCTTTATTAAAAAATATTTTTTGTAGTTTGAATATGAAATTGGGACCAAATGATAAGCTGCGCTGGGTCTAAACTGGCAACGTGTGTTTTTTTCTCTGACATTAAGCAGGAAGACATTTTAATGTGGTGACATCAGATGTTATTTTTCCTAGATGAAAATGAAAGTCAAGCAGTGATTAGTTTCACTCACTGTCCTAGCTACACTTAATTTGAAGATTAAAATTCTACATTGTAGAAAACAATTGGATTTATTGGGGAAAACAGCAGTCTTAGATTTTGCTCCTTGTGTAGTTATCTTTTGCATGAACCATCACCTGCATTCAAAAATAAAAAATCAGAATCACAGATAGAAATATCTTTCCTGAGTTACAGCTTAAATACTCTTGCCACTTGTATCCAGGGTGTTTATTTGGAATTATCATATGAAGGATAAAAATTTGAGAGTAAAGGCCTAAAGAAAAGCCTGCCTAAAACCCTCTGTGTATTCACAGATGTTTCTCTTGTCATTGTCATAGTGATGGTCGCTGGTATGGAAAAGCGCTTATATTTTTATCAAAAAATTGATTTGTCCGGATAAAAGTCTGTGTCAATGATAATGTGAACAAGTAGTACATTTAAAATATTTGTCTTGTCTTTTTACAGTCACGCCTATTTTAGAGACACCTTCATAATGTCCTTGGGAAAGGGCCTTTAGTTTCTTGGTATCTGGATTTTGGAGGTTTTGATGCTGTTTTTGCTATCTATTTATTTAATGTAATTTAACATGTGAGTTTCTTGACAAATTGCATTTCATGGCAGTTGCACCTTGCCTGGTCTGATATAAAACACCGCAATCACAAACCTTTACATTGCAGTCAGTTTCAATACAGTTACACACCTCGTGATTTTCAATTACTCAAGATAATAAGGGGCTTGGAGTCTGGAAGTTTTGTTTCCTAGAGGGTTAAAATGCTAAACATAAAAAAAGTTGTGCTTTTTTATGAAACAAGGAGACAAGCTGCACATCTCAGACATATTGTAAGCCTACCACCGCAGCGCATTGATTTTTAAGCTGCCTGAATCTTCAGGACCCCTATCTATTCCATCCTATCCATTTTGCCAGTTGAGTCGATGTGTATTGCAGCCTCTTACATAGGAGCATAAGATGATTTTTGGATTGTTAATACTGATTTAAATAGCTTAAGTTCTCCTAACTAATCATTCCCAAGGAGAGAGAAAGTTTGTCTGTTGGGGAAAAAATATTAGACGGTGCACATTAAAAGGGAGATGAGATTTGTTGGAGACAAATTTCAGAAGCCTTTTAGATGATCCAACTCAAGAAAACCCTCTATAAAATTTAATAAACTATATAAGTTAACTATAATATTTTATACTTTCTTTTTGGTGTCTTAAAAGTTTAAAGAAGCGAGGAACATGCCATTTGGTGAGTACCGTTGGAAGCTATTTTTATTTCTAGGAAAAGCCCCAAATATCACTCCAAATAGACTTTGCAGACCTCAGTTCAGAATACACACACACAGAGAGAGAGATGGGGGGGGGCGGAGAGAGAGAGGGGGGAGAGAGAGAGAGAGAGAGAGAGAGAGAGAGAGAGAGAGAG
>NW_016814742.1:1402986-1408686 GCF_001698545.2 Rhinopithecus bieti | reverse complement strand
GGGAGAGGGAGAGAGAGAGGGGGGAGAGAGAGAGAGAGAGAGAGAGAGAGAGAGAGAGAGAGAGGTATTTATCTTTCCAAATGGGATTCTGGTTTCAGAGAGAGAGAGTTGGTATAAATAATTGAAAGGATAAATCTAAAACCCCCTGACAATCCGCCAAATTCAAGAACAGAATTAGTTGCCAACTCTCTAACAACAGTGTTTGGGAAGCTGCTTCTAAAGTAGCTGAGGATGAGGTCATAAGCATACTGTGAAACCCAAGATTCTTCTTCCCTGGTAGAATTATAATAGTTACTGTTGATACATGTAACTATTCCATGAGTTGCCCTCTTTCCTCACTCTCTGCTTATCCTTTTAGACCTAAGTCTCATTGGAAATAGCCTGAATTAGAAGAAAGCCCACCTGAATCTTTATTAGCCCCCTCTAATGATTAGTTTCCAGGCTGTGTTCATACCTTTGACCTCTCAGTGTCAAAGTCCTACCTAGGCCTCCCCACAACAGAGAGGGCTGCAACAACAATCCCTGCTCCTCCTTTACCTCCCATCCTCTTGCAGAGGAGCCCAGTGATAACACATGTGAAGTTCTTTGCTATCCTTTT
Source organism: Rhinopithecus bieti (assembly GCF_001698545.2). Lineage (NCBI taxonomy): Eukaryota > Metazoa > Chordata > Mammalia > Primates > Cercopithecidae > Rhinopithecus > Rhinopithecus bieti. Next base: position 1,408,088 of record NW_016814742.1, on the reverse strand, counting down.
GTAGAAGGTGCTGCAGTACAAAGTATTAATACAGTCAAACTTAGACAAAATAACTCTCATCATTTGGGACCAGCTTGTTTGGCTGAGCTTGTCAGAAGACATTTCATTTGTTTCTTTCATTTCTGCACTTCTCTATGAATTTTGGGATACTATATTTCTGTGAAGGACTTACTGTATGGACAACTCATAAGGGAAAAAAACTTTCCAGTATTACCACTTCTTCCTGGAATATAGCTATAGTATTTCTCACTAGTATTATTAGATACCTGTGTACAGAAAGTATGCAGTTATTCAGGTTAATGTTTCATATTAAAGAATGTATTTGTAAAATGTAACATGATCAGTAGTTACCTTTTTTCAAGCTCTGAAGAAGTTCAGATTACGTGTTAGACTTAAATTACAGTGAAATCTGTTTTAATACTACTTTTGTGGCTAGCAAAGATTGTGTATCTATTTAAAATTATTTACAGGATGCCCTAAATAAAGGGCATTAAAGATAGGTTTAGCTCTTAATTTTAGAAATTGTGACACTACTGATGTCTGTCGTACAGTTATTAATTCTTCAGAAGTTCTCTGAGATGTCAAATATAATTTTTGTTTAATTCAGAGATAAGTAACACCTGCTCTATTGATTCACTGTTACAGCAAACCCTAATTTTGTCATTAAATATTTTAACTCTGTGATGAAATTTGTTTCTTGCAGTTATTTATGAAATCTATAAAACACTACCAGATAAGTAAATGTCACCACATTTTTTATACTAATAGGAAAATCTTATGTGCCTAAGGGGAAACCTCAGAAGTAGTATTAGCATGATGATAAAATGTCATTACATATGTTCTAATGGAAGAGCTTGGAATGTAATAAAGACTAAAGAGCTAACCTTAATTTAGACAATGGAAATCTATTCAGCAAGTTTCTTTTTTCCTTCTCCTGGGTGAAGCAATTAAGCTGATTAATAATTACCTTTCTCCTGATATTAGTGATGTGCGCCATTCGAGTTCATATTATAGCATGTGCCCTCATTCAGCGAACTAGTTTCATGCCCTGTTAAATTGGAAAGAAGACTTGCTTGTATTGTGTCAATTTATTTTTATGGAAAAGCAAATGCAACATACTGCATCACCCCATTTGTTTTCAAGGGAAGTGATTTGGGCGACCACTGCAGCAGAACAGCTGTCTCTGGGTTGGCGTGGATGCTCGATAAAGCAAGGAGTACTTGGAGATATTTCCTGGGAGGAGTGCAGGTGGAAAGGAAAGACTGCAATCTTCACTTTTCAGAGAAGAATGAGTAGAGAGATGGTTTGGATAGATGAGGACCCAGCCTTAAGTGAATTATGCATTTAAAGGCACTTGCTCTTGTGAACTAAATTATAAGCCGATTGCCCTGCAAAGATTATCCTTTTTTAATATAATTTTTATTAGCGATTGTACCACAACCAACTCAAATTTTATGGGAGGATTAATATAAGAAATCGGTGGTACCTTTTCCCCTGCATCAGTGAGAACATACTTAGGAAAAACGATTGACTTATCATAATCATCATCTGCCTCAACAAGCAGATTGGGGCAGATGTGGGGAAACAAGGGGAGGCGCGGTGGAAAACACCAGAAATAAATTTCAAGATGCAAATGTCTGAGTATTGTTTTCTGTTGCTACCCATTCTGTGTGCCTTTCATAGGCTAACGTGTGGTAGCCGGAAGCATGTATGCATGTTCACCTAAGCACTCTCAGCAGGCGTGGAGAAGAGAGCTGTGCGCTGCTCCTGCATGGCCCCCTGAGACACTCTATGCCAGCTTCCTGCCCATCTTGGCACGGGTGGGCAGGGGCAGTACTTCCTAGTGCCAGTGAAATTGTGGCAGTGCTACAGGTGGACCATTATCAGAGCATGAAGACAAGCAAAGATGTAAGAGACACGGAAAAAGGACACATCCCACCCACAAGGCAAGTCTCACGTTCTCTAAACGTGAATGCACTAACAGTCCTCTTTAACAAGATGGTGCAAAGGACGGGTTTTCTTGTGGTTTGCTTTCTTAAAATCTAGAAAATACATCTAAAATGTATTTTCAACCTGATGCAACCAACCTGATGCTAAATTTGCCTTCATTTATACCTTCGCCCCAACCTTTTGAACAGTCTTCTTTCTCCTGTTCATACCCTCCTTGCTTCCTGGCCCTTCTTAAATCCTGCTTTAGCTCTCCCTAAGGCGTTACCCGTAAATAAAGTATTGGTTTACAGTGGCTTCTTAGAGCAGTTCCTCCACCCTGGCTGCCTGCCACAACCAATTGGGGAGCTTTTAGAAATAAACACATTTTACTCCCAAATTTGCCATTTTGATGTCCTTGGTCATGTTGTGTTTTCTAAAGGGAAAACAAAAAAAAAAAAAAAAAAAAAATTCCAGCAGGTCTGGGATGATCAGGCACCTGGCTTCCCCAGATGTTTACTAGATTTTAAACCAGCAAATTAAAGCTGTTGAGGGCCAGGCTCATGCCTGTAATCCCAGCACTTTGACAGGCTGAGGTGGACAGAACACTTGAGCCCAAGAGTTCGAGATCAGCCTGGGCAACATGGTGAAACCCCATCTCTACAAAAAATACAAAAAATAGCCAAGCGTGGTTGTGCACACCTATAGTCCCAGCTACTGAGGAGGCTGAGGTGGGAGGATCACTTGAGCCTGGGATGTTGAGGCTGCAGTGAGCCATGATTGTGCCACTACACTCCAGCCTGGGTGACAGAGCAAGACCTTGTCAAAAAAAAAAAAAAAAAAAAAACTATCGAGAAAATTATATATAATGTGCATTTAAGCTGTATTGCTACTATAGTGTAACCTGCCTTAACCCCCATTTTATTTTCTCCCTTAAGCCTCATCTGGAACCTCAGGATTTCCAGAGTTGTTATTTTCACTTCCCACCTCTCTCCCTCCCCTAAAGTTTTCTGACACATTTCTTCTTTCTGCTCACGAGTCATGAACCTGGGCATAACAGTGTCTGCCCCCGTGGTCCATCTCACTGGCCACTGATGGACGTAGTTCGATGAGGCAAAGCTGCCTTGCCTCCTTCAGCCCACAGGGACAAATGGACAGACCTACATGATGCTGAGTTGTTTGCCGATGTATATTATTATTGCTCTCACATTTTGTCTGTTAGACATTTTAAATGCTACTGATTTTCTCAGATAAAGTGGAGATATTTTTGTACATTATTTTCCTGTCTTTTGCATACTCAGCCAACCCAAGGATGCCTGTTTCTATGGCTCCCAGCCTCATCACACATCCAGACTTAGATGTGTCAAGAGCTGGACAGGAATTTCTAGTCCTGCAAGTCCCAGATGTCACTTGTCAACACTAGATATGGAGCCTTTGTCCCATGACATTGTATCACAATGCTTTGCCACTTTGATGACATGGAAAGAAGAAAAATGAGCCCATGAGTTCTCTGAGCTTAACCCTGTGATTTAAAACACGGCTTGGATGACCCATAGTATCTGAAGAAAATCCCTTAATTGTAACACTGCATCCTTAGTGTTTGAAGCCTCAAGCCTTCTGTTAGCTTTCCTTAAAACAATTCCTTTCTTTTACTGCCCCAGGAAGATAAATCCGGTTTCTACTATTAAATGTCATTTTATTCATTGTACAGTGGCTTCTTTCAGGGGATGTTTTGTGGTTTTGGAACTGGAGATACAGTGACTGATACTGGTAAACACATTTACATTGGTCCGAAACCTTCCAATACTGAAGGAGCCTTGGCATTTGGACAGAAGGAAAATGAGGGAAATAAGAATGTATGAATTGTGCCCTCCCTGGCACCTCCTGGGGTGGAAAAATAAAACGCATCGCCTTTTAACAGGCGTGGATGAGGACAGGGAGCCCCCTTGTGGTGATTTCCTGGAGGCAGCATTGCATCGTATTTAAGATGAGGACCTAGGTTCATCTGCCCTGCTCTAAAATCCAGCTCCAGTTTTACCACATGTTAGGCCTTGAGTAAGTTACTGACTCTCTCTGTGCCTGTTTTCTTTAAAATGGGGGTGATCATTATAAGGATTGATGAAATAATGAATGTAAAACCTTTAGCCCCGTGCCTGACACATAAGGGCTCCATGTATATCAGCTTGGCAGTGGGCTACTTCCCTGTAATGGACCCAGAACAAAGCAGTAAACTTTACAGGCCTGGATGCTTGCCACACTGTGCTGCTGGCTGGCAGAATAGACAAACCTTCCTTAAATTCCTGTTAGCATAGGACACACGGGGCAGACATTATTGTACCGAGGTACACTCATTTTTATGGCCCAGGGATGAAGAACCCTTGACATCCCATAGATGCCCACTCTGGGATAAAGAAGAGACTCCTGAACTACAAGCAGTCCTGTAGTGTTGGGCACTTTCTGGGAAAAAAAAAAATTTCCAAAAAGGCTAAATTTGCAAGAGAGAGAAGTGAGACAAATTGGCCTCCATGTCTGTCATCAGCGGGATGGAAATGAATGGTTTTATGATCTGGGAGATGATTGGATATGTCTTTTGGACAATAATTCATACTCCCCTTGAAAAGCAATGTTTACGGTTGTTCTACAGATATATTGGTGTGATTCCAAGGATGCTGGAAGGCCTTTCTCAAAAATAAGCCACTCCCAAATGACTTAAGTTGACAGTAATTTAAAGAGAACCATTTACTCCACAAATTGAACCTGGGTCTAGAGTGAAAATAGCTCTAAGAGAAAAAAGGAAGTGACTAACATCTCACTAATGTGTAAATTTGTAATAACATACCTTTTATGGAAGCATCTTGAGGCGTTCAGTTAAAAGGAAGGTCTCAGGCCGGGCGCGGTGGCTCAAGCCTGTAATCCCAGCACTTTGGGAGGCCGAGACGGGCGGATCACAAGGTCAGGAGATCGAGACCATCCTGGCTAACACGCTGAAACCCCGTCTCTACTAAAAAATACAAAAAACTAGCTGGGCGAGGTGGCAGGCGCCTGTAGTCCCAGCTACTCGGGAGGCTGAGGCAGGAGAATGGCGTAAACCTGGGAGGCGGAGCTTGCAGTGAGCTGAGATCCGGCCACTGCAGTCCAGCCTGGGCGACAGAGCGAGACTCCGTCTCAAAAAAAAA
>NW_016814742.1:1392305-1399080 GCF_001698545.2 Rhinopithecus bieti | reverse complement strand
AAAAAAAAAGGTCTCAGAAATACTATGTTGTCAGCATACCATGTTCTCCCATAGTTGCCGTGATGCTATTAATGACCAACATTATTATTAGGTCATTTGGAAAGGACAGTCCAAGCAAGAGGAATCATGCTACTTATAATAGTGGACCTGCCCCAACCAAAATATCAAACTCTACTCCTCTAAATATTGCACTGTGCGTTACGCTCATGCCTGGCCTCAAGTGATCCTGCTGCTTCCCATTCCAAAGTGCTGGGATTATAGGCATGAGCCATTGCAACCAGTTTGCAAATTTCCTTTTGAAAAAGTAAACTAACTAGGATCCTTTCTAGCAGAGAGCCTCCTGGCTTTGTCACTAGCTTTGTGTTCTTAAGCAAATGATACAGTTTAATCTGGATCTGGATCTTTATGTTGCACAGGAAAATCGTCCCCACCCTGCATGCCTTGGAGGCCTGGTGAGTAAAGTGGATTGTGGAATATGAAAGACCTCTGATAAGTCCAGAGTGCTGAGGAGGTGTGCATTACTCACTAAAACCTGGATCTTTCACTGGTCCCACTCAACATTTAGAGGAATCTCTTGTCTACCACTACCCCTTCCCCTACAAGCTCATCCCTGAAGTACTAGATGGTATCATGACTTCCTTCTCCCCCTCAAAGGAAAAAAACCTCCTGACACTTGGACTCTATTTGCCATCATGGGAAGTAGAACAAAAGCAATAGTAGAAGACAGTTACAACCTGCTTGGGGAAGGAGACAGCTGGACTGGAGACCATCCCGGGGAGGGAGAGATTCAGAGCATTCCAGGGACTGAGGGAGAGTGTGGTGCCAGACAGCCTGTAGGCAGTCCACCCCAGAGTCACTGACAACTCTTCAGAGTCTGACATACTGTTGGAGAAACTGATCTCTACCCACTTGGGAAGACTTATTGAAAACAAACTATACAATTTTAGAAAGCAGCCAGGAAGAGTGGACCTCCTCTCCCCCAGCATGGGGACTGAACTGAGGCACACTCAGGTCCTTACATCTGGTCATCTAATGTGAGAGTCACATAGAGGGGGCCACACCAATGGCCAAAGTCTTGGGAATTCACTGGGTAAAAGTGGAAGGAATGGTGACTCAGTTATCCCAGGGAGACAGGATACTCATGGAAAGATGTAGTCCAAGGCTATCCTTTCCGATAAAGACTCGGCTCACCTAAACACCACTCCCTGAGGGCAGCACTGTCATCCTGACTAGGGAAGACCCAGCCACCAGCTCTCTGCTGCCTTGTGAGGGTGCCCGGCCTGGCCTTACTTTCCTCATGGAAACAGCAGAAGGAAGGACGGGAAGAAGGTGTAACTGTCTCCCCTCAGCCTGATGCTGAGCTGGTCTAAGCCGTCTACTTCATGCTTCTGCTCCTCTGGCTCCTCCATGATCCTCCATGGTGGCTGAGCCACCCTCCCTATATAAAGTTGCCCTTGTGCACCTACCACCCACCCAATCTGCTGGATGTGGACACCACAGGTGGAAGGAGTGTGAGCCAGAAGCCCCCCGCCCCAACAAGGCTTCCCGCAGGTCCCTGTCCTGCTTTTCCCTTTGTTCAATTCCTCTCTGCAGAGGTGGGATGAGGGGAAGGAAGGCAGAAGGAGGCTGAGGTTTCCACATGAGGGGTAGAGGGAGCTCTAACAAACGCTATCCTTACAAAGCATGAGCGGCAGGAAAGGGCAAGGAGGGGAAATTGCTGAATCTACTTCAGAAGCCATTCAAACCTGTCCAACAGTCTGTCAACAGATGACGGCTTCCAGCACTTCCCACAGGCCTTAATTCCATAAGGAAACCCACAAGAGACACTGATCTAAATTTTTATTTTTTTATTTTTTGTTTTTTTTTATTTTTCTTGAGACAGAGTCTTACTCTGTCACCCAGGCTGGAGTGCAATTGTGCAATCTCAGCTCACTGCAACCTCTGCTTCCCGGGTTCAAGCAATTCTCCTGCCTCAGTCTCCCTAGTAGCTGGGATTACAGGCATCTGCCACCACGCCCAGCTTATTTTCGTATTTTTAGTAGAGACGGAGTTTCACCATGATGTCCAGGCTGGTCTCAAACTCCTGGCCTCAAGTGATCTGCCACACCTTGGCCTTCTAAAGTGCTGGGATTACAGGCGTGAGCCACAGCACCCAGCTGGCCTAATTTTTTATCGTGGGGTTTTCTTTAGGGAAAAAAAAAAAAAGTCTTAAATTATGGTTCTCAGGTTTGCTTAGGCCTAGAGAGATATCCATGCCCCTCCCACACCCCTGAGTTCAATCAGGACCGTAAACAAACACCATCCCATTACTCACTAGCCCTTACTTGGCCTGGCCGTCTTTCAGTTCTCCAAACATGCGAGACTTTCACACCTGAAAACCTTCGCACGGCTGTGACTGTGTGAGGAAGACTTCTTTCCCTGACCCTTCACACGGCTGATCATTTCTGGACTATCAAGTCTCCACTTAAATGTCTCCTCAGAAAGGCCTCCCCTGACCATCACATCTAAAGTAGACCTCATGGCTTTCCCTTCTCATGACCTGCCCTTCTTTCTTTCCACAGAACCTAAGGAAATGCGTGTTTGTAAATTTGTCTACTTCTTTATTGTTTTGTCCATGATACATTAAGCTCTGAGAGGCCAGGAACCTTGTCTATTTTGTTCACCAGGCTGCTAAGATTTATCAGGCACTTAATAGATTCTTTTTAAATGAACAAACCTGCCCTATGCTAAAGCCCCCACACAGAAGGGGCACAAATGGGAGTTACAGGAAAAAAAAAAAAACCCAAGTAACTAAACATATGAAACGATATTCAGCCTCACTCACAGAGAAATGCAAATTTTCTCAAAGGTAGCTTTCAAAAGCTTGATTACACTTGACAATCAAATGCTATTGAATGGGAGGATAAATTGAGACCACATTTTAGAAGGCAAAACATTTGAAACCATCAACACTTTTCAGGCTTCAAATTGCCTGTGACTGCCCTCCCGACTCAGCCCTTTTCCGGGTCTGCACTCTGCGGGTCTCCAGCCGCCAGCCTCTCCCGCTGCTCAGCACTGCCTGCCACACAGCGCGCTGCTACCAAGCTCACCCTCATTAGGGCGACTCCATGACAGCAAGTTTCTCCAACCTCTGGAAGGCAGAAAGCAGCCATCAGAGGGCACTTAATTCCCCAAGACAAATAAATAAATAAATAAACAAACCCTGCTTGTTGTTGTCCTGTTTCATATTTGATATTGGCAGGTTCTTCCACTGCTCCCATTCAACTTCTGCAGCCATACATCTTCCTAATTCTTCAGGACTTTCCTTTTCTCTGGGATTCTAAATGTGGGAGAAAAGAAGAAATAATGGATTTCTAAACTGCAAAGTTACTTCCTGTATTGGGTGATCTTTTTATTCATTTATGCCGGTTATCATTTTACCATTCCCAGTTTCAGATCTGCCCTTCTTTGCCCTGCTGTGTTATGCTGGAGCTGGACTCTGTGAACATTGCACCTGCTGCTTCTAAAGGTTAACTACTTTTTACTAATTAACAATTCCTTATATTAAAATCTTCCTGTTTACACAACTGGCATGGTTTCCTAGTCCTGCCTGGCCCTGCCTGATACACCATCTCAGTAGATGCTCAGTCAACTTGGCGTAGCCCCTGTGCCAGAGCTTTACCATTCTCCAGAGCATCTTTTGGCAAATCCCTTACTTTTGGCAAATGATCTAATTTTCTACTTTGCTAAGATCAGGACTATGCCACTCAAAATCATTTCACTTTCCCTTCCTTCCTTGTCTAAGTTATTTTGGATCTCTACATGCCCAACTGTAATAGCTGCCCACAGTGAGGAGGACTCCTCTTCTAGAGCCCTTCATCCCCTTCTCTTCCTGCTGCTTCCAGCATCTTGTTCCATCAACAAGAGCCCCACTTTCCTTGTGTCTTTGGTCTATGCTTGTCTCCTCCATTGTGAAATCTTTAACACACCATCTTCTCACCATCTCTGCACAAAAAAACACCATGAGAGAATGGTGCTGACTCCCTAGCCCTTACACGTTGGTGTCCTTCCCAGTCACACTGCTGTGACTGCTCTCTCGGGATGTCCCAATCAAACATCCAGTGGCCAGTTCCCTGCAGTAGCACCAGAAGCTTCTAAACTCTAGCTCTCTGACTTGCCTTCTCCCCAGTCCCTAAGAGCACATTTCCCCAATAATGCCACCCTGCCCCTCTTCTGTTTTATATACTTTTTGCAAGTCAGTGAATTTATTCCACAAGCTGATATTTTTAACTTTTATACAACAATACTGCTCTGGCCTTGACCTTTCTCCTGAACTCCGGAGCTGAATTTCTGACTTTGCTGCTGGAAATTTCCATATAGCTCAGTATGTTCAAATCTGAATTCGTTTTCTCTTGTTACAGGACTATTATCCCTCTCTTAACATTCCACATCAGCTTAAACCTAAGCTCTCTCCCTTTCCTCAACTATAAAGTGGGAATAGTTGCACATATCTCAAGAGATTGTGTAGGGCCAAAATTTTGTTGTAAAGTCATTAGGAGAGTTATTTTTTCATTAATATCAGCCATTTGAGTAATTGCAAGCCTGTCAATTCTATTTCTTAGATACAGTTTTTCTATGTGTGTTTTTTCATCATGGTGACTGATCTAACTCTAATCTCACCAATGTTTAGCTGAACTACTCAAATTGCTCAACTTTTATCAATAATCTACTGTAGGCAATGTGTTTTGTACGTACTCTTGTGAGAATATTCCCAGGAAACAGGGATACTAAAGTCATTCATCCCAGTCTGAATATTCCTATTTTCTATTGTGGTAGAAATACAATGTAACTAAAATGAGGACTGTACCAGAGATTAGAGATTTCAGTAGCATTCTCTCACCTCCCCTATGCAAACCTGCTTGCAAGTATATCAGGTCCAACTTCAGAAAAACAGTCCGATCATTTATGTCAGAGCTCACAAATTTTCTCCCAGCAGAGCCCAAACAGGGTATCAAACAAAGTAAAATAGGTTTGTAGAAGGCAATTAGAAATGGCGTAGACTGTGGCAAACTGAAATTGCCTGTGTGTGTCCTAAAAAGACATTCTGCTCCGTTTCAGACATCGTGGGTGGCAATAGGGAAGCAGGCCAGTGCCACCAGACCCTCCAACTTTTTAAAAGAGAAGCCAAGATAGATATTTTTTACATGAAATGTACCATCTTAACTAAAAAAACACATCAGTAGATAACATCTGGTCCTTTGGCTGCCTGTTTGGAACCCCTCGTTTATGTCACTTTCTTGCTCAAAAACCTTTAGGGCATTCTCATTATCTACAAAATAGTATGTGAATTCCATAGTCTAACATGCAAATTCCTACATGATCTAACCCCAGCCACCTTCCCAACTCACTCCTCACTTTCACACCTGATAGCTCAATCATAATTCTACCCTGAGGAGCCAGGTGCAGGGGCCCAAACATGTAATCCCAGCACTTTGGGAAGCAGAAAGTGCTGGGATTACAGCACTTGGGAAGATCACTTGAGCCCAGGAATTTGAGACTAGCCTGAGTAGTCTCATCTCTACAAAAGACCTCATCTCTACAAAAACACAAAATTAGCCAGGGGTGGTGGCGTGCATCTGTGGTCTCAGCTATTCGAGAGGCTGAGGTAGGAAGATCACTTGAACCCAGGAGGTGGAGGTTGCAGTGAGCTGAGATGGCACCACTGCACTCCAGCCTGAATGACAGAATGAGACTGTGTCTCAATAAATAAATAAATAAATAAATCTGCTCTAAGAAGGCACCACTTTTCCTACCTTCATGTCTTGAGTCACACTGGATGCTGGGCCTGGGCCACTTTCCCCCACAGACTCATTCAAATTCTACTTACCTTACAGGGCTCCACTCAGTACTTCTTCTTCCCACAAAATTCTCCCTGATTTTCTGCCAGGCTGAAGTAATCACTTACCTCTTACTATTCATACTCATTGCCTTTCTTGGCACTCTAGAACATTCTGCTGTATATCACAGATGAGATCTGTCTTCTTACTAAACAGGTGGCTCATAGAGAACTAAGACTAAATCTCAATTATGTCTGTGTGTCTAAGGGCACACATTAGTAGAAACGCGATAAATATGTGTTCATTGATTCAATGAATGCATGGATGGCAACCTGCTACCATCGTGGTTTATCAGTTCTTCCCTCCTGCTTTGGTTTGGATGCAGCTTGTTCCTGTCAAACAAAACTCAAGGAGGAGTTGGTACCATTCATTCTGAAACTATTCCAATCAATAGAAAAGAGGGAATCCTCCCTAACTCATTTTACGAGGCCAACATCATCCTGATACCAAAGCCTGACAGAGATACAACAAAAAAGAGAATTTTAGACCAATATCCCTGATGAACATCGATGCAAAAAATCCTCAATAAAATATTGGCAAACCGAATCCAGCAGCACATCAAAAAGCTTATCCACCATGATCAAGTGGGCTTCATCCCTGGGATGCAAGGCTGGTTCAACATACGCAAATCAATAAACATAATCTAGCATATAAACAGAACCAAAGACAAAAACCACATGATTATCTCAATAGATGCAGAAAAGGCCGTTAAAAAAATTCAACAGCCCTTCATGCTAAAAACTCTCAATAAATTCGGTATTGATGGAACATATCTCAAAATGGTAAGAGGTATTTAAGAAAAACCCACAGCCATTATCATACTGAATGGGCAAAAACTGGAAGCATTCCCTTTGAAAACTGGCACAAGACAGGGATGCCCTCTCTCACCACTCCTATTC
>NW_016814742.1:1368331-1391387 GCF_001698545.2 Rhinopithecus bieti | reverse complement strand
CATCAGAGAAATGCAAATCAAAACCACAATGAGATACCATCTCACACCAGTTAGAATGGCAATCATTAAAAAATCAGGAAACAACAGGTGCTGGAGAGGATGTGGAGAAATAGGAACACTTTTACACTGTTGGTGGGACTGTAAACTAGTTCAACCATTGTGGAAAACAGTGTGGCGATTCCTCAAGGATCTAGAACTAGAAATACCATTTGACCCAGCCATCCCATTACTGGGTATATACCCAAAGGATTATAAATCATGCTGCTATAAAGACACATGCACACGTATGTTTACTGCGGCACTATTCACAACAGCAAAGACTTGGAATCAACCCAAATGACCATCAGTGACAGATTGGATTAAGAAAATGTGGCACATACACACCATGGAATATTATGCAGCCATAAAAAAGGATGAGTTCGTGTCCTTTGTAGGGACATGGATGCAGCTGGAAACCATCATTCTCAGCAAACTATCACAAGAACAGAAAACCAAACACCGCATGTTCTCACTCATACATGGGAATTGAACAATGAGATCACTTGGACACTGGAAGAGGAACATCACACACCGAGGCCAATGTGGGGAGCGGGTAGGAAGAAAGGATAGCATTAGGAGATATACCTAATGTAAATGACGAGTTAATGGGTGCAGCACACCAACGTGGCACATGCATACATATTTAACAAACCTGCACGTTGTGCACATGTACCCTAGAACTTAAAGTATAATAAAAAAAAAAAAAAAGAAGAAGAAGAAGAAAGAAATTTGATCCCCAACGTGGTGGTGTTGGGAAGTGGGGCCTAGAGGGAGGCATTTGGATCACGGGGGTGGAGTCCTTATGAATAGATTAACATCCTCCTGCAGGGGTGAGTGAGTTTTTGCTCTCAAGTGGATTAGTTCCTGTGAGAATGGCTTGTTAAAGAGTGTGGCTTCCTCAGTTTTTCTCTCTCGCTTCCTCTCTCACCATGCAATCATTTTGCACATGCCCACTCCCTTTTCACTTTCCACCACTAGTGGAAACAGCTTGAGGCCCTCACCACATGCAGCTGCCCAATATTGAACCTTCCAGCCTGCACAATCATACACCAAGTAAAACTCTTTTCTTTATAAATTACCCAGCCTCAAATGTTCTGTTACAATACTAAGTGAACTAAGATACCCCCAACCGAAGAAAAGATCAACTTTATTTTTCTCTTTAACATCATTTTACTGCTTCCATTTATGTATTAATTTTGATGTTTTTTCTCTTGAGCCTAAACTCTACTGAGAAATGTGTGTATGTGTATGTGTGTGTGTGTGTGCATGCGCATGTTAGATAAGACGTTTCTCTAAACCTTAGTTTCCTCACTAATAACATTAGAAATTATTCTTATTTCTTAGGGCTGCTGTAAGGATTCAATGAGACAGTAGGTACAAAGTATTAGCATGGTGACTTGTTAATACTTTGCATACTGCAGGCATTCAATGCATGTTAACTTGATCATGGTGGTTATATGTATGTTTGGCTATGAGAAAGCTGAAGTCTTCATTTTCAGAATGAAATAAATTTGAAAGACGATTGAAAATATAGTCCCCTATGACCTATGCCAATGCATTAACTGGTCATGAAGAAGAAAGAAGGTGAAAGCATAACCTCCCTGGAACAGAAGGCCATTACATGGTGTGAGTGAGAGCCTAAGACAGAAGTGACACCAACAGTTTTGACCAGTGAAACTTTGTGTGGTAGTAGCTGATACAAGTATGGCAGATTTTCTTCTCTCTCTCTCTCTCTCTTTTTTTTTTTTTTTTTTTTTTGGCAGATGCCAGCAGCACAGCTACTACCTCCTTACTGTCAGGTGGAGTGCAGCTCGGGGGAACTGGGCAGAGAATGGGAAGAACACACCTGGTCCTTTAGAAGACTTGGACCTGGGAAAGGGTACCAGCGAGGAACTCTTACATTCCAGATATCTCAATTGTATGCTGAAGGTTTCCTCCTAGACTCTTCTCAGGAGATGTATGTATGTGGGTCATGCATGTAGTTTCCCCAAGGTGTGCTAGCCAAGAGCCAGAAGAAACCTTGATAGGAAGTAGGCAACCCCAGCAGGTGAAGGTCTAAGCCACTTAGGAAGAATTTATGTTTTCTTCTTTAACTGACTTGATGGCAGCCTTACTCACACCTTAGTTTTAGTACTTCTCATGTCCAGAACTATCAGATAATAAATTGTTGGTTTAACCCACTAAGTTTGTACTAAGCTGTTACAAAAGCAATAGGAAACCAATACATTCCTTAACCCTCAAGGGGAAGTGCATAAGCGTTCAGGAGGACTCGCTCACAAGCTGTGGGGTAGTGGTATCCCCTCAAAACCAGGGAGAACCAATAGCCCCTCTTAGGCCAACCTTGGTCATGATCAACAAACATGTATTGAGGATTTGTGGATCTCTCCTGGAAATGGAAATGTGAATTCAGACCTCAATCTCAAGGATAGATTCTTATAAAGAAAAATAAAATTTTAAGACAAACTATGCTAAATTCCAAAAGAGTGACAACTTCATCTAGGACTTTAGGCATTCAGAGAATGGAGCCATGCATGACTGCAAGGAAATGCTGCTCCTCATATTTAGCCTTTCCACAATAGGCATGGGACTGTGCATCATGTTTGTAAAGGACAGTTTAGGTTTATATCAATTGTCTTGGTGCAATCATGAGTAGTGATTCCTTTCATTCTCAAAAGTACCTGGCTTCATGGTAAACCACACGGTCACTCTGATAGGGCATTAGACAGGAAGCCACTAGATTCACCATGCCCTGTTAGGAAGAGCTTTGAGTTTGAATTTCAATCCAGTATCAAAAATGATCCCCAAGTTTTTGTGTCACTGAAGTCTCAGGACGAAACACTTTCAGTAGATTATGAGTAAAACAGACATTTCAATAATACTTGACTGTCTTAGTCTGTTTTTTGTTGCCATAAGAGAATATCTGAGAGTGGATAATTTACAATAAACACAAATTAATTTGGCTCATGGTTCTGGAGGCTGGGAAGTCTAAGACTGAGGCACCGTATCTGGCTGCATCATTCTATCACAGAAGAGTGGAAAGGCAAGAAAAAATGAGGGGGGAGGGGGGAGGTGAAAGGAGGTGAGGAGAGGAGAAAAGAAGGGACAAGAAGGGAGGACAAGTGAAGGGAGGGGAGATAAAGGAAGGGAAAGGGAGAAAGAGAGCAAGAGGGGGCCAAATTCACTTTTATAACAAAACCACTCCCACTGTAAAAAATCCACTCCCCAGCCAATGGCATTAATCCATTCATGGGGGCTCTGCCATTAGGCCCCACCTCCCAACACTGCTGCATTTGGAGTTAACTTTTCAACACATGAATTTTGGGGAACACATTTAAACCATAGCATTGGCATACAGTTCTTAGATTCTCTTACTGGCAAGTTGACGTGAGGAAACTTAAATTACATTACCTAATGAGATACAGCAGTTTTAATACACGACACCTCCTACAACTGAAGCAGCTGGAGAGAAAACCTTTGGTTTGCTTTGGTTTGGTTTTGTTTGGTTTGGTTTCTAAGCAATGCTTATGAGCAGGATGGTGGTAGTGGGTAGAGGGTTGGAGAAGAAAAGAAGAGGAAGAGTTTAAGAGAAAGAATATAAGAATATAAGCAGGGTTGAAGAGAAAAGAAAAGACAGTGCTAGATATCTTGTCATATTTACTAGGCTTGAAGAGCAATCACTGATTCTGCCCCTGAACTTGATTCTCAAAGTGCTGTCCTTTCAAAGACATGTCATGCTCTGGGTGGGAGGTTAAAGAGTGGAGTGCAACTCACTCAACTCTGAATCTGTTCTAGTAGGTTTCTTAGGAGCGTAAAGATGAGAATAATGTGTGGTGCTTCGAATCCATCTGTCACGTCAAACCAGGTGTGGGCTGAGTTATGTCACTCAAATTAGTCCATAAAGGGATGAGAATTAAAATGCTGACAAAATGAGCACATCAAGTTATTGAAAGCTATTTAATCTGCTCAAGTTCACACCTACCTTTGGGAGATTTAAATGAGATTCCGTCTTCTAGCTGTTTTTTCTAATCTTCCGACCAACTTATTAACCAGTATTAATACCACATTTAATGCTGGATGTCTTTTTTGGGCATCTCCTCTTTTTTCTTTTTTAATTCCTCCTTATATCTCTCCTTCCCTGGAATAATACCACTGGTGACTCCCGGGCCGCCCTCTGGTTGAGCCTGCAGGTGATTTTAGTCTAGTTCCCTTTGCTTTGCACACCCTACCTCAACACTCTCTTTCCTTTCGCTTCCTCCTCACTTTTCTCATAAGACATTTGTGTAGTTTTGTGAGAGGAAGAATAAAAAAAGAGAAAGGAGGAACAACTAATGAGGAAGGAAGCCTGAGGTGAGGGGCACAAGGAGGAGTGGGGAGGGGTACAACGTGAAGGAGAGGGGTTGCAGGGGGAAGGGAGGGAAGGAGCGTAGAGTGGCCTAGGTGAGGGGATAACACCACTAAGGATTCCTGTCAGTCACAGGTCCTTTGTCGCTTCCATGTTTTAATGTCTCAGACAAGCCGAAAACGGGTCTTTGGGAAGTCGTAACACTCACCAAACCCTTGACAACAGCTATTCTTCACAGAGCCTGTGAACAATTGCTCGCCTGCCAGTGTCTGACTGAAATAATAGCTGTACCTACAGGATCATTTGGAAGACAGATGGTGGAGGCAACCCCATTCATCTGCTGGCAGCCATTTCATAACTCTCACTGTCCTGTCAGGCCAGGATGGGAAGGCAGAATGCAGCCTTGCTAATTATTGAAGCTCATTAGATTGTTGTTTTTTGAGACGATTCCCCTATCCTACCCCTGTCCTGTGCTTCCCCTCCAGCCCCAATGTGCCAACCCACTCCCACAAAGTGCTTTCAGGAATACCTTTGACGCCCTTAGAAAAAGCAGATCTCCAAAGTCTGAAAGCCTTAATGTTTGCTAGGTGGAGGGGTTTTTTGTTTGTTTGTTTTGTTTGTTGTTTGTTTTAATATTTTCAATCTGTCCTCTTTCCCTCTTGCACATTCAAAAAGAGGCCCCTCATCTTTCTACTACTCACCACTTCCATGACTCTGGCCCATCGGTATTTATTTCAAAGACTGGATGACTGTTCCAATATCCCATTGCCATTTTCTACGTAAAGCGCCATACACTTCTGTTGTCATGTTTATAGCATGCATTAATCCAAAGGCTTCCTCTTAATGCAATGTGTATGGATTTAGAGAGCCTTTAAGAGCTCCATATCTTTTCAGTACATCTGAGATCCTTGGTTGTCATTCAAAAGCAATTTTTGAGAATTCACTATGTGGATGTGAAAAGGATTGAGAGTGGGGAGAAATGGAGAGATCTCACAAAGGAGGGCTGGCTTTATGAGCATTAACCTGCGCAGTGACCCGGGACCCATGCTCCCTTTCACACTCTGCAGTCACCATCTTGAAATAATTAAACATGTCTAAACAAGAGCCCTTCATTTTGCACTGAATTCCACAAATTATATAGCTGGTTCTACTTCAACTGTTGGAAAAGTATAGAACTGCTGAGGGCTCAGGAAGGAGTACTTTCTGAACCAAAGTTAAGAGGCTGGAAAGCCCACAGTTAACAGAGATCAGCAAGTGGAGAAGACAAAGATCAGACCATTCAGCAAAGAAAATACAGACAGCAAATATTATTAGGATCCATTAAAGCACTACGCCAGGAAGGGGCCTGATTTTGACATGCTGACAAAATCAAGTTTCCGAACCTGAAGACTGCAGAGAGACCTCAGATCACTGAATATTCACCAAGGTGACAGCACCACCCCTGACACCTCTTGAGAAACAATTGGCTGGCATCAATCTTTTCACTATAGTATCGATTTCACTAAATACCAGTTCTACTAAAACTTTAGCAGAAGATGCATCAGAAGAATTTGTAAAATAATAATAATAATAGTAATAATAACAATAATAATAAAGGCTGGAATGTAAGTGTGAGCCTGTAAAGGTAAGGCTTTAAATGCCAGACTGAAGCAAAAGAGGAAGCTCCTGAGTATTTGGGGTAGGGAAGTGACTGGGAGCTCTGGCTGCTCCAAGAAAGGAAATACTGTTTATAGACACATCTGGCCCTTTATTCCTAAGGCTGATACAGTAACAAACAACTCACCACCACCTTCCCCTGTGGCATGGTCCCCATTCACTACTCTCCTTTCTCACACTGCATTTCCCACCCCATAAACATACACGGCAGAAGTCTCCTTGCTATGTTCAGCTTTGGCCCTGCTGCTGCCTTGAACTCAAGTCACAGACCATGCAACAGTCCATCACACTACACATGCCTAAATTTGTACCTCTGACCTCTTCCACGTTGCTTAGGTGAGTAATCCCATACATAGCCCTGCTTGTGGCAGGCAGAAATCTAAGGACGACCCCAGTGACCCTCAGTCTCATATAATTTCCCCACCTTGAGTGTAGGCAGAACCTGCGAATATGATGAGATACTATTCCCATGATGATGCTATGTTATTATGTGGCAAAAGAGATCCTGCGCATGTATGTCAAACTATTAATCAGTCAGTGTAGGCCTCTTCCAATCACAGGAGCTCTTCAAAGCAGAGAGCTTTCTCCAGCTGGTGGCAGAAGGGCAAGTCAGGGAGGTTACAGCATGAGAAGGACTTGATGCACCGATGCTGCTTTGAAGGTGAAGGAGATCAGGTGGGAAGGAACGTGGGAAGACACTGAGAGCAGAGAGACCTCCAGCTGATGGCCAGCAAGGAAGCAGAGACTTCAGTCCTACAGCTGCAAGGCACTGAATCCTGCCAACAACCTGAATAGCTTCTCCAAAACCTCCAGTTAAAAGTCTAGTCTGGCCAACACGTTGATTTTGGCCTTCAGAGACCCTGAGCATAGAAACCAGCCAAGTCTGCTGGACTTCTGACCTACAGAACCATGAGACTATAAACTGGTGTTTTTTTAAGATGCTGAATTTGTGGTAATTGGTTGTGCAACAATGGAAAAGTAATACCATATTTTAGACCCTTCTCCGCACCTGCTGTTTTGTGGTTCAAAGTCTGACACTTTAGCACTTAGGCAGGGTCATAGTCAAGGCAAGCTTCAGGATTAGATTTGAAGGGATAATGGATGAAAAATGAAAGATGAGCGTCAAGCCAACGTATTGGGAGATTATTGCAAATGACCAACATGAAGAAATAAGGTCTTAAATTTAATGGCATTAGATATGGGTAAGAATGATAGATTTGAGAGTCTCCGTGACAAAAAAAAAAAAAAAAAACTGTCCTGACTTAGCAACTGATTGGATGGGAGAGAAGAACAGCTCTAATGTGTTGGCTTCAGAAAGAGTTGAAGAGAATGTGACAGAGTGTCCATTAAAGTAAATTGAAATAAATGTGTTCAACTCCTGAAGATGACTCTTCTAAGAAAAGAGGGCATCTTGTTAGTTAAAATTGTTAGTTTCATGTAACAGCAACAATTCAACTGAAACTAGCTTGTGGGGCTGGAGAATAGGAAGGTGCTACATATTAACATGCAGGTGTGTCATAGACTCTAGAGATGGAAGGCAACAGAGCCAAGATGGCGGGAGCTGTTCTGCCCAGTGGGTCATTCCCAGAACTGGGCAGGACAGCTGGACTAGCCCAGGTTATGGAAAGTCCCTGAAGCCACAGAGTGCCCCCTTTACATCTCCCATCTCTTATTCTCCTGAAGACCATCCTTCTGGGTCACTTAGCCCACACAGCTGATGGAAGACAGCCCGAGTATAGCTCTAAGGTTAGAGAGAAGACCTGGCTGAGCTGGAATTACTTAGTCCTGATTCCCAATCCCCAGGGGAGATCATCAGGTTGGCTAAGATGGTTGTCCCACCTCTCACCACACTGCCATACTGCAGCCTTGTGGAAAAAGGGGAGAAGGATTAATTCTTGAGCAAGGCAGATACCTCCAAAGTTGTTTACCCTAAAAGCAGAAATGATTTTTCAAATTTTAGTTTTCACAGACCCAAGAAAGTACTCCTCTTTCTACACAGAAAAGTTTAAAATCCTGCAAAAAAAAGCAGCTGGATTCTAACCCCTGTGCTCCCTCTAACTAGTGGTGTGAGTGACCCTTAGTACTTCTAGCTATAAAATATGAAACTTGGCCCAGGTGACACTGAAGGCTCTCATATTTAATGCCCTGTGATTCTAAGTCCTTTTGAGCAGAAACAGTGCTGTATTGATGTAGTTATCCTGTTTAGCTTTCCCTTGTCCTCCAAAGATCAGAAACAAAGCCTTTTACCATTAATCCTCTCATTGACTTACAAGAGGTGAAGAGGAAGCCAAAGAAAATAGATTGTAGTTTGTATTCCAAGAGAGCTAGACCACCTAAAAATCTCCTTAGTATTCAAAAAAATTTAAAAAGAGCTTAGCTTTAATTGGCTTAAAGTCTCTTGACAGAAGTAGTTGTTCTGTTTCCCACCACCACCACCAAAAATGTGTCTCTGAGACCCACTGGGAAGGACAGCTCCCACCATCCTGGCTCTCTCCTGCAGTTTTCCTTAGAACCATAGAAGGTTAGACCTTCTAGTGCTTTAGTGCAATCCCTTCATTTTTTTCATTTTTTAAATTTATACTTGATACAAAACCATTGCACATACTAATGGGGTACAACATGATGTTTCTATACATGTATAAATTGTGTAATTATCAAATCAGGGTAATGAGTATATCCATCACTTTAAACATTTATTATTTCCTTGTGATGAGGACATCCAAAAACCTCTCTTCTAGCAATTTTGAAATATACAATGTGTTATTATTAACTCTAATCATCCTACTATGCAATAGACCACCCAAACATATTCCTCCTATCTAACTGTAGCTTTGTACCCATTGACCAATCTGTCACAATCCCCTTTTCCCCCTTACCCTACCCATCCCCTGGTAACCATGATTCTCTTCTCTCTACTTGTATGAGAACAATTTTGTAGCCTCCATATATGAGCGAGATCATGTGGTATTTGTCTTTCTGTGCTGGGCTTATTTCACTTAACATAATATCCTCCAGGTTTATCTGTGTTGCCACAAATAACAGGATTTTATCTATGAATGAATAAC
This sequence comes from Rhinopithecus bieti, assembly GCF_001698545.2. NCBI lineage: Eukaryota > Metazoa > Chordata > Mammalia > Primates > Cercopithecidae > Rhinopithecus > Rhinopithecus bieti. The sequence continues at coordinate 1,382,285 of NW_016814742.1, read as the reverse complement.
ATTTCATTCTGTATATATACTACATTGTCTTTATCCATTAATGCATTGATGGACATTTAGGTTGATTCCATATCTTGGCTATTGTGAATAGTGCCAGAATAACCATAAAAGTACAAATATCTCTTTGACATACTAATTTAATTTCCTTTGGATATATACCCAGTAGTGGAATTGTTGGATCATATGGTAGTTCCAGTTTTAATTTGTTGAGGAACCTCCATACTGTTTTCCATAATGGCTACACTAATTTATATTCCTACCAGCAGTGTGTAAGTGTTCTTTTTCTCTCTACTTCCTTGCCAACACTTGTTACCTTTTAATTTTTTGATAGTTGTTGTATTAGTTCACTTATACTTTGCTGATAAAGACATACCTGAGAGTGGGAAGAAAAAGAAGTTTAATGGACTTCCAGTTCCATGTGGCTAGGTAGGCTTCACAATCATGGCAGAAGGTGAAAGGCACTTCATATGTGGCGGTAGCAAGAGAGAGAATGAGAACCAAGCAAAACAGGTTTTCCCTTATCAAACCATCAGATCTTGTGAGACATATTCACTACCACGAGAATAGTATGGGAGAAACCACCCCCATGATTCAATTTTTTCCCACTGGGTCCCTCCTACAAAAGTGGGAATTATGGGAGTACAATTCAAGATGAGATTTGGGTGGGGACACAGAGCCAAACCATATTATTCTGCCCCTGACTCCTCCCAAATCTCATGACCTCACACTTCAAAACCAATCAAGTCTTGCCAACAGTCCCCCAAAGTGTTAACTCATTTCAATATTAACTCAAAAGTCCGAAGTCCAAAGTATCATCTGAGACGGGCCAAGTCCCTTCTGCCTATGTGCCTGTAAAATCAAAAGCAAGTTACTTTCTTCCTAGATACAATGGGAGTACAGGCATTGGGTAAATACCACCATTCCATATCATAAAGACTTCATAGATATTATCTCTGTCCCCAAAGTATTAACAGTTAAAAACCAAAGATGAAACAAATATAGAAAGAAAAGAACTGTAAAATGTGTGCAAAATGAATATGCAAGGCTATTAAATATTGCTTCAGGATTGATAATGTCATCACAGCCAGTGGGGAGTCCAGGGTCATTAAAAACTAAATTATTTGTTAAAGGCTATTTTCTCAATATCTGACTCTAGTCCATGCCAGATTTTAGTAGGGCAGTTGGCCCATTCTGCTGTTATTTTCCTTGAAGTTATTTCTTGTCTTACTCCTGTCTTGGAAATGTAATGCATCACTGAGGTTGTTCTGAGTTTATGTTGTATTCACTTTTAATGTGTGCTAACTGATTGGAAATGAGAAGCAGATGGACACTTGGCCCAGAGATTAACTCCATCTCCTGTAATTAGATGGTGTCAATTAAGGCTTCCATGGGGTCCTTCTCCTCACTGCCAAGTGAAAGAGCTCTCCAGTGGGGCTCCTCAAAGCATTTGGGAACTAATGGTTTATTCAGTCTCTCCTTTGCATTTATTCACGGATGCTAAACAAACAGGAGCCAAGTTGTCTTTGCCTTTTTTTTTTTTTTTGGTTTTTCTTTAACAGCTTCATCTTTTGACTTGTCTTTTGGCAAGAGTTGAAACTGAATAAAGGGGATGGCCCTTGGCTGAACTTTGCTTCCTATTTTGAGTTAGCAGAATTTAGTTGGGGAAGGTGGGGCAGGGAGTGGGGCTCTGGGCAGAGAGCTGCAGAGTCTTATGAAAGTGCTGAGCTCTGAAACTCAGCCTCTAGCTTCTTCGAACACAGGAGGACAGGCAAGAATTTGGAGACTGACAGACCTTAGTTTGAATCTTGGCCTGGTTATTAGCTGTAAGCCGTGTTGTTCCGGCAAATGGCTAAACACAAAGATCTCAAAATATATAAAGAAAGCCCTCATTTATAACATGTGCCAATTTCTGTGATGCAAATACTCCCACCATGGCTGATTTCGAGCTACCATGTGATGTGGCAGAATGCAAAGTTGGGAAGAGACTGGTACTATTGGCTCTCATAACCCATATAAGCAGGCTCTAGCACATCCCTGGCTGTGATTCCCAGCTTCTTCATCTGTACAAAAAGGACAAAGTATCCTGTAGGGTCATTTTTAAGATTAAAGCAATAACTGCAAAGTGGCCAAAACAAAGCCTACCCATCCTAGGAGCTCAATAAATTGTCCCTACATATTATCATTGTGAGCTGGGCCTTAGGTAGTGGCTTTACAATGCTGAGCACTCCAAGAAGTTCAGAGCCTCAGCTTTCAAATTTTGGCAACTAAATTTCATTTCGTAGGTATGACCAGGAGTCTGGGGAATTGATTCAGCTAATCAAACTCATAAGAGGCATTCATATAAATCACAATGCCAATTTACTACTTTGATTTAGTATTTATATAGAATAATGATTTCTCAAACCTGAATTGGGTCACATGCCCTAATAAAGGATTTCTTTTCATGGCTTAGGAATTTGCTCATATGCAAAGTGCTATAAATGCATAAATGTTAATTATATTTAAATATGGTTAAATAATTATCTTGATTAAAAAATTAAATTGAGGCTGCCCCAGAAATTCCCAGGGCTATGTTCACATTAGTATTCCCAGCCTGAGAACCAAAACTCCTATTCTGCACCAGTCTCCTTACAGGCAGCTAGCTCTTACATTGACCCTGTGGAAGATTAAATAGGTGGACATGATTAAGTGGAGAGTATATTTAAGCATCTCTGAGGGAGTACTGCTGGGGGTTTCCCAAACCACAGCTATAATGACAGATTTTAAACTCACTGAGTAAAGAAAAAAAGACGGAGATTACCGTTTCCATTTTACTGTTATGCAAATTGACACATGAAGAGGTAAGGACATATAGAAAACTAGAAGAACTCAGACTAAAATTCAGATTTCTGAAGCATGCTTCAGTGCTCTTTCTTCCATCCCTGGGATGATCAGTTGGGCAACACAAAAAGCATACAGTTCAGTGCAGGAGAAAACCACATATGTAGATGAATATTAAAAGAAAGTGAGAACTGCTATGACAGACACGATGGAAGCATATACAGGAGGTTATGAAAACACTATCAAAGGAAAACTAACTGAGACTGGAAGAGGAGATTGGGTATGGGACATGCCTGGGGGAGGTTCCAGAGGTGGGGACCTCTGAGCTGAGTTCTTAAAAGATAAGAAAGAATTATCTTGGGAGAGAAAGACATTGCAGGTTGGTTTCATTAAGAAACAGATTCTAAAAAAGATATTAGCACATAGACATTTATTAAGAAATGCTCTTGGGAGCGAAAGGACACAGGATTGGAGTGAAGGAGGAATTGAGCTGTAATACAGTTCAAAGGCCTCAACCAATCTCGTGAGAGGTTAGAGCTGAGGTGGCCCGTTCAGAGTTTTTCCAAGTAGGAGTGAGGGAGCCTGGCTATTATACCACCTTGACGGTCAGTCACCAAATGAGGGCTGCCCCTGGAAAGAGGTGTAACTTAGGGTTTGCCATTTTCTTCCAAAGAAGGCTGACAGCTAAGGGTTATTTTCCAGCAGTGGGTGCTGGAGAAATCAGTCCTTCATTCCTGAGGGGAATCTGGGCAATAAATCAGCTTCTGATTATAATAAACCAGCTTCTGTCACAAGGAGGTAGCTATATTTGTTTTCTACACAGAAGAAAGCACTGAAGAAATAAACAGTGATGCATGTGGGTGTCATGCCAATGGTTCAGTGTTTGTCATGAATGGGATTTCATGGGAAACAAAATCTGAGACAGAGACAGAGATTTGTATACAGGTGGTTTATTGAGAGTTGGGGGAATGAATATGTCAGTATAAACGTGTACTGTTGTCCATACCATGTGAATGTGAAGGTTCTGGTTCTCCTTCCTGACTGGGATGGAAAACAGCACACTGCCAGATCAATGGACACAAAACTTGTGCTAAAGCTGTGTTAATATGCTATTTAGATAGCAAAGGTACCACATCTCACCCAGCATGGTAGCAATTATAGCGTACCGCTTCATTGAATTTGCAGTACTCATGCATCTAATAACTGTCTTTTTTTATATGTGTGTCAAAGCCATACTGGTGAATTAAATTGGGTCCATTAACCCTGCATTCTATAGTTCTTTAAGAGTGGTACTAATCTCTCCCATGAAAAAGAATATTTTTTATTTTCTATGTTGTGTGGAGGGGGAATTAGTTTCAAGGAACAACTGTTGGGATTCTACCAAGTACCAGGTGCCATGTATATACTGATTGTATACGTGGAAAGCAGGAAAATGACCGCTAGATGGACACTGAGAGGGAAGAACCAAAGTTGCCTACCACAATTCTAGTTTGGCTGGCTGGATGGATGGAGGTTAAAAAAAATGAGAGCAAATACTGGAAGGAGAACCAGCTTAGGAAAGAATATGATGGTACATATTTTTATATACCTTGAGTTTGAGCTTAAAATAACAATATGACAGTTGGGTTTGTGATGCTGAATTTGTGGGAGTACCTAATATGGTGATGGTGACTGAGTAAATGGGAGTGGATGAGACCACCTGAAGACAGTGAACAGCATGAGAAAAAAAGAGGTCAAGTATGGCACCTGGGAAGAGCAATATTTAAGGGCCAGCAAAGGAAGACCCTCTGAAAGGAGTCACATGAAATTATCTGAGGTAGCAAAAGAAGTGATTTGACAGAGCCAAGACAGGAGGAATTTAAATGAGAAATGTTAAATTCTGTAGAGAGGTTCAAAATAATGTGTTGTGGTTTTTTGTATTTGGTGAGTGTTAGGGTCATAATAATCTTAAAAACAATTTAGTATATCTTAAAACAGTTTCATGAGGTAACTGATCAAGACAAGTCAGACTGTAGTAAGGTGAGGAATTTATGGAAGTGAGAATTTATGGGAGGTCGGCACAGAAGCCACCTCAGCCATTAAGTGGGTAGGTGGACAGAGGTGAATGGGCTTCTCTTTAACTTTTAGCATTAACATTTAACTTTTCACTTTAACATTCAATAACACATAGAGGGAAAAAATATTGAAGTCCTCTAGATTCTCCCCCAGGGGAATCAATAAGAAATAGCTCATTATTTCTTCTGAATGAGTCAGTATCACTTTTCGTAGTGAAGGCATTTAGATGTTCTGCTAGTCAACTGCTTAGACTGGCTGAACATCTGTAGGCTCTTTATCTTTGTTAATGGGGATATTTCAAAGAGCCCAGCATTAGCGAATTTTATGACTGGGCAAATTTTATTCAGTTCTGTGTTTCCTAACTCCTACTGTATTAGAGACTTTTCTTCCTTTCCATCTCCCCATCCCCAAACCACTCCTGTCTCCCACCTCTGCAGCTGGAAAATATTTGTTTGTCTGGATACAAAACTATATACAGTTGGTTCTCCATATCCCCAGATTCTGTAATGCAGTTTCAACCAAATGTGGATCAAAAATATTCTGGAAAAAAAATGGTAAAAAATAACAATGCAACAATAAAAAATATATAAATTTAAAAAATATATAGCATGACAAATATTTACACAGCATTTATGTTGTGTGAGATATTATAAGTAATCTGAAATGATTTAAAGTATAAGGGGGGATGTGTGTAGGTTATATGGAAATACTATGCCATTTTATATCAGGAACTTGAATATCTGCAGAATTTTGCATCCATGGGGGTCCTGGAAAGAATCCCTCTCCATATGGAGGGATGACTTATATGTTTGTCTCTTTATGTTTTGTATTTTATATTGTTTTATATATGTAAATTATATGTATTTATCTGTTATAAATTTCAGCCCGATCTAACTTACAATTTAATTGAGATCTAGGAAAGGGAGAGGGCTGGCAATACCTCTTAAAGGGGTTGGCAAGTGCAGGCGCAGCTCTGGATGATGAGTTTGTAGTCCATATCAAGTGGAATGACAGAGGCACTCTCCCAGTTTCCAGAAGGAAAGACTGGTAGTGCCAGTCACTTTTCCTTTCTGCAATATTCAGCACAATAGTCCAATACATAAACTTTTCAAACATTTTGCCTTGTGGTACTGCTGCCGCTAAGACCACTGATGATGCTGATGACATTGCAGGAAGATACATTGATAACCATTCACTGTTTTTAACTTCTTGCCAGCTTTAATTCCTTTTCTTCTTTAATGTTCATAGTTTTTAGGGCCTGAGATTATGTCCAGCTATTCTCAGGTATCAGGGACTTGGAAGAGCTTCATCCGTCTTTAGCAGGCAGCAGATCCATACCCTAAGTAAGGTATCTACTCCTAAACAGCCCACTTGGGGGAGAAATTTCTCTTGGCTGGGACTCCCACAGATTTCTCTGCAAAAGACATTTTTTCAATTCTCCTCCTTTCCTCACTCATGCCCTCATTTATTCATTTATGTAGCAACAGGTATTATCGAACAGCTATTACTTTCAGACACTGAAATACAGTCCTGGAAATACAGCAATGAACAAAATAATATGTTTCTGCCCTTATGAAGATCATACCCTAACTATTGCTTAATCTGATGTTGTTTCTACTCATAAGTACTGCTTTCTTAGGAGAAAAAACAGTGTTCTCGAACCCTTCAATACGAAAGGTCTGTACTCCCAAGAATTTTGTTACAATACCTACCATTGCTTGAGCACATATGGAACCAAAGATGACAGAGTTAAAAAGGAGAGTGGATGATGCCATTGGGATGGTTGGGAGACAGGAGCTAGTGTCACAGCATGGGAGAAATGAGAAGTCTATACTAACCCACCAGTCAAACATCTAGGGAAGAAAAATGGTAAGAAAAAAATGAGAGTTATAACTTAAAAGAACAAGATTCCTCTTTCTTTGTATTTCTTTTCTATCTGCTTTGTATTTATGTCATTTGTATTTATTTTCTATCCTTATGAAGACTTGATTTCCTTATGCTGTCATAGAATGAATAGAATTATGACTTTTATTTCACACATTACCTGAGTGCATGTGCTTTTGACTGTGACCTGAGGTTTCCAGCCAAACAGTCTTTTGACTGTCCTGGGAGAGCCCATCAGTCTTGCCTCCCCATCTCTGCATACCTGTCCCAACTCTCTGAAGCTGCACATATGCAAGAGTGCACTCAGTAGGGGCACTCAGTCCTATCTGTGAGCCACATCTACCCCAATTAGCAAATATAGATCCAGAGTAGCCCGTTATCTGCCATTATCTCTCCTTTAATAAAAGATGCCTGGTTGTCTAGTTTCTGCTGAGGTGACTTGTGGGTTTCTGCAGCCCACACTGTGGCCCTGATCTTCTCACTGTTTTAGAAGGCCTCCCTTTCCATACCTAATACTGACATAGAAGCTGCACAGTAAATATATATTGAGTGAACAAATTTTATCTACACTCTAATACTTTCTCTCAGGTAAGAAATACTTACAACTTTCCTTGAAGCAGCATCCAAATAATTGAAAAAGAAAACAAATCCAAGTCTCTCTTTTAATGTTTCCAACTAGAAGTGAAAAAAAACAACATTTATTTTCTACTTTTCTTCCTTTATTCCAGGTACTTACTGGTTCTTAATCCGAAAAAGGCACATTGACTTGTGAGTTTGAGTTATCTTCAGTGCACCAAAGAGAAGAGCAGATGGTTTGTTGGATCTAGGAATTCCTGGGATTTTATCTCCATTATTCAATAGATCATTAATTTGGAGCTTCAAAATCACAACTGAGCACTAAGACACCTTTGCCTTTAAAGAGATTGGTAATGATTAGGGTTTCTCGCCATCCATGAACATAAAGAACATAAAAGTCCGAGAAGAAAAGACTTCTTTCACTATTTCAAAGAACTCCAACAATATAATGAGTGTAGGATAATGGGATGGGCGTACTCTCCCACCCCTAGACTCCTAGAAGACAAGACGAGGAAAACTTTCTTGGCCAGGGCTGCTTTTCTTGGATTCTGGGTAATACTGAGAATTCTAGTCTGACAGTGCTACAGTGTGTAGCACATTGTTGACCAGAAGGAATTTTAGTGATCCTCTTGGCAACTTCCTTTTCCTTAAATCTGGAATTCTAAAACCACTGAACAACTCTGATACAAAACACAAGAAATCTAGCATAAAATATAACAAGTAATTTTAAATGCATGGTTGGATTCAGAAGAAAATAAGGGAATTTCAAGGAACCGGAGAAGAACAGGAGATGAACAGGCTGCTACAAGTGGAGCTGCAAGCCAAAACAGGAACCAATTTCGGGAACCAAGAGGTTTGGGTGTGAATCAATGGCAGTGCTGAAGGAAGGAGACAAGGCCTTGAGCCCTACAAATTGAGCAGTGGGAGGCCCCACAGAAATTCAGATCCCTCAAAGGCCTATGCCTAGAAAAAGGCACAATAGACAAAAAAAAAAAACAATCAACTCACCAGCAAAGGGAAATAAGGAAGCTGGCCTATTTTTACATGAATTCTGGTTGGAAATTTTGTAAAATGTTTCGTGTAAGAAATTGTAACCTTAAGCCTACCTTCATGTGGGTTTGGTGTTCTTATTTATTACCTGCAAGATCCAGGAAACCCCTATAAAGATATTTCTTTATCCATTCCTGGGCAAGTATATATCCACACTCAAGTTACTAACATAACCTGAGTTAGTAATTAATACCTGATTTAGGAAAAAGTGGTTGTTGATAAACACATTGTAGTTTTATTTGTAGAGTACTTATTTTAAGTATCTCTAAGTCTTTATATCTACCTACCTATTTCGGTAGGCCTGTATAAAATTCTTCTGGAATGTAACCTGAGTTAGTAATTAACATCTGATTTAGGAAAAATTGATCCTTGATGTAGTTTTATTTTGTAGACAGCTTATTTTATCTGTAAGTCTTTATAACTACCTACCTATCTTGGTAGGCCTGTACAAAATTCATCTAGAATGTAACTGAGTCCTTCTAAGCAGCTTCTTTTACTGTCACCCTAAAACTTGAAGTAGATAACATTTCCATTAAGGAGAAATACTTGAATTTGGGTGGCTGCAGCCAACTATGTATGTGGGTTCCTGTCCTGGTGCTTTGAACAAGACTAGTCTTGATTATGCAGACCAGATTAAGAAATGTTCGAATAAATGAGAATCCTTTTAAAATTCAGGAGCCTCATGCCCACCTTCAAGTCTAGTCCATTGAGTGCTTAATATGAGCATGGCTTCAGCACCCAAGGTGAAATAAAGCCAGTTTTATTTTCCCTGAAATGTATTTGTTCAGACCACAGAACTTTCCCATGCCCTGTCTTTTCAGTTCTTAAGCTGGTTCTGGGTCCCCACCTTCTTCTCTCTTCTTCCTTTACCTTGCATGCTAATCTGAATCTCAGCTTCAACCCAGATCATTCCAGTCATCACTACTCACCCTGGGTGGGTAGTTTGTCCTGTGCCAAATCCAGTAAGTCACCTCCTAAGATCCCCATCCTTGTATGTTTCTGGTTGAGAGTTAGCCAAAAGGGTACTTGTATGCGATATAGAAGGCAAAAGTGAGGCAGCAGTGGTTTCTGGCTGAAGGTCATCAAGGTTAGATGCAGTGACCAAAAAATGCCAAGGTATCAGGGAGCTCCATCCAGTTTGTCCTCACTCTCCTTCTCACTGCTTCCAGTTCTTCCCCACCTTTCATCCAGTTGACCAAGGAGAGCCCCGGGTCCTACTTCAGATGCTTGTCTGCAGACCTGCAGAGGCACAGTCACCCACAGAGGCCTCCTGTGACCCTCTTGTCTGCAAAGTCCCATCTTGGATGCTGGACATTCTTGGCTTCTCAGTCACACTGGATGTTGACTACTCTGATCCTCCCACTTCCCTCCTCCACCGTCATCTTCCCAGCTCCTCTCATAATTGAGCTAGGTCTAATTCCTATGTGAAACTCCTTATCCCATGACAAATAATGATTATGTTTCCCCAATTGACCATGATTATGATTCACCCTGTTACCTGGTACCCGAGAGGCCTGTAATATAGGACTAGATGATAAATATTTGTTATATCAGGATTCAACCCTGGCATCTTTTTTTCTGGACCGTGGAGTGGCATGAAATCAGACAGAAAAGATGGGGTGACCCTTATCCCAAAGGAAGCATAGTGGCTGCTAGAGTCTATACAGCTCATTAGCTCATCTTACTGGCTCAGAACATCATTGTCATGTTCGTCCTATTCTGTGCTGCCCCTCGTATCACAGAATGCTCAGATTCACAGATTCCAGGCCATGGCAGAACTGCCAAGCGCTTTCACTCTCCCTGTTTCCCTCTATCTCCCGCCCACCCTCATTTGTGTGCTTTGCATTCCTTTTTCTCTCATGCATGGAGCCAGCAGAAATTGCACCATTCTCACATGCTGAAGTGGAACTCCAAAAAGAACTGTTTCTGAGTTGTCGCTTTTAACGATGTCTTGCTGGCATTGCAGAGCAGCACATCAGCTAAAAAATGGGTAACCTTCATCTTGGCACACATTTCTCACTCAGCAAGTACACCCCAGCAGTTCCCACTTGGAGTTTTTTATGGAACAATTTTGTAGAATTTCCATTTATTACGCATTTAATTGCCTTTTAATTGGTGCAGCTGTCTTCAGCATGCTTGAGGCATATCGGAACTATCTTCCTTAGAACCCATTTCAGGCTTGCTTCCTGCCCTGGATTACATTATTGTCAGTCAAAACTTTGTGCTTGGGCCTCCCAAGTTTAATCAAAGACTTACTGTCTAGTATAAAACTTCTGATATTCATAATTTCTATAGGCAGTGGGGAAAGAACAGTACTAAAAACGAGAGGTAATCTCTAGAACTAAAACTGACATTGTAATGTACCAAGTCCATGTCAACATGAAAATAATCACCAGTGGGTCTTGGAGTTCAGCAACATAAACTCCCATTCTAAATCCATTATTATCAAGTCATATGTCTCCGGTAAGTGGTTTAGCCTTCTGGAACAAGGAGACTAGGCTGTAAAGGTCCTGTCTGAATTTAATATTCTGTTGGTCTAATTATGACTCATCAAAAGACCCTTATGATTTGTATTATATAGTTGGAATATTTTTAACATCAATAACATAGTTTTTAAATGTTGTGCTTGGATTATTTTTACTTTTGGCATGGACAGGCTCTCAGATACTTGCTTATTGATTTATTTACTTCTATATTTATTACACTAAGGAAGACGATGGTAGGGCTGGCTTAGGAGGTCTATATTTAGGCTGGGAGAGTCTTGGAGCCTTGGTTTTCACACTTGTGACCCTAGAGTAATATATACCTCATGGGGCTGTTGTGAGAATAAAAATGAAGATAATGATCATAGAAATTCTTTACAAACTAAAAGATGTTATATAATTTCATATAGTTGTTATTTTAATAAGAAATATACCCTGGGGATATATGAAGAGTTCTTTCTAAAAAAAAAATATGGGTCACAGAACAACCTCAGTTATTCCAGGATTACTCACTCAATTACCCAGGTTGCTTTTTGACTCTGAACTCTTCCCCTGCTCTTTAGCATCTCTGTCGAGAGTAGAAATAGATGAGGAAATCTAACCCATTCAGTTTGCTCCTTAAGAGAAATAGTGGTTAATGCTTTGGTATGAGAAGGAGATGCAAACAAGGAGCTGGGAACTATATCATCCCCTGCTACCCCCACCTCCACCACCATATGGTTCCTGATTGCAGTCTACCACTGAGGGGTACCCACTTGAGACATGCAAGCAGTATAGAAGTTGAGGCCTTACTCGAGGTGAAGAGGTGGGGAATGACAGTGGCAACCAGAGGCAGGCAGACTGACAGTTATAGCCTGTCTCAGCAAGCTTTGGATGTGTTGCACTCTCATCATCACTCAGACTGAGATTGTTGGTGGAGGCTCCCCAGAAATTGCTAGAAATTTTAGTGATTTCTGGGGAGCTCACGAGGAGCACCCAATCCAGAGCTTCAGGCTGAGATTTGAGAAATGGTTTCTCTGATGCTTGGCTCCCCCAGCTTCTCCAGTAGTTGTGTAAACCCCTAGTTCTCTATGTCAAAACTTATAATTCTTGGGATGCATAGCATGGCTTCTATTTTACAGACTGGATCCTATTTGATATAAACCTCTCTCTTGTCACCAATACCATGTATAGCAAAAATGTGTTAAGCACTTACTATAAGCTATTATGACCTAGTGCTTTACATGTATTATCTCACTTACTCCTCATCATAACCTTTCAAGATCAATCCTATTATTTCCTCCACTTTACAGATAAAGTGACTGAGTCTCAGAGAGGTTAAGTAACTTGCCCAAGGCCATGCAATAAGATTTGTCATGTCATAGACCTTAAGAACCAGGATATCTTTGTGAAATTAACCAGTAGGGTAATGCTTTTCCATGATAATACATTTGAGAGCCCACTGGGAGATTAGAGTGAATCAGCATCTCCCCAAAACCATAGCCATTCTATCCTAGTGATGGTCAAAAATACCACCGTGACAGTCTGAGTGTTCAGAGATATAAAGTCACTAGTGAAACTAGGAACATGGGAGGGAAGTGTTCGGTGCCAATAGGCATTGTCAAAATATCAGAACTGGTTCTGAGTCACATGTAGGGCCAGAGGAATGATGGTGGTGGTAGTGATTGTCACCTCTTCAAGAAGCTATGAAAGATGGTCTGGAATTCTGATGTTAGTTACCTTTCCTACTGAGCTAAGACCTAGAAACATTCTCTTATCTGACAACAAAGTTACTATTCAGAAACAATTTTTCACTTCAAAGAGATTCTGACTTGAGCCTCATGATGCTAACTGAGCAGGGCCCCATGTGGACAATGCTGTGATTAAAAGGCTCAACTGGGGGGCACGCCCAAGATGGCTGAATAGGAACAGCTCCAGCCTCCAGCTCCCAGCATGAGCAACACAGAAGATGGGTGATTTCTGCATTTTCTGAGGTACCAGGTTCATCTCACTGGGGCGTGTCGAACAGTTGGTGCTGGACCACGGGTGCAGCCCAACCAGTAACAGCTGAAGCAGGGTGAGGCATTGCCTCCCCTGGGAAGCACAATTGGGAAGGGAATTCCTTTTCCTAGCCAAAGGAAATTGAGACACACAACACCTGGAAAATCGGGTGACCCCCACCCTAATACTGCGCTTTACCAAGGGTCTTAGCAAATGGTACACAAGGAGATTATATCCCACACCTGGCCCAGAGGGTCCCACACCCACAGAGCCTCCCTCATTGCTAGCACAGCAGTCTGAGATATAACTACAAGGCGGCAGCGAGGCTGGGGGAGGGGTGCCCGCCATTGCTGAGGCTTAAGTAGGTAAACAAAGCCTCCAGGAAGCTGGAATAGGGTGGAGCCCACCACAGCTCAAGGAGGCCTGCCTGCCTCTGTAAACTCCACCTCTGGGGACAGGTCATAGCTAAACAAAAAGCAGCAGAAACCTCAGCAGAGGTAAATGTCCCTGTCTGAGAGCTTTGAAGAGAGCAGTGGATCTCCCAGCATGGAGGCTGAGATCTGAGAATGAACAGACTGCCTGCTCAAGTGGGTCCCTGACCCCTGAGTAGCCTAACTGGGAGACATCCCCCACTAGGTGCAGAACAACACCTCACACCACACACAGTGGGTACACCCCTGAGACAAAGCTTCCAGAGCAAGAATCAGACAGCAACACTCACTGTGCAGCAATATTCTATGTTCTGCAGCCTCCACTGCTGATACCCAGGCAAACAGGGTCTGGAGTGGACCTCAAGCAAACTCCAACAGACCTGCAGCTGAGGGTCCTGACTGTTAGAAGGAAAACTAACAAACAGAAAGGACACCCACACCAAAACCTCATCAGTATGTCACCATCATCAAAGACCAAAGGCAGATAAAACCACAAAGATGGAGAAAAAGCAGTGCAGAAAAGCTGGAAATTCAAAAAATCAGAGCGCATCTCCCCCTCCAAAGGAACGCAGCTCATCGCCAGCAATGGAACAAAGCTGGATGGAGAATGACTTTGACGAGTTGAGAGAAGAAGGCTTCAGTCGATCAAACTTCTCAGAGCTAAAGGAGAAACTA
>NW_016814742.1:1358774-1365787 GCF_001698545.2 Rhinopithecus bieti | reverse complement strand
ACTGCTTTAAAGTTCATATGGAATGAAAAAAGACCCCGCATTGCCAAGACAATCCTAAGCCAAAAGAACAAAGCTGGAGACATCACGCTACCTGACTTCAAACTATACCACAAGGCTACAGTAACTGAAACAGCATGGTACTGGAACCAAAACAGAGATATAGACCAATGGAACAGAACAGAGCCCTCAGAAATAATACCACACATCCACAGCCATGTGATCTTTGACAAACCTGACAAAAACAAGAAATGGGGAAAGGATTCCCTATTTAATAAATGGTGCTGGGAAAATTGGCTAGTCATAAGTAGAAAGCTGAAACTGGATCCTTCCCTTACTCCTTATACGAAAATTAATTCAAGATGGATTAGAGACTTAAATGTTAGACCTAAAACCATAAAAACTCTAGAAGAAACCTAGGTAATACTATTCAGGACATAGGCATGGGCAAGGACTTCATGACTAAAACACCAAAGGCAACAACAACAAAAGCCAAAATTGACAAATGGGATCTAATTAAACTAAAGAGCTTCTGCACAGCAAAAGAAACTACCATCAGAGTGAACAGGCAACCTAAGAATGGGAGAAAATTTTGCAATCTACTCATCTGACAAAAGGGCTAATGTCCAGAACCTATAAAGAACTCAATGAAATTTACAAGAAAAAAACAAACAACCCCATCAAAAAGTGGGCAAAGGATATGAACAGACACCTCAAAAGAAGACATTCATACAGCCAACAGACACATGAAAAAATACTCGTCATCACTAGCCATCAGAGAAATGCAAATCAAAACCACAATGAGATACCATCTCACACCAGTTAGAATGGCAATCATTAAAAAGTCAGAAAACAACAGGTGCTGGAGAGGATGTGGAGAAATAGGAACACTTTTAAACTATTGGTGGGACTGTAAACTAATTCAACCATTGTGGAAAACAGTGTGGCGATTCCTCAAGGATCTAGAACTAGAAATACCATTTGACCCAGCAATCCCATTAGTGGGGATATACCCAAAGGATTATAAGTCACAAAGGCACATGCACACCTGTGTTTATTGCGGCAGTATTTACAATAGCAAAGACTTGGAATCAACCCAAATGTCCATCAGTGACAGACTGGATTAAGAAAATGTGGCACATATACACTATTGAATACTATGCAGCCATAAAAAAGGATGAGTTCGTGTTCTTTGTAGGCACATGGATGCAGCTGGAAACCATCATTCTCAGGAAACTATCGCAAGAACAGAAAACCACACACTGCATGTTCTCACTCATAGGTGGGAATTGAGCAGTGAGATCACTTGGACACAGGAAGGGGAACATCACACACTGGGTCCTATTGTGGGGAGGGGTAGGGGCAGGGAAAGCATTAGGAGATATACCTAATGTAAATGACAAGTTAATGGGTGCAGCACACCAACATGGCACATGTATACATATGTAACAAATCTGCACGTTGTGCACATGTACCCTAGAACTTAAAGTATAATAAAATAGATAAATAAATAAATAAAATAAAAAACAAACAAATAAAATAAAGTAAACCAAACAAAAATTTTTGTAAAAAGGCTCAACTGTGGTTACAGGGGCTCTAGTAATTGACACCATTTCCCCAACTTCATCAAATGAATATGCATTCCTTCCTAAAGGAACTTCAAATATGACTAATACAAGGTTGAGTTGAAGGACGAGAAAGGAATGTAGAAGAAACAAGTAAGCCAAAGAACCGCTTTTATAGTAAACATGTGAATCTTACTGCACAAACTAGGATTTGTGAGAAATGTCACATGTTCTTTAATGAAGCTGGCTTTGAGATCCCCATCCCTCTGAATTGATGGGAAATTCAATTTTAGTCATTGTTAGAGTGTTCTCTCCTCTCTGCCATCTCCCCAGGATATACAAAAGTCCTGAAATTCCTCTGCAGAACAGCCTATTTAGGAAGGCCCCTAGCAACTGGTCCCTGGTCATATTTCAAGCTCCTATAGCTCCATGAAAATGGGAGACTCGCTGCAACATCATATGTGCTTTCAGGAACGTTTGCACCTGCAAGCCCTGCATCTAGGGTGTGCCTCCTGGAAAGCATGAGCCATTCCTCACTGAGGACTTGCTCTCTCCCTGGAATGGTTTAAGGGAATGGGGTTCTGTCCTTGGCAATTTTCATCCTGATCCTCCTATCATTCCAGTTGCAGCTGAGAAGTCACTTCTGCAGGGAGGCCTTTCCTGACCACCTAATACATCATCCCCATTCCTAGCATATTCATTATTATCTTTAAAGTATTTATTTATATCTAAATTAATGTGGTTCAGTGATTTTGATTACTTATTTCCCACCTTCCTTTAGCTTCTCCCCATATTAATAATAACATCAAACATTTATTGAAAGCTTACTGTATGAATCCAAGGGATTTACAACTGGACTCCTTTAATGCTCAAAATAAGCCTGTGATATGAGTTCCATTTCATCAAGCCCCTTTTTAAGCAAGTGAGACACTGAGGCTCAGAGAAGTTAAATAACTTATTGAAGGCAATCCAGCCAGAATTATTGAGCCATGATTTAGACCCAAAGTGTTCGTCTCTAGAGTCCTACTGCTTAACTACAATGTCATTTAGCATTTCCCCAATTATTATCACTCAGGATTTTCTCTCTGATTACTAAGAATATACCCAACATTCCCTTTCTTCCCCCCACTCTTTCTTCCTTTTTTCAGTACTTATTTAGATATAACTTGAATTTGCTAACTTATTTTCTCATTTTATATCCCTAGCTTTGGTTTTAATTTTTCTTCTTGCTGGAGTAATTATTTTAATAAATATTTAAGCAGTGTTTTATATGATAAAACTTTTGGGGCCTGGTATGCCTGAGAATATCTTTATTTCACCATCCTATTTAAATGATTGGTTCAAACAAACCTGGACTTTTATATCTAACCAAGCATCTGGATTTGTTCGAACCAACAGCCATTAACCAAAAAACAAAACAAAAAAAATCCTGGTTTTGAAGTTCCTTTTCTTTTTAATACTTGAAAAATATCATCGGTTGTGCTATATCCAGGGTTACTGAGACTTCTGATGTCAATCTGATTATTTTTCCTTTGAAGATGATCTGCTTTTTTCTTCTAGCCAAAAGGTTTTAGAATTTTTTCTTCATCTTTTGTGTTCTTCTTCTAAATGTGTATGGATTTTAAAATTATATCTTGTTTAACACTCTACAAGCCCTTTCAGACTGAGATATTAACATATTGTATATCAGCTTTCCATTGCTGTATAATAAACATGCCAGAACTTGGTGGCTTAACAAGCAACCTTTTCTTTATTTGTGATTCTACGGGTTAGCAATTTGGGCTGGGTTCTGCTGGTGGCTCTTCACAGCCACTTATCAGATAAATGGCTCTGCTTCTAGTGTCAATTGACAGTCAGCGAATAATAGAATAATGAGGGCCACTGGGCCATGTGTTTCTCATCATCCGTCTGGCTAGCTTGGGCTCACTCACAGAGTGGCTCAGTTCAAAAAGCAACGAAAGATGGTAAGTCCCAGTGTGCCACACTTTTCAAATCTCTGCTGGCATCAATTTTGTTCTTTTCTCGTTGGCTAAAACAAATCACCTGACTACGCCTAGGGTGCGGTCTGGGAGAGCCAACGGGCATGGCTATAGGGAGGTAAAACAACGTGGGGACCCTTTTTGCAAAATCTGTCACATCATCCTTTAATTCTGAAAAAATCTTGATGACATTTCCAAGTATTTTCTCACCGACACTGACTTTTGCTCTCTCCAAGATCCCTAACATAGAAATATTAACTTCCATTTTTCTCCTTCATCTCTCTTAACTTTTACTTGGATAGTTTAACTGTTTTAATCTCTGTGGGAGGGTTCTTGACCTGATTATTTACTTTACGTGTTCATTTCGTGACTACATACATTCTGATTTGTTCTCAAGTGATCTGTTGTGTTCCTTATGTTAACAATTATATTTTTCATGCCTAGCATCTTCAGTCAGTTTTTCTTTGACTGTGTTTGCTTCCTGTCTCCAGAATCCTCCTTTACCCTAGTAAAGGGTATTATCTTATACCCTATTATCCTAGTATAGAGTACTTCCTATACTTATTTTAAATTTGTTTCTGTCTGGTTTATTAAGTTTGAGTCTTTGCTTTCTGGTTTCCCTTTGTTGCTTTACTTGAGGGTACAGATATATTGTCACCTTTTCTCTAAGACTCGTATTACCCTGAGAATATCAACTGCCTTGGCTGATAGTGAGCATATGAAAGAAAGAGTCCTTGCACGGGGCCCAAGGCTCAGGTCCCTAGTGAGTTAGGGAGCTGGCATGGTGCAAAAAAAAACACACAAAATCTCTGGGTACCATTTCCTAGATACGCCTCAACTCCCAAATAAGTTACCTTGAACCTCAAACTACATCCTCCAGTTTTCAGAATAGTAGCTAAGACTGCTTGAGCACTTAGTATGTATCAGTTTTAAGTACTTTTACATGTATTGCATCTTTTAAACCACCTAAGAGGTGGGTAATATTATGTCCACTTTAGAGATGAGAAACAGAGACAGAGAGAAAGTAACTTTCCTGAAGTCACAGAAAAGTAAATGATGGGGACAGGATTGAAATCTAGACAGTCTAGCTTCAGAGCCCATGTTCTTAATCTTTATACTATGGAGTGGGGAGGGTTGGAGAAGAGGGACCTGAGAATATCAACCGCCTTGGCTGATAGTGAGTGTGTGAGGGAGGGTCCCCCTTTCTCCAGCCCTTCCCATTCCATAGTATAAAGATGAAGAGCACAGGCTCTGAAGGTGTCAGGACTTCTGCCTGACCCAGTTTTATCTGCTCTCCACCCAGGTGCACTCCAACACTGCCCTGACATTACCCTGATGCTTCTAGCTGCTGCTAAGCCAGCAGGACTGTTTTTCTGCCTGGCAAGAAATTTTCTGCTTGTAGCAATGTGAGAGAATGATCAAGATATAACCAGAACACTCTTTTCTGTAGTCTGTTCCCAATCTTGGCACCAGATCCTCCACCCCTTTCTATACTCACTGCCCCCACCCCTGCCCCGTCATTACATACCCTGAGACCCAATCACCATTTGCCTCACCAGTATCTTTTTACCTTTTGTGGGGATTTTATGCCATGTTATTAGATGCATCCAACTTGTTTATGTGACAGCTTTGGGGCTGGTTCAGAGGAAGGAGCCAGCATCACATATTAGGTCACCATCTAGGCAGGAAACATCTGTGTATGTAATTTCCGAAGTAACTTATTCACTAATCCTAGCCCCAGCGAACATCTAGCTCCATGAGTGCTGACCTCTCCTCTTCACCAGGTATTTCCTTCTGGCTCATATTCAATCCCCAAAATCAACACAGGATTTTTTGTTATCTTATCAGTCTTTAAAGTTTATTGACCATCTGCAAAAATGGATCTCTATACATACTCATATACATATAAACATCCAGACTCAGAGCTAAAATTGACCTTATAACAGGCAACATTTTTGAGTCCTTCCTTTTCTCCTTCTTAACATTGATATTTAATCCCTCATTGTTTGAGCATTTTTAACAGTTTTCCTAAATAATACAGGCATCTAGATCTCTCTCTAGCCACACAGCACTTTTTTTTTTTATTTTATCACTATTACACTTTAAGTTCTGGGATACATGTGCAGAATGTGCAGGTTTGTTACATAGGTATACATGTGACATGGTGGTTTGCTGCACCCATCAACCTATCATCTACATTAAGTATTTCTCCTAATGCTATCCCACCCCTAGCCCCCCATCCCCCAACAGGTCCTGGTGTGTGATGTTCCCCTCCCTGCATCCATGTGTTCTCATTGTTCAACTCCCACTTATCAGTGAGAACATGTGGTGTTTGATTTTCTGTTCCTGTGTTAGTTTGCTGAGAATGATGGTTTCTACCTTATTCCATGTCACTGCAAAGGACATGAACTCATCCTCTTGTAAGGCTGCATAGTGTTCCATGGTGTATATTTGCCACATTTTCTTTATCCAGTCTATCATTGATGGGCATTAAGGTTAGTTCCAAGTCTTCGCTATTGTGAACAGCACTGCAATAAATATACGTGTGCATGTGTTTTTATAGCGGAATGATTCATAATCCTTTGGGTATTTACCGAGTAATGGGATTGCTAGGTCAAATGGTATTTCTGGTTCTAGATCCTTGAGGAATCACCACACTATCTTCTACAATGGTTGAAATAATTTACATTCCCACCAACAGTGTAAATGTGCTCTTATTTCTCCACATCCTCTCCAGCATCTGTTGTTTCCTGACTTTTTAATGATCACCATTCTAACTGGCATGAGATGATATCTCATTGTGGTTTTGATTTACATTTCTCTAATGACCAGTGACAATTCGCTTTTTTTCATGTTTGTTGGTCATATAAAGGTCTTCTTTCGAGAAGTGTCTGTTCATATCCTTTGCCAACTTTTTGGTGGGTTGTTTATTTCTTGTAAATTTGTTTAGGTTCCTTTTGATTCTGGATATTAGCCCTTTGTCAGATGGATAGATTATGAAGATTTTCTCCCATTCTGTAGGTTGCCTGTTCACTCTGATGATAATTTCTTTTTCTGTGCAGAAGCTCTTTAGTTTAAATAGATACCGTTTCTCAGTTTTGGCTTTTGTTGCCATTGCTTTTGGTGTTTTAGTCATGAAGTCTTTGCCCATACCTATGTACTGAATGGTATTGCTTAGGTTTTCTTCTAGGGTTTTTGTGGTTTTAGGTCTTACATTTAAGTCTTTAATCCATCTTGAGTTAATTTTCATATAAGGCGTAAAGAAGAGGTCCAGTTTCAGTTTTCTGCATATGGCTCGCCAGTTTTCCCAACACCATTTATTAAATAGGAAATCCTTTCCCCATTGCTTGCTTTTAGTTTTTCCAAAGATCAGATGATTGTAGATGTGTGGTGTTATTTCTGAGGCCTCTGTTCTGTTCTATTGTTCTATATGTCTGTTTTGGTACCAGAACTATGCTCTTTTGGTTACTGT
>NW_016814742.1:1342619-1357440 GCF_001698545.2 Rhinopithecus bieti | reverse complement strand
GTGAATGCTTCCAGTTTTTGCCCAATCAATATGATGTTGGCTGTGGGTTTGTCCTAAATAGCTCTTATTATTTTGAGATATGTTCCATCAGTACCTAGTTTATTGGGAGTTTTTAGCATGATGGGCTGTTGAATTTTATCAAAGGCCTTTTCTCCATCTGTTGAGATAATCATGTGGTTTTTGTAATTGGTTCTATTTACGTGATGGATTACATTTTTCAATTTGCGTATGTTGAACCAGTCTTGCATCCCCAGGATGAACCCGACTTGATCATGATGCATAATCTTTTTGATGTGCTGCTGGATTCAGTTTGCCAGTATTTTATTGAGTATTTTTGCATCGATGTTCATCAGGGATATTGGCCTGAAATTTTCTTTTTTTGTTTTGTCTCTGCCAGGTTTTGATATCAGGATGATGCTGGTCTCATAAAATGAGTTAGGAAGGAGTCCCTCTCTTTCTATTTTTTGGAATAGTTTCAGAAGGAATGGTACCAGCTCCTCATTGTACCTCTGGTAAAATTCGACTGTGAATCCATATGGTCCTGGGCTTTTTTTTGATTGATAAACTATTAATTACTGCCTCAATTTCAGAACTTGTTATTGGTCTATTTAGGGAATTAACTTCTTCCTGGTCTAGTATTGGGAGGGTGTATGTGTCCAGGAATGTATCTATTTCTTGTAGATTTTCTAGTTTATTTGCATAAAGGTGTTTCTAGTATTCTCTGATGGTAGTTTGTATTTATGTGGGATCAGTGGTGATATCCCCTTTATCATTTTTTTATTGTGTCCATTTGATTCTTTTCTCTTCTTTATTAGTCTAACTAACAGTTCATCTATTTTGTTAATCTTTTTAAAAAAATCAGCTCCTGTATTCACTGATTTTTTGAAGGGTTTTTCTTGTCTCTACCTCCTTCAGTTCTGCTCTGATCTTAGTTATTTCTTGTCTTCTGCTAGCTTTTGAATTTGTTTTCTCTTGCTTCTCTAGTTCTTTTAATTGTGATGTTGGGGTGTCGATTTTAGATCTTTCTTGCTTTCTGATGTGGGCATTTAGTGCTATAAATTTCCCTTTAAACACTGCTTCAGCTGTGTCCCAGAGATTCTGGTACATTGTCTTTGTTCTCATTGGTTTCAAAGAACTATTTATTTCTCCCTTAATTTGGTTATTTACCCAGTAAGTCATTCAGGTGCAGGTTGTTTAGTTTCCATGCAGTTGTGTGGTTTTAGGTGAGTTTCTTAATTCTGAGTTCTAATTTGATTGAACTGTGGTCTGAGAGACTCTTTGTTATGATATCTGTTCTTTTGCAATTGCTGAAGAGTGTTTTCCTTCCAATTATGTGGTCAATTTTAGAATAAGTGTGACGTGGTGCTGAGAAGAATGTATATTCTGTTAATTTGGAGTGGACAGTTCTTTAGATATCTATTAGGTCTGCTTGGTCCAGAGCTGAGTTCAAGTCCTGAATATCCTTGTTAATTTTCTGTCTCGTTGATCTGTTTAATATTGACAGTGCGGTGTTAAAGTCTCCCACTATTATTGTGCGGGAGTCTAAGTGTCTTTGTGGGTCTCTAAGAACTTGCTTTAGGAATCTGGTGTTCCTGTATTGGTGCATATATATTTAGGACGATTAGCTGTTCTTGTTACATTGATCCCTTTATCATTATGTAATGCCCTTCCTTGTCTTTTTTGATCTTTGTTGGTTTAAAANCATTCAGGTGCAGGTTGTTTAGTTTCCATGCAGTTGTGTGGTTTTAGGTGAGTTTCTTAATTCTGAGTTCTAATTTGATTGAACTGTGGTCTGAGAGACTCTTTGTTATGATATCTGTTCTTTTGCAATTGCTGAAGAGTGTTTTCCTTCCAATTATGTGGTCAATTTTAGAATAAGTGTGACGTGGTGCTGAGAAGAATGTATATTCTGTTAATTTGGAGTGGACAGTTCTTTAGATATCTATTAGGTCTGCTTGGTCCAGAGCTGAGTTCAAGTCCTGAATATCCTTGTTAATTTTCTGTCTCGTTGATCTGTTTAATATTGACAGTGCGGTGTTAAAGTCTCCCACTATTATTGTGCGGGAGTCTAAGTGTCTTTGTGGGTCTCTAAGAACTTGCTTTAGGAATCTGGTGTTCCTGTATTGGTGCATATATATTTAGGACGATTAGCTGTTCTTGTTACATTGATCCCTTTATCATTATGTAATGCCCTTCCTTGTCTTTTTTGATCTTTGTTGGTTTAAAATCTGTTTTATCAGAGACTAGGGTTGCAACCCCTGCTTTTTTTTGCTTTCCATTTGCTTGGTAAATATTCCTCCATCCCTTTATTTTAAGCCTGTGTGTGTCTTTGCACATGATATGGGTCTTCTGAATACAGCACACCAATGGGTCTTGACTCTTGATCCAATTTGCCAGTCTGTGTCTTTTAATTGGGGTATTTAGCCCATTTACATTTTAAGGTTAATATTGTTATGTGTGAATTTGATCCTGTCATTATGATGCTAGCTGATTATTTTGTCCGTTAGTTGATGCAGTTTCTTCATAGTGTCAATGGTCTTTTCAATTTGGTATGTTTTTGCAGTGGCTGGTACCGATTTTTCCTTTTCATATTTAGTGCTTCCTTCAGGAGCCCTGGTGGTGACAAAATCTCTCAGCATTTGCTTGTCTGTAAAGGATTTTATTTCTCTTTTGCTTATGAAACTTTATTTGGCTAGATATAAAATTCTGGGTTGAAAATTTTTTTCTTTAAGAATGTTGAATATTGGCCCCCAGTCTCTTCTGGCTGGTAGGCTTTCTGCAGAGAGACCTGCTGTTAATCTGATGGGTTTCCCTTTGTGGGTAACCCAACATTTCTCTCTGGCTGCCCTTAACATTTTTTCCTTGATTTCAACCTTGGAGAATCTGAGGATTATGTGTCTTGGGTTTGCTCTTTTCAAGGAGTATCTTTGTGGTGTTCTCTGTATTTCCTGAATTTGAATGTTGGCCTGTCTTGCTAGGTCAGGGAAGTTTTTCTGGATAATATCCTGAAGAGTGTTTCCTAACTTGGTTCCATTCTCCCCATCACTTTCAGGTACACTAATCAAACATAGATTTGGTCTTTTAACGCAGTCCCTTATTTCTTGGAGGCTTTGTTCTTTCCTTTTCATTCCTTTTTCTCAAATCTTGTCTTCACGCTTTATTTATTAAGTTGATCTTCAGTCTCTGATATCCTTTCTTTTACTCGATCACGTCGGCTATTGATACTTGTGTATGCTTCCCAAAGTTCTCATGCTGTGTTTTTCAACCCCATCAGGTCATTTATGTTCTTCTCTAAACTGGTTATTCTAGTCAGCTATTTCTCTAACCTGTTTTCAAGGTTCTTAGCTTCCTTGCATTGGGTTAGAACATGCTCCTTTAGCTAGGGGGAGTTTGTTATTGCCCACCTTCTGAAGTCTACTTCTGTCAATTTGTCAAACTCATGCTCCATTTAGTTTTGTTCCCTTGCTGGCAAGGAGTTGTGATCCTTTAGAATAGAAGAGGTGTTCTGGTTTTTGGAATTTTCAGCATTTTTGCGCTGGTTTTTCCTCATCTTCATGGATTTGCCTACCTTTGGTCTTTGATGTTGGTGATGGGGTTTGATGATGATGGGGTTTCTGTGTGGACACGCTTTTTGTTGATGTTGATGCTATTCCTTTATGTTTGTTAGTTTTTCTTCTAACAGTCAGGCCCCTCTGCTATAGGTCTGCTGGAGTTTGCTGCAGGTCCCCTCCAGACCCTTTTTGCCTGGGTATCATCAAAAGAGGCTGCAGAACAGCAAAGATTGCTGCCTGTTCCTTCCTCTGGAAGCTTCATACCAGAGGGGCACCTGCCAGATGCCAGCCAGAGCTCTCCTGTATGAGGTGCCTGTTGTCCCCTGCTGGGAGGTGTCTCTCAGTCAGGAGGCACGGGGGTCAGGGACCCACGTGAGGAGGCAGTCTGTCCCTTAGCAGAGCTTGAGTGCTATGCTGGGAGATCCGCTGCTCTCTTCAGAGCTGTCAGGCAGGGACATTTAAGTCTGCTGAAGCTGTGCCCACAGCTGCCCCTTCCCCAAGGTGCTCTGTCCCAGGGAGATAGGAGTTTTATCTATAAGCCCCTGACTGGACCTGCTGTCTTTCTTTCAGAGATGCCCTGCCTAGAGAGAAGGATTCTAGAGAGGCAGTCTGGCTACAGTGGCTTTGCTGAGCAGCAGTGGTCCCTGTTCGAACTTCCAGGTGTCTTTGTTTACACTGTGAGGGGAAAAACCGCCTGCTCAAGCCTCAGTAATGGTGGACCCCTCTCCCCCAACCAAGCTGGAGCATCCCAGGTCGACTTCAGACTGTTGTGCTGGCAGTGAGAATTTCAAGCCAGTGGGTCTTAGTTTCTGGACTCCATGGGGATGGGATCTGCTGAGCAAGACCACTTGGCTCCCTGGCTTCAGCCCCATTTCCAGGGGAGTGAATGGTTCTGTCTTGCTGGTATTCCAGGCACCACTGGGGTATGAAAAAACTCCTGCAGCTAGCTTGGTGTCTGCCCAAATGGCTGTCCAGTTTTGTGCTTGAAACCAAGGGCCCTGGTGGTATAAGCACCTGAGGGAATTTGCTGGTCTGTGGGTTGCAAAGACCATGGGAAAAGTGTAGTGTCTGGGCCAGAGTGCACCATTCCTCACAGTACAGTTCCTCATGGCTTCCCTTGGCTAGAGTAGGGAGTTCCCTGACCTCTTGTGCTTCCCGGGTGAGGCGACACCCCACCCTGCTTCGGCTCACCCTCCGTGGGCTGCACCCACTGTCTAACGAGTCCCAGTGAGATGAGCCGGGTACCTCAGTTAGAAATGCAGAAGCCATCTGCCTTCTGCATAGATCTTCCTGGGAGCTGCACACCAGAACTGTTCCTATTCGGCCATCTTATGCCCACTATTATTCCCACACAGCACTACTACATATGTCTAGGACTGCACTTTTTGGTTCTGAGTAGCCTAGGGTCTTCTTCTTGCTCCTTTCCTGAATTGTAGCCATCCTTTAAAATTTAGTTCTTATGTCCCTACCTCCCAGAGACCCTTCCCTTGTTGATCAGTCCAAAGCAACCTCTCTGAACCTACATAGCACAGAGTCTGTAAAAGCCTCACACATGCAGTATTTGCTCCTTTTTATGTGAGTGTCTGCATTCAGGTTCTGCAGACTGCCTACTAGGCTATCTATAGTCCTTCACAAGACTAATCCCAAAGCTTGAAGTCAAGACATTTAAGTTCTGAATGTCTCCCTACTTTATAGATACCCCCTTTCCTTTTCCAATTTATTTCAACTTACAAAATAGTTTAGATATAAAAATAATTTTTTCTGCATTGGCAACAGTATTATGGATGTGTGTTGTATGTGGCATGCCAATCCTGGCTCTTTAATCATTTCATTTCATTACTTTAAACCAATCACTTTGCTCCTCTGACCCCAGTCTTCCTCATCTACCAAAAAAAAAAAAAGTCTGGGCTAGGTGATTTCTGAGGCTCAGTCTATGATTGATGTTGCAAATACCTTTAGATCTGGGCCCCCATATACTGATTGATTGATTGATTGATTGATTGATTGATTGATTTGTGGCTCCTATAGCACTGTGAGCAAATATTGGGGCTTGGTATTGTTGGATTAATCAAGGAATCAGTGATTATCTTAGGTGCTTTGTAGTCCTGATTCCTTAGTAGATGGACTCTGATCTAGTGGATTGCCAGATCATGGGCATATTTTCAGAAATTATCTCTGAAAACAGAAGTTATATTAGTCAGTTAACCCTGTTTTTTCAGGGGAGTCCAAGTTTCTGATGATTCATTTGTGATGAGTAGCTTCCCTGAGAAAATGTCCTCTAGGTAACTATAGATAAATTGAGAGGTGCTGCAGGTTGTTTTTCCTGTGCCTAAATTATGTCATTTCCATTTTCCAGAAGTTAGAATCAAAACCCTGTGGAAAAAATCCATTTTATCCAAAGTATTTTGTGTTTTATGGCAAACACCTTCCTGTGAGTCACTACTTGGATGTGGTCCAAAGGTGGGAAATAAAGAAATTGCCTCGGCCGGGCGCGGGGGCTCACGCCTGTAATCCCAGCACTTTGGGAGGCCAAGGCGGGTGGATCACGAAGTCAGGAGATTGAGACCATACTGGCTAACACAGTGAAACCCCGTCTCTACTAAAAAAATAAATAAATAAATACAAAAAATAGCCGGGCATGGTGGCGGGTGCATGTAGTCCCCGCTACTTGGGAGGCTGAGGCAGGAGAATGGCGTGAACCCCAGAGGTGGAGCTTACAGTGAGCCGAGATAGCGCCACCGCACTCCAGCCTGGGCGACAGAGTGGGACTCCGTCTCAAAAAAAAAAAAAAAAAGAAAAGAAAAAGAAAGAAATTGCCTCCTCCCTGGGGTGGAAGCTCTAGTTCCAGAAGGCTAGCTCCCACTGAGGATGGCTGACAAGGGAGTAGAGCTACCTTCAAACGCAAAAGCCCAAACTCCTTTGGGGATTTCTGAAAATGCAGTGACAAGGAGCAGACAAGGAGTCTAGCACTTTCTAGACTCCACCCAGAGGGAGAAAGCTGAAGCCCCTAGGGCCACCCCAGCCAGTAACTGTATAACTCCTCCCGACCCTGTGTTTCTACCAGATCCAGAGATCCAAGCTGGCCAAAATCTTCACAGCTCACTCCCCGCACAGGCACACAGCAGAGGGGCTGACTCTCCGCTGTCACATCAGTTAAAACCCAGCCAAGCAGTGGGAATTCTCTGTATTTTGTTCTATTATTAGAATCCAATTACCATCTGGTGGTAGGCTATAGGGAAGTGCTGTTCTTCTGCATCAGCAAACACACAAGACAGCAAGCAGTTTGTGTGCAAGCTGGAAGTGTTTAGAGCTTAGAGCAAAAAGTAGAGAAATAATTTTATTTGTACCCAAAGAATCTCATGCCCATTGGGATTCCCTTGGCTTCAGGATACACTTATTGAGCTTGACCTTATAAAGGAAGGACCTTATTCTGATGTCATGCTGACATTTAAGTTGTGAAACCCCTTGCCCAGGCCTAAGTCCATGCATTCAGGACATCCTTCACTGTGCCTACCTGTTTCCTTCCCTCCTAAAAGCAGCCCAACAACAACTGGACATCAGGCTTTCCTCATGAGGTACGAAGCTGCTGCTTCAAGAACTACCATCTGAGGCAAGACTGAACAGCCGCTGGCCTTGATACCCATGCTTCTCCCCTTTTCTTGACTCAGGTCCCCATGGTGAGAAAAGCCAGAAGCTGCTTCGTGGTCAATGATTTGATGGATGCGAAAATATTTCAATGCATGTTTGATGGATATAAATAGTTTGATGGATGTTCACCCCAAAGGTTCTCTTGGCCACCCCCTGAGGTGATTTGTTCTACCAAGGCTGGAAAAGAATTTATGCCTAGAATTTCTGCTATGCCATCTGAAACATCTTTGGATGTTTAATGGAATTAGAATAAGGAGAAGTATTGCTGGAGGGATGAAAAAAGATAATGGGGGAGAAAGTAGGGTCAACATGTCTTCAACTAAGGGACAGAACATATTTATCTCAGATGTTCTAGATGTCTTGGAGTAAAAGATTCTGTTTCCATCCCTTTTTGCTACTGAAGTTCCTAATTTCACTATTTTTCATTCCTCCCACTCACCCCACTTCTTTCCCTCCTTCCATGCAGGTAGGTACATGAGTTGTTGTAAATGGAAAGGCATTGAACAAGGTCAGGAAGCAGAAATCCTATACTCAGTGATCTACCTCCAAGCCCATGCTGTCTCTTTGTGGCCAGGGAATTTCTCTGTCCAGTTTAGAGACAGATCTAGGGCCTGATGCAAAGTAGAACTGAGTCCCTTTCCCTTAGGCCCACCCCCAAGTCTCAGCTCTTTACATACCCCTCCCTACTTTTGTGTATAAGCAAGAAGCAGTACATACAGTGGAGAGAGAGCACAGAGCTTTGGTCCAACATCTGGAGCAGAGCTGGTAAGCAGCCACCCACACAGGCGTCCCAGGCCAGAGCAGCAGCCCCAGACCATCTGATTTCACCTTGAATTTTGTGAATTATGCTTGAAAGCTCTTTTTTTCCTTTCACTGGCGGTCAAAATAGTCTTATCAAATAGAGCCAGAAATCACAAGTAGCCAAAACATGGTTCAGAAGAATTATAAATTTTTATCCCTTTTCTGTTTGAAGGTTTATAGCTGGGCCAAACAGAATCAGGTTAGATTTTTCCCTCAGAACCCTTCGTTTCCCTGTTTGTGTCTTTGTCCACTTCATATCACCACTTTCCTCAGATGCACAGGTTCATCTGGTACATATCCTTCTGATGTTAAAATCCTCTCCCACAAAATATTAGCAACTCATAATGCTGTGTTTTATAATCAGTTGTGTCTCAATGTTAATGAAATACAACATTAAGCACAGACTATACATTGGAAATATTATACATTGCCTCAATCATCACAAAATTCCACAAAGCTGATAATATTATTATTCCTATTTCATACATTAGAAAACTGAAGATCATACACATTAATTGAATTTTTCAAAGTCATTTGTCTGGTAAGCAACAGATGTAGGATTTGAACTTGGGTCTTTCAACTCCAAAGTCCATGCTTGTGCCAAAACAGTATGCTGCTTCTTAAAGACAAATAGCCTTCGCTTCTACAGAGACAGAGAGCTCAAAATGGACAATAGATTTCAGAGACTGTTCCAATGCAAATACACACACAGGGGGCACCTGAGGGATAAACAGCAAACAGAGAGCACTATTCAAGCTCAAGGCAAACAGTAAAAGTGAGAGGAAGGCAGCACAGGTCATTTAGATTGTGCAGGAAAAAAAAATAAATCCTTATCAATTTGTAGCAAGCATACCAAATCTTTCTCCCTCGCTTTTTTGTTTGTTTGTTTGGTTTGGTTTGAGATTTTCTTTGCAAATCCCTTTTAACTGAAGAGTTGTACACTGAATACTTTGAAGAGCTAATCTTCTGAGTCTACAACGTAAAGAGAACAAAACATATCAACACATAATGGTAGATAGGCAGGACATGGATATTGCATCTGGATGCTCCAGGTAATTAGCTACTGCCTGCTGTCTGGTGGGAGGAACTGGTAGTCAAAATTAAGCTCAACGTAGTTGAAATGTTTATTTGAGGAATCCACTAAATCCATTTAAGATTATCCATATTGATAGTTCGCTTTAAAGAAAAACTCTCTTTGTTATAATTATACTTTAAGGACCCATGAGTACAACAGTGTTGGGGTCATGTGCACGTGTCCCAGGTGGAGTTCACCATTTGGAGGTTCCTTGTGCTGATGCTCAGGGAGGACCATTATCCCTGCCTGTCGGCATGCCCACACACCATGAAGAGAAGAGGGTGATTAGGGACAGAGAAAGGAAACTTGCATAACTGTTGCCCTAGACTGAGGCTATGTTAAAAAAATAATAATGATCAGTTGTCCTGTTCTTGACAAGGATAATGTAAGGACAAAAAGAATAATGCGTAAGCCTTTCCAGATGTAGGTTAGTATTCTTTAGAACAAGAGAGTTATTCAAAATAATTTCTTTATAGTCAACCCGTGGGTAGTATTTATTTTAGAAAAAAACAAATGTATAGATGTTATTTAGGTCACCTGAGTTAAATAGATTGGGCAATGAAAGATTTGTTAAATACCTTTCTCCACTGGGCACCGTACTAGGTGCTGTTTTTATTGAAGACTAATTGGGCATTTAGTTGGCTGGGGAATAGTAATTGCTCTGAAATGTGAGCTGTTTTGAATAATAGCTATCAGCGTAATAAGGATTTACTCTGCAGACTTTACGGGCACAGAGGGAAAGAGTTTCAGAAAAAGACTTGAGCTTAGAGAGCTCATGCAATTCCATTAGGTAATGTTTTCCCAGGGGTCCCTGGAAATGGATGCCATTTTACCCTATGGGAGTAATAGAGCCTGGGCTTGTTATTAACCAGAAAGAAAGAAAATATTCTGAAAACCCAACAATTGGCTAGTCTGATCTTTCCAGAATGGAGTTACCTTAAGACCCGGCCCCTCATATTTGTGGTGAGAGAAAAGCTCGTGTATTTATTTAGCTAGGCTTAGTGAATGCTCAGTGAATAATTGTGGAAAGGATAAGCCAAGGTAGGAACTTACTTTTCCAGGCATTCTAAAAAAATAATTGCCCGAGGAAGAACAGGAAATAAAGGGTGTTCATCTTTGTGTCCACTGAAAAGCAGAATGGCATGGGGGAAAGAGGTGAGAATTGGGACAAAATTTATGAGTTCATTGCTATATGACCAAGACGAAAAAACAAGATAAATATTTTGTGATAACAATAAAGACAGCTTCCTCAATCTCTACCCAACAAGCCTACCAAAATTTAAGGCTCAGCTCACCACTTTTCTTGGAAGCCTTCCCTGATACCTCCAACCAAAACAATTTCCCCTTCCCTGAGCTTCCATTCTATAGTGAGGCCCATTCCTCACACAGTGCACTTCCAGAATGCCTTGCATTGACATGACAGACACACATCCTACCTCCCCCAGCATTGTAAGCTCCTATAGGGCAGGCTCCATGTTGTACACTTTTTCTTTCTTCATAGTGCTGCACACATAGCATGGACTCAGAATAAATCTTATAGATGAATAAACTCATAATGGGTGAATAAACAAGTTTCTTTGAAATTCCAAATATTGGATAAATTTGTCTCTCAACAAGAAATTGGATTTCAGGGAAAATTTTATATCTTTTAGGAGTCAACATAGCAACCTTTTCTGATTATCTTAAAAATGTATTTCCATGTTAGATTCACTCTAATCAGCATCCAAATGAGGTCACACATTACATTTGCTTGTTAGATCATTTCAGTCCCTTTTAATCTATCCCTCTTTTTGCTTTTCTACACATACTTATTGTAAAAAGCAAGTGATCTTTTCTGTAGGGTATTCTACATTCTAGACTTCACTGATTGCTTCCTCTTGACATTGTTTAACTTGTTCCTCTTCCTTAACAGCATGCTGTTTTGGCACGAGCATGGACTTTGGAGTTGAAAGACCCAAGTTCAAATCCTACATCTGTTCCTTACCAGACAAATGACTTTGAAAAATTCAATTTATGTCTATGGTCTTCAGTTTTCTAGTGTATGTCCTGTACACTGGTTGTTAGACCTGGAAGCTTGATAAGATTAAAGTAAAGTATTTTCAGCAACAAAACTTTGTAAGTGGCACTATGTCTGGCTATTACATAGCGGCATGATATCTCCATGTTTTAAGTGATATAAAAGTCCATCAGGTTCTGATATCCATTATAAAGTTCCTCATTAAGCCTTAATATAATGGGTTTAGCAGCCATGAGGGCCATTACTTAGGTCCTTTATTTCATTAGAGAAATATTCTTTCATATCTGTGATTTTTCAATCCTATCATTCGTTCTGCATTTATTGTGGTAATTTTTCCATAAAGAAGTATTTTCCACATCCAGTATCTGGTGCCTTGAAATACAGTTTGCATAGGAAGAAATATCTACTCTTTTCTTTATCATTCTCCAAAATAACAAGTTAGAATGATAGCAAAATCTAATGGTGAGCAATGAGATGCTGATTTGTTTGTTTGGAGTATTCCTATGCACTCGTGAATTTTTATATATTCAAGAGTGTTCCAAAAACTTGCATTCATCATTATTTTTGATGCTCAAATGATCTTATCTTAAACTACTGGGGACTTCAAATTGATTTCTATGTGTTTTTATCTTTAACCATTTACTTCATGTCAAAGATACAGAAAAGTTTAAAGAATGATATAACAAACTTCCAAATATAATCAACAACTGGTAATATTTTGCCACTTTTGCACTGAACTCTTTGAAAATGAGTTGCAGTCATGAACTTTAAATATTTCAGCTGGCATATCCTAAGAATAGGGACATTATCCTGTAAAACCACATTGTCATTATTATAGCTAAGAACATTTCAGGTGGCAAAACTTCATAATGTCACCTGAAACCTATCTAATCTATATTGATATTTCTAAATTGTCCTCAAAATATCTGTTTTTGTCCTGATACCCAACATCCAGTTAAGCTTCCCATATTGCATTTGGTTGCCATGTCTCTGGGGACCCTTTTAATATACAATAATTTTCACACTTTATCTTTTCTTTAATAACACTGACTTCTTGCAACTTTAGTCCAGTTGATATCCTGATTTTTTCATTTGGCTAAATGCTTCCTTATGTAGTCACTTAACCTATTTCTCCATCCTCTATTTCCCATAAACCTCTATTTTCCTATAAAATAGACCTGAAGTAGCACTATCTAATAGATACAACATGAGCCACGTGTATAATATTATCTAGGAGTTACTAAAAAAGTAAAAATAAAAAAAAATATATGTGTGTTTATAGTAAGTAATCATTCTTTGCTTGCTATTTTGCTACATGTTTTCATCAGAAACGGATGTTGAATTTTGTCAAAAGCCTTTTCAGCATCTGTGAAAGTGATTCTATGGTTTTTCATCTTAGAATAATTAATGTGGTGAATTGTATTAATTTATTTTTTTAATTGAATGGTTCTCACGTTGTTGGAATAATTTTGTTGGAATAATGTTGTTCATGATATTTAGTAGTAGTCGTACTGGTATTTTACTTTCCATTAGGGGAAATCTCAAGCATACATGAAAGAAGAGGGAAGAGCTTGATGAGCTACCACATAACCATCACGTGTTGATAATTGTTGAAGCTGGGTGATTATTACATTCCCCTAATCCCTGCTCAGTTATTTAGATGCGAACCTCAGACATCATCATCATTTCATCCATAAATATTTTAGTACATTTTTCTGAAAAAATATTTTTAAAGAAATAACCACAATAAAATTGTAACAACTCAGATAATATTTGCAGAATACCGTGAAATATCCAATCAGTGCTCAAATTTCCTTCATTGTCTCATATTATTTTTATAGTATGTTTGACTTAAGATCCAAATAAGGCTCATACATTGCAATGTTTGATATTTATTTTAAACTCCTTTTAATCCATAGGTCATTCTCTATCTCTTTCTTTTCTCTGCAGTTTATCTGTTGAGGAAACCTGGGTCATTTGTCGTGTAGAAGGTTTCATAGTGTTGATTTGCTGGTTGCATCACCTTGGTGCCCTTTACCATGTTACTCTGTTTTCTGCTGTCAGCTTCTATTCCAGGGCTCTTCTCAATCTCAACTGGACAAATAGACTGAGTCAACCACAAAAAGACCACACTTAGCATTGAAAATCACTTAAAAAGATGCAAGGACAGGGGTTACAGCATGCTAGCTCAGGGCATTTCCCTTCAGCTGTCCATGACTAATCTTTTTGCCCCTCAAGAGGCAGCTCAAGTGCAAGAGAATGCCTCTTTATTTTATTTAGGATTTTTGCACCAATGTTCATCAGCGATATTGGTCTAATTCTCTTTTTTTGTGTGTCTCTCCCAGGCTTTGGTATCAGGATGATGCTGGCCTAGTAAAATGAGTTAGGGAAGTATACATCTTTTTCTATTGATTGGAATTGTTTCAGAAAGAATGGTAACAGCTCCTCTTTATACCTCCGGTAGAATTTGGCTGTGAATCCATTTGGTCCTGGACTTTTTTGGTTGGTAGGCTATTAATTATTGCCTCAATTTCAGAGCCTGATATTGGTCTATTCAGAGAGTGGTTTAGTCTTGGGAGGGTATATGTGTCCAGGAATTTATCCATTTCTTCTAGATTTTCTAGTTTATTTGCATAGAGGTGTTTATAGTATTCTCTGATGATAGTTTGTATTTATGTGAGATCGGTGGTGATATCCCCTTTATCATTTTTTATTTCATCTATTTAATTTCTCTTTCTTTTCTTCTTTATTAGTCTTGCTAACGGTCTATCAATTTTGTTGATCTTTTCAAAAAACTAGCTCCTGGATTCATTGATTTTTTTGAAGAGTTTTTTGTGTCTCTATCTCCTTCAGTTTTGCTCTGATCTTGGTTATTTCTTGTCTTCTGCTAGCTTTTGAATGTGTTTGCTCTTGCTTCTCTAGTTCTTTTAATTGTGATGTTAGGGTGTCAGTTTTAGATCTTTCCTGCTTTCTCTTGTAGGCATTTAGTGCTATAAATTTCCCTCTGCACACTGCTTTAAATGTGTCCCAGAGATTCTTGGACGTTGTGTCCTTGTTCTCATTGGTTTCAAAGAACATCTTTATTTCTGCTGTCATTTTGTTATGTACCCAGTAGTCGTTCAGGAGCAGGTTGTTCAGTTTCCGTGTAGTTGTGTGGTTTTGACTGAGTTTCTTAATCCTGAGTTATAATTTTAAAATACTGGCAAACTGAATTCAGCAGCACATCAAAAAGCTTATCCACCATGATCAAGTGGGCTTCATCCCAGGGATGCAAACCTGGTTCAATATGCACAAATCAATAAATGTAATCCATCACATAAACAGAACCAAAGACAAAAACCACATGACTATCTCAATAGATGCAGAAAAGGCCTTTGACAAAATTCAACAGCCCTTCATGCTTAAAACTCTCAATAAACTAGGCATTGAACGAATGTATCTCAAAATAATAAGAGCTATTTATGACAAACCCATAGCCAATATCATACTGAATGGGTAAAATCTGGAAGCATTCCCTTTGAAAACTGGCACAAGACAGGGATGCCCTCTCTTACCACTCCTATTCAACATAGTGTTGGAAGTTCTGGCCAAGGCAATCAGGCAAGAGAAAGAAATAAAGTATATTTAAAGAGGAAAGGAGGAAGTCAAATTGTCCCTGTTTGCAGATGACATGATTATATATTTAGAAAACCCCATTGTCTCAGCCCAAAATCTCCTGAATCTGATAAG
>NW_016814742.1:1319131-1342144 GCF_001698545.2 Rhinopithecus bieti | reverse complement strand
TAGAAGAAAACCTAAGCAATACCATTCAGGACATAGGCATGGGCAAGGACTTCATGACTAAAACACCAAAAGCAATGGCAACAAAAGCCAAAATTGACAAATGGGATCTAATTAAACTAAAGAGCTTCTGCACAGCAAAAGAAACTACCATCAGAGTGAACAGGCAACCTACAGAATGGAAGAAAATTTTTGTAATCTGTCCATCTGACAAAGGGCTAATATCCAGAATCTACAGAGAACATAAACAAATTTACAAGAAAAAGTCAAACAACCCCATCAAAAAGTGAGCAAAGGATATGAACAGACACTCCTCAAAAGAAGAAGACATGTATTTAGCCAACAGACACATGAAAAAATGCTCATCATCACTGGCCATCAGAGAAATGCAAATCAAAACCACAATGAGATACCATCCCACACTGGTTAGAATGACGATCATTAAAAAGTCAGGAAACAACAGGTGCTGGAGAGGATGTGGAGAAATAGGAACACTTTTACATTGTTGGCAGGACTGTAAACTATCTCAACCATTGTGGAAAACAGTGTGGCGATTCCTCAAGGATCTAGAACTTGAAATACCATTTGACCCAGCCATCCCATTGCTGGGTATATACTCAAAGGATTATAAATCATGCTACTGTAAGGGCACATGCACACGTATGTTTATTGCAGCACTATTCACAATAGCAAAAACTTGGAACCAACCGAAATGTCCATCAGTGATAGACTGGATTAAGAAAATGTGGCACATATACACCATGGAATACTATGCAGCCATAAAAAAGGATGAGTTCATGTCCTTTGCAGGGACATGGATGAAGGTGGAAACCATCATTCTGAGCAAACTATCACAAGGACAGAAAACCAAACACTGCATGTTCTCACTCATAGGTGGAAACTGAACAATGAGAACACTTGGACACAGGGTGGGGAACATCACACAAATGAGTCTGTCATGGGGTGGGGGGCAGGGAGAGGGATAGCATTAGGAGAAATACCTAATGTAAATGATGAGTTAATGGGTGCAGCAAACCAACATGCACATGTATACGTATGTAACAAACCTGCACGTTGCTCACATGTACCTAGAACCTAAACTATAATTATTTTTAAAAAAAGAGAGAATGCCTCTTGTACTTGATCACATGATAGATGTGAGAGACCCCATGCCCTAGAAACTCCATGTTCCAAAAAAGTATTGTCTCCCACAATGCCATATGCACAGCTTCTAAGGTTCAGCAAGAAATAAGCCTATTACACGAGTCACCACACTCAGGGAAGCCCAGGGCTATGGCTTCCCAGCAAGTATTTACAGCTTATTCATAGTCTTCCCAGTACAGCCAAAGTTTAATCAATTAGGAGTCAGTTTTACCATAGCAATGTCCAGGTTTCAAGAAAACAAAGCTAAGCCAAGTTTCAATTTTCCACAAGGAAGCAGTATTTTTGTTTATCCTTTACTTTCATCTGTATTTCCTATAAATTGATAGTTAGATGTATAGGCTTGATCAGATTCAGATTCACTATTTTGCCAAGGCCACTTCATGTTTTGCATATCTTATAAAAGCCACATAATGTTTGCTGTGTCCTTTTTTGTAATGTTGGCAGTCATTGATTAACATTGCCCAGAATCATTAATCCTCTGGGGCTTGAAGAAGGGGATATTCTGAGACTATCATTTTTTTTCTATTTATTCGCTGGAATAACTCCATAAAGAAAAAATTTCCCTCGGCAACTACTTGGTTACCCTGAGGTACCCTGAGTTCGTAGAAAATAGGCAAGATAAATGCCTGGATCTTCCCTTTATTTCCACTTATCATAATAATGAATTAATCTACTAGCATCCTTCAAAGGTAATAAATGA
This sequence comes from Rhinopithecus bieti, assembly GCF_001698545.2. NCBI lineage: Eukaryota > Metazoa > Chordata > Mammalia > Primates > Cercopithecidae > Rhinopithecus > Rhinopithecus bieti. The sequence goes on along the minus strand of NW_016814742.1, from coordinate 1,340,283 downwards.
GGAAGCTGTTCAGGAGGAAGTAAAGAAATGCAAAGGAGGATAAGAGAGCCCATATGGAGAAAGTGCAAACACAAAAATAATAAACGGATATATCTTCCCAAAGAGAGAAAAATAAGAGTCATAAGGATTACTTTGCTAATTTCTGTGCAAACAAATTTTAAAACTCAGATGAGATAGATTACTCTCTAGGAAAATAAACTTACCCCAAACATCAGAAAAAGCATTCCCCAAAAAATATCAGTCCCAAATAGCTTCACAGGGGAATTCTACTGCATCCTTAAAAAATAGATAATCCTAATAATATTGCAGCTATTCCAGAGCATAAGAAAAACATAGAATTTCCAAATTATTTTCATGATTTGAGTATAATTTTGATACCAAAGCTTGACAATGGTAGCTCAAATGGACAAAATGTATAGACAGTTTCACTTACCTATATCAATACCTAAATACCAAAAAACAGCATTTGCAAACAGACCCAGAATAAAATTAAAAGAATAACACCTTATTCTTTTATGCTGTACTAGTCAAGGTTTCTTAGAGAAACAGAACCAGTAGGATATCCTTAGCATGCCAATGGTACACAACAGTTGTATAGGATGTAACGATTTGGGTAAAAATGTAGGAAAATGAGAACATATATTGATATCAGCCTGAATCTCAACGAACATGTTGAATAGATAAACAAGCAATTAATAATAGTGGTGCAGGTGGTGGTATGAATCTGAGCAGATGGGAAACAGTTAGAAAGTTTACTGCACATGCATATACACACATTTGCATGCATACATACATGTACACACATGTATTACATCTATATGTAATTTTTGAATCATGCAAGTGTGTTATCGTATTAGTCAGTATTCTCCAGAGAAGCAGAATAATATGATATATATAGAGATAGATGATAGATGATAGATAAATATATAGATAGGTTTATTATAAAGAATTTCATATGTACTTACATAGGCTGAGACCTGCTGTCTAAGTTGGAGGCTCAGGAAAGCCAGTGGTGTAGTTCTAGTCTTAACCCCAAGACCTGAGAACCATGGGAGCCAATGGTCTAAGCTATGGTTTGAGTCCAAAGGTCCAGGAAGCAGGAGCGCTGAGGTCCAAGGGCAAGAGAAGATGGATGTCCTAGTTTGAGCAGAGGGGGCCAATTCACCCTTTTTCCACCTGTTAGTTCTATTCAGGTCTACAACAAATTGGCTTATGCCCACTCACATTGATGAGAGCAATATTTACTCAGTCTACCAATTCAAATGCTAATCTCTTGCAGAAACACCCTCACAGACACACCCAGAAACGTTTTACCAGCTATCTGAGTCTCTTAGCCGAATCAGGTTGACATATAATGTTAACCATCATAATTATCTATTAAAACTAAATTAAAATAATAGCAAACAAAAAAGGGACAGATACAAGTAACTCAAGGGGACCCCCCCAATAGTACATTTTTAGGATGCTTCCTAATTTTATTTGGTGTTCTTAGAAATTTGAAATTTTATCATGTATTACCAAAGGAAGAGATAAAATACTTTTATTTCTGCACATAAAACTTTAACTTCTGCACATAAGGGTTATCTAAAAGTACTTCATTCGCATGTGATTAGGCTTAGAAAAAAGCACATATGCTTCAGCTTCAGCTGAACTTTAAATATTCCTATGATTTTGAATAGGGCATCTATTTGCCTTATTTCTCTCAGTTCCAGTCAGAATACATGCTGCATAACGCATCAAAGTTATATTTATTTATAGCCTATTAGTCACACAAGCTCTTTGTGGAGATGCTGGAAGAACTTTTTTGAAAATTGGGAAATAGATTTTATGGTCTAGTTTTCATCCTCTCTGTATATGCCTATAACAGTGGGAGAGCCTAAGATCATTTTCAACATTTTTCTCTAAAATCAACATCCTGAATGCACTGGTTCTAAGAGCAAAGGGCAAATGGTTATATTTTACATAAAAATCTGTGAAGAAAGAGAATTTGAGCAGCCTCCAACTAGAGACCAGGAGTCCTGAAGTCTCCTGTCGTTGAATCTACCATATATATTTTAGAGGAAAAATGACTGAGGACAATGAAATAGCAGCTTAATAACCTTTGAAACTGCTAAACATAAATAGTACCAAGAAAAGAGATCACATAAAGCACATTATACAAATAATCAGCTAAGTAATCTCCCCTCCCCTCCCAAATGTAGAGGAGAGAGGGGCCCCAAATGTTTCAGAATGAAAGATCATCACAGAACATTGTAAATGGTGGGATTCACAGCAGCCCAATCTTCTGTCTTTGCCTCCTGAATTCTAGGATGGAGAGAGTCATGCCTGAGTCTGTTTGGTTCAAAGACGATAAAGACAATTCAAAGGAAAGTAAGTGGACTTCTAAGTTTCTAAGGGGACACAGGCCAGAAGAATACCTGTATTAATCCACCCATTAATTTTTTTAAATTTGAGATATCATATTTTTCATCTCTAGAAGTTCCATTTAATTCTTTTCTGTATCTTCTATGTTTCTCCTCATTGTGTTTAGGTTTTCCTTAAAACTCTTGAGGCTGTATAATCACTACTCTAAAGTCCTTGTCTGCTTATTCAATCATTTCCTAGTATTTCTGGGTCTGTTTCTATTGACTGATTTTTCTACTGGTATGTCACTCCCTGCTTCTTTGAATATCTAATAACTTTTCACTGGATGCTGAACATTAAGTTTGTGTTGTTGAGTGCTGGATTTGCTGTATTCCTTTAAAGAGTGTTTGTCTTTTTCTGGCAGACAGTTAAATTGCTTTTATGCACAGGTGACATGATTGTATATTTAAAATATTCAGGAACTATAAAAAAGCTATAAAAGTTAATGCACTTAGCAAGGTTACAGGACACAAGGTTGATATTAAAAAATCAATCACTCCAGATATTAGATCCAGGTTATTTTGTATAATGACTACAATGAAAAAACATGTATAGAAACAATATCATTTAGATAGTATTCATATTGTTTGATTGAATGTATAGTACACAAAATATACAGTAAATATTGCAAGTGGAAATTAAGCTGAAAGATGCTGTCATTCAACATAAGGTATTAAAAGTCAGTTATAAATAAATTTTCTTTTCTTTTCTTTTCTTTTTTTTTTTTTTTTTTGAGACGGAATTTTTCCTCTTGTCACCCAGGTTGGAGTGCAGTGGCACGATCTCTGCTCACTGCAACTGCCACCTCCCAGGTTCAAGCAATTCTCCTGCCTCAGCCTCCCAAGTAGCTGGGACTACAGGCACCTGCCACCATGCCCAGCTAATTTTGTATTTTAGTAGAGACGGAGTTTCACCATGTTGGCCAGGATGGTCTTGATCTCCTGACCTCGTGATCCGCCCACCTCGGCCTCCCAAAGTTCTGAGATTACAGGCATGAGCCACCATGCCTGGCCTGTAAATCAATTTTCAAGAAGCATAGTTGTTTGTGGAAGTAATTATTTTTCTTCAAAAGCAAAGAGAATAAAATTAAGTAATTCTCGCCCAACATTCTTTTATTTATTTATTTATTTATTTATTTATTTATTTATTTTTGCGACAAGGTATCACTCTGTTACCCAGGCTGGAGTGCAGTGGCATGATCATGGCTCACTGCAGCCTTGACCTCACAAGTTTAAGTAAGCCTCCCACCTCAGTCTCCTGAGTAAGTGGGACAATAGGTACACACTACCTCGCCTGGCTAATTTTTTTTTTTAATTTTTTTTAGAGACTGGGTCTCACCATGTTGCCCAGGCTGGTCTCAAACTCCTGGGCTGAAGCAATTCTCCCATCTCAGCCTCACAAAGTGTTGGGATTCCAGGCGTGAGCCATGCCTGGCAACCCCAACATGCTTACAACTTTGACAAGCATTTGCCCTTGAGCACAAAAACGTTTGTTAAATTCTACTTTCTGCACTAAAAATCATATATCTAAATCAACTGAGAACTATTTTTTGGTTTTCTAAAATTTGAATTCATAATTCATTCAATCAGTATTCGCTGAATGTTATTATATGGGGCTGAGAGGATAGATAGATAAATCAGACACTGCTCTCGTTCTCAAGAAGTTTACAAATGAAAGAGGAAATGAAATGTAAAGGTAACCTGATACAAGATTAAAGATGTCATCATCACATCTGCCCTGCTCCTATTGCTATAAAGGCAATCTTTCCTCATGCCTTCCTTCAGTTTAGCCTCAGATATGGCAAAAAGAAAACAAATAGACAGCACAGAGTGACTGTTAGGCTGCTTCCTTGATCACCTTCTTCTTTTGTCATTCTTTAGTCTCTCTGCCCTGGTGTTCCGATTTTAGCTCTGGTTATACATTCCTAGACTCTTCCTTGTTGTAATAAAGAGTTGAGGTTCCATTCATTCATTAATAATTATTGAGTGCCCATTATGAGCCAGGCCCAATTCTGGTGCTGCAGACACACAGCAGTGAAGTGAACAAGGCAGATGATGCCTTTTGGACCTCACCCCTTGCCCTATTTTACTTTGAGTTTGGACATTGTGTACCCCCCTCATCTGGGGTCAACTAGGTTCCAAGAAACTGGTATATTCCCTGCTGGCCTCAGCCCTGAAGGACCCTTCTCCCTTAGACGGTAGGAAAGTAACAAACAACGGGCAAAGGTGAGGGGTGGGAAATGATTTACATATTTAAAAACACCACCCCTGATGGTCTAGAGAGGTTTATGCAAGTGTGCATATACAAATACATACACACACACATATACAATGATTAAAGGCTATATGTATATTTATCTATTTATTTATTCATTCATTCATTCATTTATTTTTATTTTCAGAGAGAAAGTCTCACTATGTTCCCCAGGTTGGACTTTAACTCCTGGGCTCAAACGATCCTCCGGCCTTGGCTTCCTGAGTAGCTAAGACTAGAGGCATGAACCACCATATCTGGCTTTTTTTTTTTTTTTTTCCAGTTTTTTTTCCTATTCCCATTTCCCCTTTGAACAAGGAGGGTAATATGAAATCTATCTGTAACTGATTTTTGGTTTTGGAAATTGCCAACCAATATCCCTTCTGTAAGTCCTGTGTGCCTCTCCACCTCCTGACAGTGGGCCCCTGAATACCTATATATCCCTAACCCCTTATATAGTGATAACTGATCAAATTAAGATAAAGGGTGACCATCTGATTCAAGTAACATCAGTTAGATTCTGCCTTCCAAGAATTTGGAATTGATACTCAAAAGCCATTATTACTCTGCTGGGAATTTTTAAAGCTAGGGCTCAAGGGGCCATACTTAACCTGAGTTCAAGTGGAACAGAAACGGGTGGTAGCAAAGAGAAGAGTGAAAGGAGTCTTTACCCAGAAGCAGGCAGAGGTGAGCAGCTATGTGGCCCAAAGTAACATAGATGGCAGCTTCTGCCTTGCCAGTGGGTTCTGCTTTGGATCCATTGAGAGCCCTGGCAACACTTCCAGCCCGTGAGTTCTGTGGCTATCATGTTATCTTTCCAACAATCTTCCATTTTTCTGGTTGTTTTTGTTTAAATTGGTTGATTTTGTTTCTTTTTCCTGAAATCAATCATTCTCTAAAATACATTTCACTGTTCTGGCTAATGTGATTTCTGAGTAATTTCTACTATTTTCCAATGACTAATTAATTTGAGAACTCGGGCCTGCACATCCAGTAAAGGCTAGAGAAAATGCTACTAAATAGAGTTCAGTTGCTATTTGTGGAGACAAAAACCTGTCCCAGGATGTTATGGATTTCATGTTTGTGTCCTTCTCAAATTCTTATGTTGAAGCCCTAACTTCCAATAAGCATGCACACTCACGTGTATGCTCTCTTGCTCTTCCACCTTCTGCCACAGGATAATGCAGAATGAAGACCCTTGCCAGATGCTGGCAGCATGCTCTTGGATTTCCCATCCTCCAGAACTGTAAGCCAAATCAATTACTTTTCATTATAAATTGCCCAGTCTGTGGTATTATGTTATAACAACATAAAATGAGATAAGATAACCAATAGTATTAGAAAAGTTAATTCAGTACTTCTCTTTTATGCTGTTTTGTTAACATGGTTCATTGATATGGGGGGATATAATATACATTTTTAAAATGTAAACATCAGCCAAAAAACTATTGAGTCACTCAGAAATGAAGAAGAGATAATAGAGAAAATAAACAAACAAAAAACTATCGAGGAATATGTATGTTTTGTGAAGTTTGGGTAATAAATCCAAGAGGAAAATTTCTGCTAGGACATTGGTAACTGGGGTATACAGGGTAGGCCTGTACATGTGAAAACACTATAAAATGAAGGCACTTGCCAATACAATTTCTACCTTCTATATAAAGAACATCACCTAAGGCATGTAAGAGAAGGAAAATCAGGCAAAGCAAGCAGAACCTGATAATACAAATGGAAGAATATGAGCAATAGTCTTTGATATCCGATGAGTGATTTTCAATTTACAAAGCACTTCTAGGCACATTATCTCTGGATTGCCATAAAATTCTCACAAGGCAGGAAAGGTGTTTTTCTTATCTCTCTTTCTCTTCTGAGGAACCTGAGGTTCAGCCAAGTTAAGGGGCCAGTCAAAAGTCACACACCTGGCCTCCTCTGACCCCAGGTTTCTTTACATTAGTTCTCAAGTTATACTTTGAAAGGCAGAAACCTGCACCTTCATCAATCTCTAATCAACTGCCTTTGCCTGGCACATGGTGCCTCACTGAGCATATTCTACTGGTCTCAAGTTCATAAGGAGATCTCTTTACCACAACGTTCTGAAACAGAAAAAATTCCTATTTGCTTTCCAAAGAAGAGAAGAGTTAGCAGTTATAAGGTCACGGGCCTGGTCCAAGACAAAAGTGTTAAGAAACTACAATCTGTCTTGGTCTTCCTCTCCAGTGTACCTTAAGATCTTCACAGGCCATCGCCTTCCAGAAGCCCCACTGCAAGGACCCACTCTACCTTTCCCAGACAATGAGTTCTCCAATCCCTCTATTTCCCCTCACAGATGTACAGAATTACAGGCTTGGATAGGACCATAGTGGTAGTTCCAGTCAAGATAGGGTATGCTTCAGAAACAAATGAACCCTAAATCTCAGCGACTTAACACAACAAAACTCATGTCTCATTCACACTACAAGTCTGATCAGGTCAACTGTGTTCCCTGGGTTCCCTCAGGATCTCAGGCTAACAGAAGCATCACCTTGACATTGCTCCCATGATGACTAACATAGCATCTGCTTGGAAGTGACACACATCACCTCTCCTCATATTCCTTTGGCCCAAATCAATCACACATCAATGCTTAGCTTCAAAGAGGTGGAAAGTATAATCCTACTGAGGGCATGCTGAGGGAAGCAGAATATTGGTAACCAAACTAATGACAACCATGGAGCCCAGGCCCTATTTGATGTTTGAGTCTCCCAGAAACAGTCCCACAAAGAGCTCCAACCTTCATCTAAACTTTTGTGACTGCAAGCTCCCTGTCTCATAAACACTTGACTTAATTTGAAAGGAGCACCTTCTTAAAAATAATCAAATTTGGCCTCCATCTAATTTTTGCTGTCTAGTATTCACTCTTTCCTCAGGGTCTTGGGATGAATTATTAATTTATTGAATGAATAAAAGATCTTCAAACATTTGATAAGAGTTATTCTACTTATATATTTACTCATTTAATGACATTAGATCCCTGCCCTCCGAGAGATCTTGGGTGTAAAGTGCAGTATATGATAGCATGGGATATGGGATAGACAATTCCCTAATGTCATTTGAGGTAAAATCAAGAGCCTTCAAATGAGTGGAATGGGTTCAAGGGAGTCTGTAGAGATGGCTTTCTGGAGAAAGACAGTTGATGCTAGCACAATAAGGGAGGAGCCACCCCAGAAGATGAGAATATACAGAGGAAACAACTTGTATCAGGTAATCTAGGTGTGAAACTGCATGATGCATCCATGGAATTATAAGGTAGTCTGGAAATCAGGATGTCTTTTGGGAAGGGACTTGAGACAAGGTAAGCATCAAATCTTGGAGGGCCCTGGGGCTAAGGGGAGGGATCTGGAATCATGGAACCTATTTAAGAATTTTAAGCATAAAATTAACATGAGCTGATTCACATCTTAGCACCACCACCTGGCAGCAGGGTCATAATGAAGAACAGAAGACCAGCCTGAGTCTGAGAAAGAAATTGCAGCCATCGTGGTTGGGGCCATGAGGCCAGAGCAAAGGCGATGATCTTGAAAAGAAGGGGTCAGATTGGAGAGGAGGAAATGGAATGGACAGCACTTGGTAATTAATTCCAAAAGGGAAGGCAACCTGTGGTGGGGGAATAGGATATCTCTCAGCCTTCTGCCATGGGCAACTAGGTGGATGATGGTGTCATTCACTCAAGTAGGGACATTCAAGGAGATTGGTGGGAGAAACTCACAGTTTGTTGAGTTCAGTTTTGGACAGGTTGAGTGCAAGTTACTGATGTGCCCTAGTGATAATGCATTAGGCATTTTGCTGTATTTATCAAGAGAGGGCTGGCCAGAGATTATACATTAGGTAGTCATTAGTCTGCTACTAATTATTGAACACAAACCATAATTTTTCTACACATGAAGGGGAGTAAAAATACACTAATTTATCAATTTGCCATATTCCTTTCATCAATGAAAAGAGTCAAACTCTGTAAAATATTTGAAGAGATTTATTCTGAGCCAAATATGAGTGACCAATGGCCCGTGAGCGATCTTGAGAACATGTGCCCAAGGTGGTTGAACTACAAGTTGGTTTTATACATTTTAGGAAGACATAAGATATCAATGAATACATGTAAGGTGTACATCGGTTCAAACTAGAAAGGCAAGGCAAATGGATGCAAGAGCCTCCAGGTCATAGGTAGATGCAAAGATTTTCTGATTGACAATTGATTGAAAGAGTTAAGTTATTGTCTAAAGACTTAGCATCAATGGAAAGGAATGTCTGGTTTAAGATAAAAGGTGTGGAGACCAAAGTTTTATCATAGAGAAGAAGCCTCCAGGTAGCAATCTTCAGAGAGAATATATTGTAAATATTTCTTACCAGGCTTAAAGTTTGTTCTATCAGTAAATCCAAAAGGGAGGAAGATATAATGAGACATGTTTGACTCCCCCTTCCCATCATGGCCTGAACTGGTTTTTTAGCTTAACTTTGGGATGCTGTTGGCTGAGAAAATGGGTTCGTTTAGGTGCTTAGTGGCTCTCAGAATTTTATTTTGGTTTACACTTGCCAGTGGCCAGATTAACCACATCTACTAGCTACAGTTCCTTCTTCTTAGACTGAAAGAACCTGAAAAGCTTAACCACAATTAGTGTCTTGCTTGGTAAGCATGGAATTCAACCACAAGAAAATGGAGTCATAAGAAATACTTCATCCAAACACACAAAGGTCTGATGAGTCATCCCTTCTCCACAATGGAGAAAATCTCTGGAATAATTCAGATGATCACTTCTCCTACAACCAGGTTTTTTTCTCTCCCCTGCCTGTGCCAAACAACTGTCATACACTTACTTTTTTCTATCCCACAGAATATCTATAATCTTTCTTTTTAATCACCTTTATATTTTTCAATTTCATTACATACACTGATGAAGTTACAACTTCAGACCTGTAAATGTTGACGTATATTCCAGGGACTGAACATGGGTTAACATTTTTAGAGCTCAAGTGCTCTTGAAAACNCTAGGGTACATGTGCATAACATGCAGGTTTGTTACATATGTATACTTGTGCCATGTTGGTGTGCTGCACCCATCAACTCGTCAGCACCCATCAATTCATCATTTATATCATGTATAACTCCCAATGCAATCCCTCTTCCCTCCCCCCTCCCCATGATAGGCCCCAGTGTGTGATGTTCCCCTTCCCGAGTCCAAGTGATCTCATTGTTCAGTTCCCACCTATGAGTGAGAACATGCGGTGTTTGGTTTTCTCTTCTTGTGATAGTTTGCTAAGAATGATGGTTTCCAGCTGCATCCATGTCCCTACAAAGGACGCAAACTCATCCTTTTTTATGGCTGCATAGTATTCCATGGTGTATATGTGCATTCTTAATGGGAAACCTGAACTTCAGGATTGCAGGCTGCTTCACTGTCACTCTGTGGTATAATAAAAAATATATTTGATCTTTGTCTCTGATTCCTGGCACAGAGCTCCTAAAACCCTTGGGATTTCCTAAATGACAGGAGTATATTTTGTTACTCATAATGAGTCCCTTTTGACCACATCTGAGTTTATGCTAATGAGGTAACTTGGAGTGGGAGTGGGGGTGGCGGGATTGGACAGTTTTAGGATAGGGACTGGTCACCAGAAAGACCAAACATGTGATTAGAGGGTGGGAACTTTCAACCCCACCATACCCCAACATCTGGGAGAAGAGAGCGGCTAGAGGTTGGGTTATAAACACTCATGAACAAGATTCAGAAAGCTTCCAGACTGCCAAACACATTGATGTTCTAGAAAGATGGCAGGCCCAGAGTGGGTGTGGAAACTGGGCATTACTACACCCCCCATATCTTGCCATATGTCTGGTTCTGAGCTGTATGCTTTATAATAAATTGTTTTCTGAGCTTTGTGAGTCATTCTAGCAAATTACTAAAGCTGGGGGTCATGGGAATCCATGTGAGCAGAAATGTGGGTAGTATTGGCACCCCTTTGCAGGCATCTGAGGTGCAGCAGTCTTATGGAACTAAGCCATTAATTTGTGGGGTCCACACTAACACTTCATAGTGTCAGAATTGAATTGAATTGTTGGACACCAAGTTGGTGTCATAGAATTGGAGAATTGGCATGAAAAAAATTCACACATTTGGTATCAAAAGTGGTGTCAGAAGAATCAGCATCCACACCCCTCTAATAAAAGCCATAAAATCTTTACTGAGCTCAACAAATATCTCATCATTAAAAGCAAACTTTTATCACCAGCTATCTATTATTTAGGACATCAGCAACTATTAGTCGTATCTTTAGAAGATATGATAAGTTGGAGCTAAAGGAGGCTAGTCAAACTGATGTGGACACAATGATAGAAATTAGTAAGAGTATAAAGCCCTCCCTCACCTTAGGGAGATGCAGCAGGAGCTGTCCTGTTGCCTCAAGAAGTCTGTGCTCCGCTCCAAACAGATCTCTTAGCCAATTTCTGCTTCTTGCTGCAGTTATTTTAGATTCAAATACTATGCTTGAATTATCTGTTGGCCTTCAGTCCCAGATTGGCCTGAAGACCCTGCCTTTTGGCTTTCTCTTGGCTGTAAGCATGGCAGCCCTGTGATCAGTCCAGACTCCCCTCTATACTAGACTAAGCTCCTTGAATCTTGAAGAACCTGGGAGAGGACTATAGACAGAGTTTATTTTAAGAGATACAGACAAATAGAGAAATTTTGATCATGATGACAAAGGAGAGAAAACAATTTTATGGCATATGAGACATTAGTAAAGATCTTGGAGATGTTTAGTCTTAGAGAAAGAAAAAATGGAGGGGAAACTACATAGTGGCTTTCAAAAATCCAAGGTCAGTTGACAGGAAGATCATAACTTGGATCTATTGTTGAACAAGTCAAGGAAGTAGATTTCTATTGAACATCAGAACCGCTCTGAAATTCTGCCCCAAGAGTTAGAGCATCCTCCCACTATCATTGGAAGTATTTCCGGTTGAGGAAAATGACTGAGCTGTTAGGATTGCCATGTAAGGGGTTGTAGATTACTTTCAAAGGCCTTGCTGAGCTACTCTAGAGTTCTCCTATGTGGACTCACAACATGAGGGTTATAATTCCAGTCACATAAGCACTGATTCAAAATAAAAGGAAAGAAGAAAAACACATCTTTAAAAGTTCAAATAGTTTTCAAATATTTTCTCCCATTCTATAGGTTACCTTTTCACTCTGTTGATTATTTCCTTTGCTGTGCAGAAGGTTTTAGTTTGATATAATCCCATTTGTTCATTTTTGCCTTTGTTGCCTGTGCTTTTAAGATCTTATTCATACAAATTTTTCCTGGACGAATGTACTGAATGAAGCATTTCCCCTATGATTCTTTCAGGTAGTTTTATAATTTTGGGTCTTATATTTAGGTGTTTGATGCATTTTAAGTTGATTTTTGTATAGGATAAAAGGTGGGGAAGGTCTGGCTTCATTCTCCTGCATAGGGATATCCAGTTTTCTTCAGCACCATTTATTGAAGAGGTTGTCCTTTTCCGAGTGAGCATTCTTGGTGCCTTTGTCAGGAATCAGTTGGCTGTGGATATGTGGATTAATTTCTGAGTTTTCTATACTATTCCATGGATCTATATGTCTGTTTTTATGCCAGGACCATGATGCTTTGGTGACTACAGCTTTGTAGTATTTTGAAGTCTGGTAGTGTGATGACTCCGGCTTTGTTCTTTTTGCTCAGGATTGCTTTGGCTATGTCCAGAATATACAAGGAACTCAAACATCTCAACAGAAAATGAACAATCCAATTTAAAAATGAGCAAATTATCTGAACAGACATTTCCCCAAAGAAGACATAAAAAGGCCACCAAATATATGAAAAACTGCTCAGCATTACTAATCCACAGGGAAATGTAAATCAAAACCCCAACAAGGTATTATTTAACCTCAGTTAGGATGGCTATTATCAAAAAGACAAAGAATAACAAATGCTAATGAGGATGAGGATAAAGCAGAACTCATGTACTATTGGTGGAAATATAAACTAGTACAGTCATTATTGCATGGAGGGTCCTACAAATAGAACTGTTATATGATCTAGCAATCCTACTGCTGGGCATTTATCCAAAGGAAAGTGATATGGTTTGGCTGTGTCTCCACCCAAATCTCATCTTGAATTCCCAGTGTTGTGGGAGGGACCAGGTGGGAGGTAACTGAATCACGGAGGCAAGTCTTTTTCATGTTGTTCTCGTGGTGGTGAATAAGTCTCATGAGATCTGATGGTTTTAAAAATGGGAGTTTCCCTGTGCAAGCTCTTCTCTTGTTCCACTGCCTTTCACCTTCTGCCATGATTGTGAGGCCTCCCCAGCCACGTGGAATTGTGAATCCAATAAACTTCTTTCGTTTGTAAATTGCCCACTCTCAGGTATGTCTTTATCAGCAGCATGAAAGGGGACTAATACAGTCAATTGTACTAATACAGTGGGGCATTGCTGAAAAGATACCCAAAAATGTGGAAGCGACTTTTTAACTGTGTAACAGGCAGAGGTTGGAACAGTTTGGAGGGCTCAGAAGAAGACAGGAAAATGTGGGAAAGTTTGGAACTTCCTAGAGACTTGTTGAATGGCTTTGACAAAAATGCTGATAGTGATACAAAACAATAAGGTCTGGGCTGAGGTGGTCTCAGATGCAGATGAGGAACTTGTTGGGAACTGGAGCAAAGGTGACTCTTGTTACATTTTAGCAAAGAGACTGGTGGCATTTTGCCCCTGCCCTAGAGATTTGTGGACCTTTGAACTTGAGAGAGATGATTTAGAGTATCTGGCAGAAGAAACTTCTAAGCAGCAAACCATGCAAGAGGTGACTTGGGTGCTGTTAAATGCACTCAGTTTTAAGCAGAGCATAAAAGTTCAGAAAATTCTTAGCCTGACAATGTGATAGAAAAGAAAACCCCATTTTCTGAGGAGAAATTCGATCTGGCTGCAGAAATGAGCATAAGTAACAAAGAACCGAACGTTAATCCCCAAGACAATGGGGAAAATGTCTCCCGGGCATGTCAGAGTTCTTCATGGCAGCCCCTCCCATCACATGCCTGGAGACCTAGGAGGAAAAAGTAGGTTCATAGGCTGGGCCCAGGGTCCCCATGCTGTGTGCAGCCTAGGGACTTGGTGGCCTGCATCCCAGCTTTTTCAGCCATGGCCGAAAGGGGCCAATATACAGCTCAGGCCATAGCTTCAGAGGATGCAAGCCCCAAGCCTTGGCAGCTTCCAGGTGGTGTTGAGCCTGCTAGTCCACAGAAGTCAAGAACTGAGGTTTGGGAACCTCTCCCTAGATTTCAGAAGATGTACGGAAACGCCTGGATGCCCAAGCAGAAGAATACTGCTGGGGCAGGGATTTCATAAAGAACCTCTGCTAGGGCAGTGCAGAAGGAAAATGTGGGGTCAGAACCCCCACACAGAGTCCCTACTGGGGCATTGCCTAATGGAGCTGTGAGAAGAGGGTCACTATCCTCCAGACCCCAGAATGATAGATCCACTGACAGCTTGCACTATGTGCCTGGAAAAGCCACAGACACTCAACACCAGCCTGTGAAAGAAACTGGGAGGGAGATATACCCCTGCAGAGGTGCAGCTGTAGAGCTGCCCAAGACCATGGGAACCCACCTCTTGCATCAGCACGACCTGGATGTGAGACATGGAGTCAAAGGAGATCATTTTGGAGCTGGAAGATTTGACAGCCCAGCTGGATTTTGAACTTGCATGAGGCCTGTAGCCCCTTTGTTTTAGCCAATTTCTCCCATTTGGAATGGCTGCATTTACCCAATATCTGTACCCCCGTTGTGTCCAGGAAGTAATTAACTTGCTTTTGATTTTACAGGTTCATAGGAGGAAGGGACTTGCCTTGTCTTGGATGAGACTTTGGATTGTGGATTTTTGATTTAATGCTGAAATGAATTGAGACTTTGGGGGACTGTTGGGAAGGCATGATTGGTTTTGAAATGTGAGGACATGAGATTTGGGAGGGGCCAGGGGCAGAATGATGTGGTTTGGCTGTGTCCTCACTCATCTCATCTTGAATTCCCATGTGTTGTTGGAGGGACCTGGTAAGAGGTAACTGAATCATGGGGACAAGTCTTTCCTGTGCTGTTCCCATTCTCATGAATGGGTCTTACGAGAGCTGATGGTTTTAAAAACAGTTTCCCTGTACAAGCTCTTCCCTCTTGCCACCACCATGTAAGAAATGCCTTTCACCTTCCACCATGATTGTGAGGCCTCCCCAGCCATGTGGAACTGAGTCCAGTAAACTTCTTTCTTTTATAAATTGCCCAGCCTCAGGTATGTCTTTATCAGCAGCATGAATACAGACTAATAAAAAGAGTAAATCTGTACATTGAAGAGACATCTGTATCCTCATGTTTATTGCAGCTCTATTGACAATAGCCAAGATATTACGTCAGCCTAGATGTCCAACAACAGATGGAAGGCTTTTTAAATGTAGTCTATATACACAATGGGATATGATTCAACCATAAAAAGAAAGAAATCCTTTCATTTGAGGCACCATGGATGAAACTGGGGGGTATTATGTTAAGTGAAATAAGCCAGAAACAGAAATTTAAACACTACATGTTCTCTTATGTGGAAGCTAAAAACAAGTAGATGTCATAGAAATAAAAATTTAAACAGAGGATAGTAGAACTTGGGAAGGGTAGGGGTCAGGGAGGGACAGGGAGAGATTTGTTAAAGGATATAAAATTACATATAAAGTTACAACTAGATAGAAAGAATAAGTTCCAGTATTCTCTACCACTGTAGCATAACTACACTTAATAATAATATATAGTCTTAAACAGCTAGAAGAATGTTCCCAACACAAAGAAATAACAAGTATTTGAGATGATAGATATGCTAGTTGCCCCAATCAGATCACTATACACTAGGTGTCTCAAAACATCCCTACATACCCCATGAATATGTACAATCATTATATGTCAATTAAAGAATAAAATAAAAACATGTTCAAATAAATAAAATTAATTTGGAAGCCTAGTATCCAGGTTGAGCAAGCAAGTTGAAAACTGTAGGACCATTTAAGATGTGAAGAAATGATGAATACAAGAATTCTTATAATTATGTAGGTTATGTGCCTTAAAGAAACTCTGTGTTAATCTGTAGAATAGTAATCACTGGAATGTGTAGTTACCAAAAGCAGTGAAACAAGATGACCCATGTTCAGTTTCTCTAGAAACAAGCAATTAGTCGTGTGGAAGGAATGAAATGATAGAGTCCATACTGTCCTGACTGTTCCCTGGGGCAGGGTTTCTCTTCGGGAGAGCAGGGCAGGGTGCACTTTCCCAATACCTGCTGGGTGAGAAAAAAAGCAGAGATTTGTAACCCCCATTAAAGAGAACCTCACTTTCCTACTTACTAATGCCTGAAATAATTCCTCCAGGGTCATCCTTGGAGGAACAGTGGAAAGAGGAGGAGGAATCAAGTCTAGTAATGCTAAGACGTCACTGTTTTAACACACTCACAGCTGCCTCTTTTGATGAAACGACACTTCAGAGGGTCAGAGGTAGGTTTATTCTTTCAGCTATGTCCTGAATGAATGTACAGTAGGGAGGGCCTAGTTCTAAACAGTTGTGAGCAATTATTGACTATAATAAAAACACAACTGCCATCAAAAAAACTGTTCCTCATTGCATGCTACCCCTCCTATTCCTTAGAAGTTATTACATGAAATGGACTTGCCAGCCCAGTGTGTTGTTACTCTTGCATCTTCCCATGACTGCCTCATTCTAATCATCCCCACCTTTTTTTCTTGTGCCCTTGAAACAAGAATGGATCAAGGGAAAAATTTAATTCCAGCACCCTCTGCTGGTCCTGTAGAAGGGCAAGATGCCTGAAACTACATCAGTACTTGCCAGATTGTTCACTACCCAAAAGCCATTTTATTATTTTATTAACTCCAGAGACATCACATTTTGAATTTTTTTCTTTCAAAAACTCTGTCTATTATGTATTTATTAGTCTATCAGTTTGCATTTATTAAAGCCATAGAAAACTGCCAATCAGACCTTGTGACGAACATGCAATAACCAAGCTTACTACACAAAGGTTATGTATTTCTAGTCAACATAAAAGTTCATACTTTACGTAGCCTGTAAAATATTGTTGGTAAGTGTGCAATTTCTGTGAGACTTTTTAAAATATTGCATATAACTTAAGGACCTGGTTCCTACACAGAGATCCAGGGGCCCCAGGGTTTGAACCATTGAGTCAGAATGTCTGTCTCAGTACTTAAACAATAGGCATACTTCTGACATATTCTTACTTTACTAGTAAGCACTTCTTGATGATCGCTAAATGTTTCCTGTTACTTGGATATAATTCTTCAAATTATTTTGGTGTGTTAACTGGCCATATCGTGGCCTAGGTTTTCAGCTAATAGGTTAGCAACAGCAATGAATAGCTGAGTAGAGGTAGAGATGTAATCTGGGAGGTGGCATACATAGGTACATGACTAGGGATATCTGAAATCCAATTCTCAGTTGACTTCTTGCCCCATTGCCCTCCAACTGCACTACAGGATGGTCTCACAAACAGGAAGTTGATGTATTCACAGGAGAAAAGAGAGGGAGATGGCACAACATGGTAGACTCAGCAGAGTGTGTGGAGTGGGGCCCAGGGGAAGAAAGGCAGGGGAGTGAGACAGTCAAGAAATAGTCAAGGAGTCCTCTGAGGCCAGGGACTCATTGTTCTCACCACAGCAACTGACTCAATACCTGAACTCATACTAGGCTCTCAAACATTTTGTAAATTTCTGCAGGTATCATGCTTACCTCTCCTAGAAAAGCTTGTAGCTAAGTACAGAGCTTTACCACTGACACTAATAATCATGACTGCTAAGACGATAATCAAAAGTAGCTTGTTCAGTGGTAGAACTGAGCTTGCTGTGTGGCTATATTTTGCACAGAAATGGCTGTATCTTTTGGGAAAAGATGAATGTGTTTCTGAGTGGTTTTCAGTGTTGATTTTTTTCTTTTAAAGTAAAATTTCATTGCATTATAACATGCAAACGGAAAGGTATACAAAGTGAATACAACTCCGTAACCAGGACTCAGATGAAGAAACAGATCATTCCAGCACCCAGAAGCCCTCTTTGTGTCTCCTTCCTGTCATTCACCTCAGCCCCATCCCTGCTATCCTAACTTCTAACATCGTACATGAATTTTGCCTATTTTTATAATATACACACATACACATACATGAATATATGCTCTTCTGTGTCTAGCTTCTTTTGCTCAACATTATTTTTGTGAGGGAAATTCATGTTGTTAGTTGCAATTTATTCTCATTGCTGTATTTTATTAATAAATGTACCACAATTTTTAATTGATTATTTTGATGAGTTGATTCCAGTTACTATTCCAGCTACCGTTCTGAATTGTGCTGGTATGAGCATCTATACGCATTTGTTTTGCGTGCACATATACCCTTTTTTGTTAGGTATATGCCAAGTGGTATAATAGCTGGGTCACAGGACATAGTACGTGCATACAATCAACTTTCGCAGATGCTGCCAAAAGGTTTTACAATGTGATTATACTGATTTTGTGTTAGCTTTTGTGCAAAGCTAGATGCCAGAGATGTTTAGAGAGGATAAAGAACAGGGAGTGAGAATATTGTCCCTAGGCCTATGATTTGGAGCCTAAGGGGATTTGATGGAAAGGAAGACAAAATAATCCTCAAACGGATAGGCCCCGCCAATCATCTACTAATCACTGGAGTGGATTGGAAAGTCTACTTTCTAAGCTTGAGAAGGGAAGGCAGAATCATAATGCAAAAGGCAAAGGAGAAGGAGAAGATAAGGAAGAGGATCAAAATGGATACTATCCCTAAATGTGAAAGCAATGCTAACAATTTACCTTCATAAAAAAGTGGCATTGTAGTGTCCCAAAACCCTGACCCCAACAGGGAAAATTAGAATCAGACTGCAGCAAAATATGAGGCCTGTAGTATACAGATGTTGAATTTTATCAAAGACCTTTTCTGCATCTATTGAGATAATCATGTGGCTTTTGTCTTTGGTTCCGTTCATGTGACGGATTACATTTGTTGATATGCGTATGTTGAACCAGTCTTGCATCCCAGAGATGAAGCCAACTTGATCTCAAAGTTTCATAAACTTGTTTGGGGCTTTGTGGGTACTCAAAGTTATTAATCAGGACAGCTCCTCTTTGTAATTTTGGAGTAATGCTTTTTACCACTGCTAGTATTCACAGAAAAATAATAAAAGCTTATTGTTGAGCTTCTCCGTAAGATTCTTTTTTATTTATTAAAAAAAACAGGATACATGTGCCAAACATGTAGGTTTGTAACATAGATATACATGTGCCATGGTGATTTGCTTCACCTATTTACCCATCCTCTACGTTCCCTCCCCCAATAGGCCCCAGTATGTGTTGTTCCACTGTGTCCATGTGTTCTCAGTGATCAGTTCCCACTTATGAGTGAGAACATGTGGTGTTCGATTTTCTGTTACTGTGTTAGTTTGCTGAAGATGACGGCTTCCAGCTTTATCCATCCATGTCCCTGCAAAGGACCTGATTTCATTCCTTTTTATGGCTGCATAGTATTTCATGGTGTATATGTGCCACATTTTCTTTATCCAGTCTATCACTGATGGGCATTTGGGCCGGTTCCATGTCTTTGCTATTGTAAATAGTGCTGCAATAAACATATGTGTGGATGTGTCTTTATAGTAGAATGATTCATACTCCTTTGGGTATATACCCAGTAATGGGATTCCGGTGTCAAATGGCATTTCTGGTTCTAGATCCTTGAGGAATCACCACATCATCTTCCACAATGGTTAAACTAATTTACATTCCCACCAACAGTGTAATAGCATTCCTATTTCTCCACAGCCACACCAGCATCTATTGTTTCCTGACTTTTTAATAACCATTCTGACTGGTGTGAGATAGTATCTCATTGTGATTTTGATTTGCATTTCTCTGATGATCAGTGACGTTGAGATTTTTTTATATGTTTTTTGGCCACGTAAATGTCTTGTCTTGAGAAGTGTCTGTTCATATCCTTTGCCCGCTTTTTGATGAGTTGCTTGTTTGTTTGTTTGTTTGTTTTTGTAAGTATGTTTAAGTTCTTTGTAAATTCTGGATATTAGACCTTTGTCAGATGGGTAGATTACAAAACTTTTCTCCCATCTGTAGGTTGCCCGTTCACGCTGATGATAGCTTCTTTTGCTGTGCAGAAGCTCTTTCGTTTAATTATGTCCCATTTGTCAATTTTGACTTTTGTTTCAATTGCTTTTGGCATTTTTGTCATGAAGTATTTGCCCATGCCTATGTCCTGAATGGTATTGCCTAGGTTTTCTTCCAGGGTTTTTATGGTTTTGGGTTTTACATTAAATCTTTAATCCATCTTGAGTCCAATTTTTGTATAAGATGTAAGGAAGGGGTCCAGTTTCAGTTATCAATATAGCTAGCCAGTTTTATTAGCACCATTTACTGAATAGGAGATCTTTTTTCCATTGCTTGTTTTTATCAGGTTTGTTGAAGATGGTTTTAGATGTGTGGTGTTATTTCTGAGGCCTCTTTTGCTCCACTGGTCTACATGTCTGTTTTGGTACTAGTACCATGTTGTTTTGGTTATTACAGCCTTGTAATAGTTTGAAATCAGGTAGCATGATTGCCTCCACCTTTGTTCTTTTTGCTTACTATTGTCTTGGCTATATGCGGTCTTCTTTGATTTAATATGAAATTTAAAATTGTTTTTTCCTAATTCCATGAAGAATGTTGATGGCAGTTTGATGGGAATAGCATTGAATCTGTAAATTACTTTGGGCAGTATGGCCATTTTTACGATATTCATTCTTCCTATCCATGAGGATGGAATGTTTTTCCATTTGTTTGTGACCTCTCCCAGTTCCTTGAGCAGTGGTTTGTATTCTCCTTGAAGAGGTCCTTCACATCCCTGGTTATCAGTATTCCTAGGTATTTTATTCTCTTTGTAGTGATTGTGAATGGAAGTTCATTCCTGATTTGGCTCTCTACTTGCGTATTTTTGATGTAAAGGAATGCTCGTGATTTTTCCCATTGATTTTGTATCTTGAGACTTTGCTGAAGTTGCTTAACAGTTCAAGAAGTTTTGGGGCTGAGATGATGGGGTTTTGTAAATATAAAATCATGTTGTCTGCAAACAGAGACAACTTGACTTCCTCTCTTCCTTTTTGGATACCCTTTATTTCTTTCTCTTGCCTGATTGCCCTGGCCAGAACTTCCATTACTATGTTGAATAGGAGTGGTGAGAGAGGGCATTCTTGTCTTGTACCATTTTTCAAAGGGAATGCTTCCAGCTTTTGCACATTCAATATGATATTGGCTAGGGGTTTGTCATAAATGGCTCTTATTATTTTGAGATATGCTCCATCAATACCTATTTTATTGAGAGTTTTTAACATGAAATGATGTTGAATTTTATCAAAGAC
>NW_016814742.1:1282253-1318985 GCF_001698545.2 Rhinopithecus bieti | reverse complement strand
AGAGGGCATTCTTGTCTTGTACCATTTTCAAAGGGAATGCTTCCAGCTTTTGCACATTCAATATGATATTGGCTAGGGGTTTGTCATAAATGGCTCTTATTATTTTGAGATATGCTCCATCAATACCTATTTTATTGAGAGTTTTAACATGAAATGATGTTGAATTTTATCAAAGACCTTTTCTGCATCTATTGGGATAATCATGTGGTTTTTGTCTTTGGTTCTGTTTATGTGATGGATTACATTTATTGATATGTGTATGTTGAACCAGTCTTGCATCCCAGAGATGAAGCCAACTTGATCATGGTGGATAAGTTTTTTGATGTGCTGCTGTATTTAGTTTGCCAGTATTTTATTGAGGATTTTCACATCAATATCCTTCAGGGATATTGGCCTGAAGTTTTGTTTTTTTGTTGTGTCTCTTCCCAGTTTTGGCATCAGGATGATGCTAGCTTCATAAAATAAGTTAAAGAGGAGTCCCCCCTTTTCAATTGTTTGAAATAGTTTCAGAAGGAATGGTATCAGCTCCTCTTTGTATTTCTGGCAGAATTCAGCTGTGAATCCGTCTGGTTCTGGGCTTTTTTTGGTTGGTAGGCTATTAATTACTACTTTCTATTAGGCTATCAATTACTGCTCTATTAATTTCAGAGTTTGTTACTGGTCTATTCAGGGACTCAACTTCTTCCTGGTTTAGTCTTGGTAGGGTGTATGCATCCAGGAATTTATCCATTTATTCTAAACTTTCTAGTTTATTTGCATATAAATGTTCATAGTATTCTCTGATGGTAGTTTGGTACTTTATCATTTTTTATTTTGTCAGTTTGATTCTCCTCTGTCTTCCTCTTTATTAGTCTAGCTAGTGGTCTATCCATTTTGTTAATCTTTTCAAAATCCCATCTCCTAGATTCACTGATTTTTTTGGAGGATTTTTCATGTCTCTTCTCCTTCAATTCTTCTCTGATCTTAGTTATTTCTTGTCTTGTACTAGCTTTTGGATTAGTTTGCTCTTGCCTCTCTAGCTCTTCTAATTGTGATATTCGGATGTCGATTTGAGATCTTTCTAGCTTTCTGATATGAGTATTTAGTGCTATAAATTTCCCTCAACACTGCTTTAGCTGTGTCCCAGGGATTCTGGTATGTTGTCTCTTTGTTCTCATTAGTTTTGAAGAACTTCTTGATTTCTGCCTTGATTTCATTATTTACCCAGGATTCATTCAACAGCAGATTGTTCAATTTCCAGGAAATTGTGTGTTTTTCAGTGTGTTTCTTAATCCTGAGTTCTAATTTGATTGCACTGTGGTCTGAGAGACTGTTATGATTTCAGCCCTTTTGCATTTGCTGAGGAGTGTTTTACTTCCAATTATGTGGTCAATTTTAGAATAAGTGCCATGTGGCACCAAGAAGAATGTATATTCTGTTGATTTGGGGTAAAGAGTTCTGTAGACTTCTACTGTGTCCCCTTGATCCAGAGCTGAGTTCAAGTCCTGAAAATCCTTGTTAATTTTCTGTCTTATTGATCTGTCTAATACTGACAGTGGGATGTGAAAGTCTCCCACTGTTATTGTGGGAGTCTAAGTCTCTAAGAACTTGTTTTATGAATCTGTGTGCTCCTGTGTTGCATGCATACATATTCAGAAGAGTTAGCTCTTCTTGTTGAATTATTCCCTTTACCATTATGTAGTGCCCTTCTTTGTCTTTTTTGATCTGTGTTGGTTTAAAGATCTGTTTTTTCAGAGACTAGGATTAAAACCCTTGCTTTTTTTTTTTTTCTTTCCATTTGCTTGGTAAATTTTCCTCCATCCCTTTATTTTGAGCCTGTGAGTATCTTTGCACATAATATGGATCTCCTGAATACAGCACACCAATGGGTCTTGGCTCTTTATCCAATTTGCCAGTCTGTGTCTTTTAATTGGGGGCATTTAGCCCATTTACATTTAAGGTTAGTATTGTTATGTGTGAATTTGATCCTGTCATCATGATGTTATGTCATTATTTTGCACACTAGTTGATGCAGTTTCTTCATAGTGTTATTGGTCTTTCTATTTTGGTGTTTTTGCAATGGCTGTTACCAATTTTTCCTTTCCATATTTAGTGCTTCTTTTAGGAGCTCTTTCAGGGCAGGCCTGGGGGTAACAAAATCCCTCAGCATTTGCTTGTCTGTAAAGGATTTTATTTCTCCTTCACTTATGAAGCTGTTTGGCTGGATATGAAATTCTGGGTTGAAAATTCTTTTCTTTAAGAATGTTGAATATTGGCCCCCAGCCTCTTCTGGCTTGTAGAGTTTCTGCTAAGAGGTGTGCTGTTAGTCTGATGGGCTTCTCTTTGCAGGTAACATGACTTTCTCTTTGGCCGCCCTTAATAGTTTTTCTTTCATTTCAACCTTGGAGAATCTGATGATTATGTGTCTTGGAGCTGATCTTCTCATGTAGTATTTTTTTGTTTTGGTTTGGTTTTGCCTTTTTTTTGAGATGGAGTCTCACTCTGTCCCCCAGGCTGGAGTACAGTGGCACGATCTCTGCTCACTGCAAACTTCACCTCCCAGGTTCAAGCAATTCTCTGCCTCAGCCTCCCGAGTAGCTGGGATTACAAGTGCCCACCACCACGCCTGGCTAATTTTTGTATTTTTGGTAGAGACAGAGTTTCACCGTCTTGGCCAGGATGGTCTTAAACTCCTGACCTCGTGATCCACCTGCCTCGGCCTCCCAAACTGCTGGGATTACATGTGTGAACCACCACGCCCAGCCCTCATATAGTATCTTAATGGTGTTCTCTGTATTTCCTGAATTTCCATGTTGGCCTGTCTTGCTAGGTTGGGGAAGTTCTCCTGCATAATATCCTGAAGTGTGTTTTCCAATTTGTTTCCATTCTCTCCACCTAATTCTGGTACTCCAGTCAATCATAGGTTTGGTCTTTTCATGAAGTCCCATATTTCTTGAAGGCTTTGTTCATTCCTTTCATTCTTTTTTCTCTATTCTTGTCTGCATGTCTTATTTCAGTAAGGTGGACTTCAAACTCTGATATCCTTTCTTCCACTTGGTTGATTCAGCTGTTGATACTTGTGTATGGTTCACGATGTTCTTGTGCTGTTTTTTGCTCCATCAGGTAGTTCACGTTCCTCTCTAAACTGATTATTCTAGTTAGCAATTCCTCTAACCTTTTATCAAGGTTCTTAGCTTCTTTGCATTGCATTAGAACATGCTCCTTTAGCTCATCGTAGTTTTTTATTACCCATCTTCTGAAGCCTACTTCTGTCAATTCATCCATCTGATCTTTCATCCAGTTCTGTGCCCCTGATGGGGAGACATTGCAATCATTTGGAAAAGAGGCACTCTGGCCTTTTGGGTTTTCAGCAATTTTTTTGTTGATTCTTTCTCATCTTCGTGAGTTTGTCTACTTTTGGTCTTTCAGGCTCCTGACCCTTGGATGGGGTCTTTGTGGGGGCCTTTTGTGTTGTCATTGATGCTGTTGTTGTCACTTTCTTTTTGTTTGTTTTTCTTTCAATTGTCAAGTCCCTCTTCTGTAGGGCTGCTACAATTTCCTGGGAGTTTACTTCAGGCCTTATTCATCTAATTCACTCCCGTGCCTGGAGATGTCACTCAAGAAGGCTAGAGAACAGCAAAGATGGGTGCCTCTTCCTTTTTCTGGGACCTCTGACTGCAAAAGACACCAACCTGATGCTAGTAGGATCACTCCTGTATAGGATGTCTGACAACCCTTGTTGGAGGGTCTCAACCAGTTGGATAGCACAGGGAGTAGGACCTGTTTAATGAAGTACTTTGTCCTTTGGTGGAGGGTGTGGGTTTCACTAGGGGGAATCCCACTCATCTGGGTTGCCTGGATTCCTCAGAACTACCAGGAGGAGAGGCTAAGTCTGCTGGTCCACAGAGACTGTGGCTACCCCTCCCACTAGGGGCTCAGGCCCAGGTAGATCCCAATTCTCTCCCTGAGCCTCTGGCTGGAGTTATTGGAGATCCTGCAGAGAATCCCAGCCCACTGAGGAAGGATGGGTCAGGATTAGACCTAAAAAGGCACTCTGACCGCAAACTGCTACAGTTGGACTGTGGGGACAAGTCTTGGGACCAAGCCATCCATCCTCCCTGGCTCCAGCAGGGGAAAAGCACAGCCTGGAGCTATAGAAATGGGTGCCACCCTTCTCCTGCCCAGGGAGCTTAGCATGTTAGGCAGTTGTGAGTCCCAGTGCTGGCTGCTGCCTCTCCCCCAAGGAGCTCAAACGGCTTAGACAGCAGGCAGGGGCAGCCAGTGCTGGTCTTCCCTCCCCCCGGGGAGTTCCATAGGCTTAGGCAGATTCCACCTGAGAGGCCGTAAGAATCTGCGCATTCCGGGGTTGGGACGCTAGGCCCTGGTGGCGTGTGTTCACAAGTGGGATCTTCCAGTCTGTGGGTTGCACAGTTCCATGGAAAAAGCACAGTTTCCCTGGCTGGGTAACACACTCAGTCACCACCTCCCTTGGCTGGGAGGAGGGGGTTCCCCTTCCCCTTGTGGCTTCAGGTGAGCCACTGCACCACACTGCTCTTCCTTCTCTCTGTGGGTCACACCAGCCTTCTAGTCAATTTTGATGAGACAACCTGGATACCTTGGTTGCCAGTGAAGGATTCACATGCTTATTATGGTTTTTTTCAGTGGGAGCCTCCAAAAGATGCTGCTTCTAGTTGGTCATTTTGCACCCCACCCCATAAGATTTTTATAGAAAATTTAATTTGCAAGTAAGTAAGCCCAAATGGAATACCAGATGCTATCAGACAAGAGGATCAGAGTTTCCATTTAAACATGCTTGTCCCTCTTTCAGCTTGATTCAGGGCTTTCCTCTGAATGTCTCGGGAAACTCATTTGCTAAGAGTGACTCAGAATTAACCCACTCTGTGAGACTGGTTATCAAAAGCCACTTACAGCATTGCAGAGAGGAATGCAACATTCTGTTTACAAATGGAATTTGCTAATTATGAAGTCCTAAAAAACATATATGCATTTACTCATCTCTTTGCAATTCAGAAATTAATCCTATGGTGGTTCTGGTCTTTTGTCAGCTGAGGTCCTCTCTGACACTTTGCTACAGCAGAGAGCTCCTACCTGAGCACTTGACTTCTCCATATCTGCCTTTCCTCAAATTGGTTTTCAGCTCTGGGGCACTCTGCTCTGCAGCAGAGATGCCTTCACACAACAGATAGGACTGACTATCCTTGTAGAGAACAGCCCAGCTTACACTTGCATTCATTTCCTTGGGGCCGTTTTTGTGAATTAAACTTGGCATAGCCCTGCCTGTTTGCTTTTGATCTGACGTGCTGGACAAGGAGTTCAGTTCATTTGCTGCCTCTCTAGCAACTGTGTCCAAAAGCATTATCCAGCAGGAGGTCTAAGGAAGCTGCTATTATCAGCGGCCAACAGGCACACTTGAAAATTCATGAGCAATTTGTAAAGGGCAGGAGTTCTTCCCCTGAGTGCTTTCACTGCCCCACCACTGAGATGCTGGTTGAGCCCAGACAAAGAGGGGAATATCAATTCAGGCCAGGAATTCAGCAGTGGTTCCAATGCACTGTAAGGATCTAGAAGCCACTGATTTGCTTCTGAGTAATACCCAAGGGTACGTGGAACTGGCATGGCTAATTTAGTCATGCTAGCTGCTAGGCAAATCAATTTGCCTACAGGACTCCCATCATGAGCGTTCACCCTAGGAGCTTCCATATGCACAAATGGACATTTGTAAAGCACGTACACCCAGGTTCCCGGAGACTACTCAAGTTGTCCTCGAAGTCAAGAAGCAACAAAGTTCTGGGTGAACACCATCTAAGAAACAATGCATCTATCTCATTCAAACACATTTTTTTTCTCTCTCGTGAGTTGCTTCAAGGGACCCCCCACGCCACCCTCCCTACTATTCCTTAGCCTTGCCAGTTTTCAGAGCTCAGTTTATTCTATCTAAGCAACTCTATTTGTTAAATCAAGACATACACTCACCTTAATCCCATCCCTCCTTCTCCTCTTTCTTTGAAAACTATTCTTTTCTTCTTAAAAGTTACTTTATCTTGAAGAAAGGGAAGCAATTAGTCAAAATTCCCTAGAAATTTTAGGTAAGAGAAAACTACCTTTAAAGTTTCAGTGTCATCAAATTCCAGAACAGTTGAATGTCATAGAAAGCCTGTTTAAAATTTTATCAGAATCATTTTTCTATCTTTTATCCTCTAAAACATTCGAAATAAACAACAGCTATTTAATATTCATTATTTCTTTTGTTTGGCTGAATCTCTCTGGCTATCCATAATAATATTACTCTATTGCAAATATATAGTGTTTCATTGTAAATGTGTAGTCAAATTATGGATTAAATGCTCTTGTGGATTAGACAGGGACCTAAGCTTTGTTAATAAGATGACTTTCAAGCATTTATAGCTCTAAACAATTGACAGTAAATGAAATTTTAGAGTACAATCAGTGTAACATATTTATAAGCCAAGGATAGGCTGTAGTATAATTCTGATTTGATTTTCTTTCTGGGTGCTAACCTTTGATAAATCTTGCTATCACATGTGGCCCTTTACTTAATTTTATCCTTCCTAAAGGTGAGTCTCAGTACTGGGCCAAGTTGCACAGAATCCTGGTGGGAAATCATGCTTGGTTATTTGTGTTTCCATGTTCTGCATGCTAATAATTATAACATTTGATTCTCTCTCTTTTTTTTTCTTTAGATTCAGGGGATACCTGTGCAAGTTTGTTACATGGATATATTGCATGATACTGAGGTTTGGGCTTTAATTGAACCGGTCACACAACCAGTGAGCATAGTATGCAATAGATCATTTTTCAACATTTTTCCCTTTCTGTCCCTCCCCACTTTGGGAGCCCCCAGAGTCTATTGTTCCCGTCTTTATGTCCCTGTGTACCCAATGTTTAGCTCCAACTTATAAGTGAGAATACATAGTATTTTGTTGTTTCGGTGTTAATTCACTTAGGATAATGGCCTCCAGCTCCATCCGTGTTGCTGCAAAGTTTATGATTTAATTCTTTATTATGGCAGCATAGTAGTCCATGGTGTATATGTAACCACATTTTTTAAAAATCCAATTCACTGTTGATGGGCACCTAAGTTAATTCCATGTCATTGCTATTGTGAATAGTGCTGCAATGAACATGAGAGTGCAGGTGTCTTTTTGATGGAATGATTTCTTTTCCTTTGGGTATATACCCAGTAATGGGACTACTGGGTCAAATGGTAATTCTATTTTTAGTTCTTTGCGAAATCTCCAAACTGCTTTCCACACAGCTGATCTAATTTATAATCCTATCAACAGTGTATAAAGTTCCCTTTTTGCCACAATCTTGCCAACATCCGTTATTTTTGACTTTTTAGTAATAGCCATTCTGACTGGTGTGAGATGCTATCTCACTGTGGCTTTGATTTGTGTTTCCTTAATGATTAGTGATGGTGAGCATTTTTTCATGTTTGTTGGCTGTTTTTATGTCTTCTTTGAGAAGTGTCTGTATAACATCTGATTCTGATTAAATCCTTACTTAAGGGAAAAAATTAGGAGACTAATCCACAGGGAAAAATACTCAGCAAGACACAAAAACCTGCACTTAACTATCATGCTATTATATCTTCCTCCCTGTGGCTGGGTCTTCGTCTGAACTTCAATAATTAATCTTAGGAAGTAGCACAGTTTTGTTGAAATGATAAAAATGTAGAGTTTATTGACACACAGCTAATTTAATCTTAGAGATCCAGAGACTAAAAAGAAAAGAAAATGTACAGTTAATCACAAAATATTGTCACAAGAGAGGAAACATACATGTTTGCAAACATAAAATTTTAAAATCAGGTTGAAGAAGTTTCCTAGCAGCTTGCCTCCATCCAATTCTGGAAGTGTCTTCCATTTTAGATCTCCCTCAAGTTTGAATGACTCTTGATTATCTGTGATCATGAATGGACAGTGCTAAGTTGAACACGCACAGTCCATACAGAATCCAAAAGTTAACATGAACAATTACTAGTGAAAGTAATCTGAGTCTAACAAGCAACACAATGAACTAATCTGAGTCTTCATTGCTTCCTGTTCTTGACTAATTTCTGACAGAGAGCCCTCAACCTGTATTATTAATAATAGTCTTCTCCTTGACTTTGTTCCTTAAAAACAAATAAATTCATGGTAATAGAGGTGTTTAGGAATGTTCTGGGTCTTCTGACAGCCAAACCTGGTAAATAATTTCTATTTGTTTCCCGTGTCTTATCCATACACCAAAGTGCCTTAACAGAGTAGGGCACTGGTCAGACCATCCTAACTGGCCCAATCCACGTGTGCCATAGCTCCCTGCATGGCACTGTTGAGGACATTCCTCTTTCCTGCCCAAGTTCAGAACCAACTGAGTAACAAACAGAGGGAGCAGACGGGTGGAAATCAACTATTGCTGATAGAGCTCTTGGGAAACTGGCTTGGATGAGAAGCAAATGGACTTATTACTGTTGCCTAAATTAACTTCCCCCACTTTCACTTCCAGCCTCTCTGGGAGGGGAAGTGCCTGCCCTTCAGTCTTGCCACATAGTCGGGATAATAGACCCAAACAGCATAGTTTCCATCTGCAGGCAGTTCCCAAAGAAAGAGAAACCACAAGACACTAAAGGAAGAAGTCCCAGAAGTGTCTCACATGCTCAGTTTCTTCTCTCATCAGTACTCACACCTTTTCCCACTCACCAGGGATAAGCAAGTGGGCAGCAGATGGCCAGCAGAGTCACTCCATGGCAGTGGCTCTCAAACTTGATGTGTATCAGAATCACTGGGAAGGCTTGCTATAAATGCAGATTTCTGGGCCCACTGAAGAGTTTCTGGTGCAGTAGGTCTGAGTGAGGCCTGAGAATGTCCATTTCTAACATGTTCCTAAGTGATGCTGAATCACTGCTCTTATGCAATGGTTCTCAACCTTGACAAATACTGGAATCACGAGGAGAGAGGAGTGAGTGTCTCCTCCTATCATTCCTCAGCTTTTCTTCCCTTTTAACCCATAAGGCTTAACCCTTAATCCAATTTTAGAATCACCTTGCCAACTTCTACAAAGTTTAGCAGGGTTGTGGCACTCCCTCCAGGGGAAAGAATCAGCAGTCTGTCAGAATCGTGTAGCTCCCACTTCATGAGGCTTCTCCAATATTGACCACTAGTCTTTCACGAGACTGCTAATGGACAGAGATGATTTTTGTCCCCAGAAAGCTATAAAATCAATTAGAACATAAATTAACTCAAAGACAATACTGGACTCAAGCATTCCCTGTTCTATTTCTTATCCTGAATTAACACCCAGCCACATTATCCAAAATAGCTCATTAGAGATTCTGCAGTGAAATCAAATGACACTAAGATATTCCAATAAAATGTCAATGATAAGATGTTCCAAATTTGAGTATAAAGAGTATAAACCGTCTTCCACCATGAATTTCTGAGGCTGAAATTATAACTCCAAAATTAAATCCTCTGAATATTAAAGTCTAAAATCAAATTATCTTGCCTTTGTGTTAAAAGCCAAAAGAAATCAAAGACCCAAATTTCATCCTCTCCAGATTCTTATTCTTCTGAGCCTATAAGAGAGACACTTTTTATATCTAGGTAGAATTATCATTCTTTTAGCAGCTGCGGTGGAATTCTCTTCCACTGGAATAAGTATAGCTCTCTTAGGATCTTAAAAGTTCAGCTGTACTCATATGTGCCTCACTTTGGAGGAGATAAGGAGAACACTAAAGATTATTCAAGTCCAGTCTCACACCCACTAGTTTTAGAAAACATGTCAATCCTTAGCAGTTAGAAGATATCCCAGGCAAATTTATATTCCCAAAACCTTCTCCTTATTATTGCCAATGACTATAGTGGAGATCCAGTGATATCTGACAAAGAGACTGATAAACCTAAATAAGACAGAATTATTAGTTTCAATTTTGCCATGATGATTGTCATTCTATGTCTTTTTTTGGAGAACATGACTTTGAACCCAAAATTTGAATAATGTCTCCCAACTAGAGGCTAATTATGCACTATTTGCACCATATTAGAGAGAGGGAACAAGAAGGCCACCTGTGCATACTGTCTTGGCAATTAGAGGGTGGATTTTGAGACATGGCTACCTTCTAACAAAATTTAGAAATTTGCAGCGGTGATCATTCCAGTCACAGGGCTTTATTTTGTGGTTCCTTTTTTTCCAATCCAGCATGTTGAAAAGTAATTCCATTTGCCTTTGAGGACTGTGTTTCTGCCACCGCACTGCTGAAGTGAACGTGGGTTCTGTCTAGTGACTTAGTCTCCACTATCTCTTTAAAAAGGCACGCTCAGGCCTATGCCACAGTGGTGCTTGTCACTGTTTTTTGTTTGTTTGTTGTTTTGTTTTGTTTTGTTTTCTGAAATCACTCAGACCCAGGAAGCCTGCCTCTCAGGGAAGATTTTGCTCTCATGTTGAATCACTCTCAGCAGATTCCTGAAGGGAAGCTGCTGATGCTTCTGAAGCTTGTGCCCTGCGGTCCCGGGAGAAACAAGACTTCTGCCAGGTGTTCCTCAAGACCTGTCTGCCCTCAGCTTTTGAAAGGCCCCATTTCTGAGTAGCCTTCCTTTGAACTGCATCTTATTCTGTATAAGTGGAATATGGCGTTAATGCTCTATTCCCTCAGTTCTCTTATTTTCTAAAAAATTCAGTAAATTTTACTTTAATCAGCTTCATCAAAGTATAATTGACATACGATTGAACTCGCTATTTTAAAGTATACAGTTTGATGAGCTTTAACAAATGTACATCATCATGGAGCCACCATGACAATCAAGACATGGAACGTTTTCATCACTCCCCAAAATTATGTTGTGTCTCTTGGAAGTCAACACCCTCCCCCACCCACAGCTCAGCGGATTCACTGATTAGTTCTCTGTCACTATATTTCACCTCTTTTACAATTTTATATGAGTGAATCGTGCAGTGTATAGTCTTAAAGGTCTGGGTTCATACACTTATCATATGTTTTGAGATTCGGTGATGTTTCTGCATGTATCAGGAGTAGTTCACTTTTATCCCTGAGTAATACCCATAGTATGGATATACCAGAATTTCTTTGTCCAATTACCAGTAGTGAACATTTGGGTAGTTTCTAGTTTTGGGCAATTATGAATAACACTGCTATGAGCATACATTTACAAGTCTTTCCATGAAAACATTTTTTAAATTCTCTTAGAGAAATACCTAAGAGCGACATATATATATTGCTGGGCCATATTGTAAGTGTGTATTTAACTTGAAAGAAACTGCCAAATTGTTTTCCAAAGAGGTTGGATCATTTTGTGTTCCCACCAGCAACGTATGAGGGTTCCAGTTGCTCCACAATCTTATTTTGGGGGAAGTCTTTTCCTATTTTAAAATGTCAAAATGTTTACTATTTTGTCTTTCAATGTTTTGACAGTTTTTGTAACGTTAGCCACCCTGGTGGATGTGTAGCACTGTCTCATTTGCATTTTCCTAATGACTACTGGTGTTGAGCATCTTTCACGTGCTTTTGCTCAAGCTTCTATCTTCCTTAGTGAAGTGCTTATTTAAACATTTTGCCTGTTTTTTTAAATTAAGTTGTCTCTTCTTGCTATTGAATTATTTGTATACTTTGAAAACAAATCTTTTTGCAGAATACATGTTTTACAAATGTTTTTTTCCCCAGGCTATGGTTTGCGCTTGCATTTTTTAAACAATGCTGTCTAAAAGTAGAATTTTTTAATTTTAGTTTTAATTTTAATGTTCAAAACTGTACCTAAGAAATGTTTATCTACCTAAAGGTCACAAAGATTTTTTTCCCCTTTTTTCCCCCAGAATTGTTGTAGTTTGGCCATTGCATTTTCGTCCATGGTTCTTTTCAAGTTAATTTTTGTATATTGTATGTGGTAAAAATCAAAGTATTTTTTTCCCTCATAGTGTTTGTTCTAGCTGCATTTAAAGACTATCCCCACTTTGTTGAATTACCTTGGTACTTTTTTCAAAAATCAATTGATTGTCTATGCGTGGGTCTCTTTCTGAATTCTCCATTCTGATCCACTAATAAGTATGTGTGTTCTTATGTCTATAACCCATTGTCATCAAACGTAACTTTATAGGAAGTCTTAAAATTAGGGTGAGTTCTCTTTGTACTTTTTTAGAATTAGTTTGTCTATTCTAGTCCTTTGCAGCATCATATGAATTTTAGAATCACTTTGCCAACTTCCACAAACTTCTACAAGAATTTATGTTGAGATTGCTTCGGACCTATAGATCAATTTGGAAAGAAACAATATTGAGTCTCTTAATCTATGAATATGATATATCTCGCTATTGAGTCTTTAATATTTTTGTCTCAGCAGTATTTTGCAATTTAGTGTACAAGTCTCTCACATATTTTGTTAAACTTATCTTAAGAGTTTCATGTTTTTCAAATGTGACCATAAATGATATTTTTAAATTTTAGTTTCCAGTTGTTTATCCTCATGCATGAGTCTTATCATTTTTCTTTATTCATCTGTTAATATGATGAGTTATACTAATTGACTTCTAGTATTAAATCAAATTTGCATTTCTGAAACAAGCCCCTCTTGGTCATTATATATTATCCTTTTATATGTTTTGGATTTAATTGGCTAAAATTGCTTTGAGAACTTTAAATCTGTATTCACGAGAAATATTGGTCTGTAGTTTTCTTCTCTTGTAATATTTTTGTCTGGTTTTGGCACCCAGATAATGCTGACCCCATAAGTGAGCTGGGAAATGTTACTTCTTTTTCTAATTTATGGAATTATTAATAACAACTAGAATTGTTATTATTTCTTCTTTAAATACTTGGAATAATTCACAGTAAAGCCATCTGGGCTTGAAGTTTGCTTGTTTGTTGGAAGCTTTCAATTATGGATTAAATTCCTTTGATAGATATAGATTATTTATCTATAATTTTTAAGTTATCTATTTTCTTTCTTTAGGTTTCTATGCTTTCAAAAGGATATATATCAACCTCGTGGGTTCCTGTTTTCATTTTGACAGAGCTATAGTAATTTGTGTCTTGTAAGGAATTTGTCCATTTCATTTAAGCTGTAGAATTCATTGACACCATGTTGTTCATAATTTTCTTCTACCCTCTGGAAAATCTGAAGTGATACCCATTTGTTATTGCTGTATTTTCTTTTTTGTTTTTTCTTTCTTGTTTTCCTTATAAGTCAGACTACAGGTTTATTTATTTAACTGATCTTTTCAAAGGATTGATGAAATAGTTTCCTATTGCTGCTTCAGTAAATTACTACAAACTTAGTGGCCAAAAACAACACAAATTTATTATTTTACAGTTCTGAAGGTCAAAAGTCTAAAATGAGTCTCATGGGGTTGAAGTCAAGCTGTCAGCAGGACTGATTCCTTCTGGGGACTCTGAAGTCTGCATCCATTTTTACGCCTTTTTTAGTTTCTAGAGGTCACCTGCATTCCTTGGCTCATGATCCTGCCCTGCATTTTCCAACTTTCATCACATCTCCTGCTACTACCTCTGTTTATAAGCATGCTTGTGATTACACTGGAGGACCCACCTGGATAAAACCCTTAACTCTTTAAGTAATCACACCTGCAAAGTTCTTTTCATCATATACGGTAACATGTTTCCAGGTCCCAGAGATTAGGACATGGACATCTTTGGGGGACCATCATCCAGCCTACTACTATCAGCTTTTGATTCTATTGTTTCACTCTTTTGTTTGCTCAGTTTCCTATTTTACTAATATCCAATGTTGTCTCTGTTATTTTCTTCCTTCTTTTTTGCTTTAGACTTAATTTACTCTCTTTTTCTATTTTATTAAGGTGGAAGTTTAGATCTTTGATTTGAAATATTTCTTCTTTTTTATAAAACACTTAATACTATAGATTTCTCTCTAAATACAGTTTTAGCTACATCTCAATAATTTTGATATATTGTGTTTTAATTTCATTCAACCCAAAATTATCAATTTTGTTAGGTATTTTTTGATCCACATGTTATATTAAAAAATATGTGTTAATTTGTTATTTTCTGGATACATTTCTCTTGATTTCTAATTCCATTGTGAGCTAGTTTAATTCTCCTGTATGTTTTGATCCTTTTAAATTTATTGAGATTGAGACTTGTTTTATGACTCAGAATCTTGATGAATATTCCAAATTCACATGGACAAAGCATGCATTCTGTTGTTTCAAAGCAAAGCATTCTATTAGGCCAATTTGACTGATAATGTTGTTTAAGACTTCTTTACTCATTTTCTGTCTCCTTTTTCTATCAATTACTTGGAGAGGTGTGTTGAAATCTTCATGTATGATTGTAAATTTGCCTTTTTCTTCTTTTGGTTCTATAAGTTTTTGCCTCATGGATTTTGAAGCTCTATTACTAGGTAATGGATATGGTATCTATGTCCATTTAGAATAGTTATGTCCTCTTGGTGAATTGACCACTTTGTCTTCTTATATAATGTCTCTGTCTATTCCTGGCAATAGTCTTTGTTGAGTTTTCCAAATATTAAAAAAGAGGACCAGAAACTGGGGGGTTGATCTAGCCTGGCTCATCATTTTAAAGGTAGTACTTCACATATAAATTGTTTGTAGAATACATAAAATAAATTTTCTTCTGCTTTATAAAGTCTTAGACCATTTATTGCAGCCAAGCAATGAAGAAATTGTTCCATCTCCTACACTTAAAAGACTGACATATGAAAACATTCTCTTTTTCCTCTAATCACAGCCTTGCCTTGGCTCCCTTTGTGTACTGACCCCAGAGAAGCTCTTGCATGTTTGTAGGGCTGGCCCTTTCTGCCCCATCTGTATAAAAACAGCTACTTGCCTGTGGATAACATTTAGATTCGCTACAAGGTCAAAATCCCATCAGACTATGCTTACTAATACCTAAGGCCCAAAGCTGCCATCACAGTTCCATCAGTCAAAAGCCAATCACACAACTGTAAAAATCAGCTATGTGGCATGTCCAAGCCCTACAAATCTCCAAAGTAAAAAAAAAAAAAAAAAAATCTTGCAACCCATGCTTACTCCACCTAAGGCTTAATGCCATCAAAAGCTTGTGTTTTGGCTCTCCAAATACTACTGCTCATGTGTCTCTCAAGGTTCCTGGCTAGTATTCCAAATGATGGGGAAAAGAATGCTATTTGCTGGACTCCTTCAAACTCTATCATCCTCCTGTGCCAATGCCAATCATCATAATTGGTCACAGAGATATGCAATAAGGCTCATTTCCCCCACACCCAGCCCCACATAGGTTTCAGGTGGTGGTGTTTGTCTTTCTACACTACCCACTCTTCTCAATGTCCCTTGCTCTATTTCATAAGGGAAGAGCTGACTAGTATCCTGGGGCAGTGACAAGAGTAGTAAACATCCCATACAGGACAGCTTAAGAGGCAGCTCAGCCATGTTAGGATTTCAACAGGTGTCCCTCTGCCGGATGAGCCACAGGCAGTGGGCAGGGGCAGCGGTCTGCATGGTGCTCTGTCTCTCTAGGTACTGATGGCCCTTATTCATGCCTCTCCTCTGCCTTCCCCTCACCTCCATCCCAGACGGCCCTCCTAATCTCTAGTCAGGGAGGAAGGCATGACCATTGGCCTCTCCTCTGTCTTTTATTAATCTTTATTATGGTATCTCTATGTTCTGTTCCCCTCAGAGTCATCCCTTTTGATTCTTATTGATTCTTAGAGGCCTAGTTTGGAAGTCAAACCAAAGAAAATAAACCAGATGGGAACTGTTTCTTTCTCTTTCCATCCAGATGTTCTGACTGACTGAGAGAAGGGTCTAAGAGGTATAAGAAAGTGTGAAGAGCACAGCGATTAATTTTTCAGAACTCTATGTCAGTACAGAGATTTGCCCACACTGCACCAAAAGGGTCTCAGAGTCCCTCCAAAGATGCTCATCGGCTGCCCATCCCATTAGAGTTGTCCCACCCAAGGAAAGCCATTAACCATCAGAGTCTAGTCAAATGACAGTCCCGGTAGTTGCTTTAGTTGGCAGGCCTTACAAGTTAAGGTGCTGTGGCTGGGAGAGGTGAGGTGGCACCCAGACACATGCTTGTTAAGATCAGGGCTGGGACTCAACTTCAGGCAGCTCAGGTTTAGTCCAATACACTGCACTCTCACCTGGGGTGACTCCATAGGATTAGTTGGCAGTAAGGCCAGAGCAAGACTGAGATACAGGTGGAGGCCAAAGTAAGAGGATGCTAACTTCTGAAATAAAACTGCCACAGGGAAGGAGAGGAGAGGAAGAGCAGGAGGAATCTAGGCCTATTTTGTTCACGTGTTGGTGAGCTGGGATCTGGACACCTTTCTCCAGATGAACCAAGTCTCAGTGGGGTTCTTTTTAGATGCCTTTTAATTGTTTCTCATTCAAAGCTGCTTTCTGAGACCAAGAGTTTTCCACCTACCTTTATAAATAGAATATAAATGTAACAGAAAATTTAGGGGAGAAGAATACAGCTCCTAGATGAGAGGGAACTGTGTGCGATGTGTGGCAGAGCTTGAGGTTGCAGCACACACTAAAATCCCAGCCATCGATGTCATTCCCCTTCTGGGGAACAATAAGTCTAGTTGGCTGTAACAATATGATGTTTTAAAAATTGTTCAGATCAGCAGAGAGAGTGCTGTTTTGATGGGACTCTAAGGTAAACTCTTGGGCGAGTCAAAGATACAATGGGAAAAATTACCGGCGCTTGGGATGTTTTGCAATATTGGCCTTGCACTTACAATCCCAGAAAAAAATGAATGTTTGATGGATTTTTCAAAGTTGATGATGGGCAAGAGTGGTTGTTGTTTTATTCCCCAGCTGACTTTTCAGATTCAAGGCTCACATGGGGAGTCGTTCTGAGGGAATTTTGGCCATCTCTGCCAACTGTAATTATGGCTGGATGCTAAACAGTACCTTGAATAGGATCAGAAACTGTGGTTGTCCTGAAATGTCCTTTATCCAGTGACTGAGGATGGATCTACATGGCTCGAGGTGCAGTCAGGATTCAGTCACTCTCCAGTTACAGCACAGCCACTTCTCCCCCATCCGCAGCTCATACTGCAATCTTTGCAAAGATGACACTCCAGCCCCACTGGTGTTTTTGGTGTTTCTCATGCATGCCACAGGCATTTCCACCAGAGAGCCTTTGAACTTGTCATTTGCCCTTTCTGGAATGCTCTTGTCCGGATCTGTGTGTAGATGGCATTCTCTCATCATTCAGGCCACTCTTCAGAGGCCTCCCTCACCAGACATCCTAAAGGAGTTCCTCAGGCTTTCCCCTTCCCTCCTCTATGTCTTATTTTCTTCCAAGCAAGTATTTCTATTATTTTCTGATTTGTCCATTCTCTTCCTGTCTTTCTCCCCAGAAAAATGTAAGTCCTCTGGGAGCAGGAACTCTGGCTTACTTGCTCACTGCTATGGTCCAAGCACCCAGAGCCACACCTGGTACACATTAGACACTCAAGAAATGTGTGTTAGAGAGCTGAAGAAAGGACGGTGGTGGGTGGATTGTCCGAGGCTGCTGAGTGGGGAGGCCAGCTGCTCCATTCGTCCATAAGGAAGCACACACACACACACACAGGCATGCTGCAGGCCTCAGGGGAGCACACCAGGGCATTAGCAAAGCCGTTCTCTCACCAGGGCTTCCATGTTGGGTCCAGAGTTGAAAGAAAATAATATAGGATTTGGGCTGATCGCCACAACTGTCATGTACCAGCTGGTTTTCAAGATAGTGAGGACAGCCACAGAACTTTCTCATTTTAGGTATTGCAACTGTGTCCTCACTCATTTTTAATGATGATTTCTTTGCTTTTCTTTGAAGTGTATCCATAGCCAGTGCCCTGTCCTGATGGCAGGAGTTGAAAGATGGGCGTGGGGAAAGTTGACAAGCCTTCTGACACTGCAAGAGGCTGAGATCACTGGTCCTGGTTCTTTGCAAGATAATAGGGTAGACTTTATTAAGATTAAAGACAATCACCATTTATGTGCTTCATTTTCAAGAATTTTAGAGTGAGTGAAACCTCCCCCAGGGTCACCTAGATCAACGTTCCACCAACTGTTCCACCACTTTTCATGACATGGTTAATGAATCCAACACCACAGGGCAGCCAGCCACTATTTTACTGCTGAGAAAACTTTTCTAAGGAGATTTCCAATTAAATTGATTCTTTATTTTTCTTTAAAACACCTTTTCTGTGGACAGTTGGTGGATATTTTTAAGTTTGGGATTTGGACCATATGGAGCAAAATATTTAGAAATGTTTAGAGCTATTTTGTCCCTTCTGAAAATGAGATTGAGAATAACCTGAGAGAAAATATAACACCATTGGCTTTCCCATTCACAAACACATTCTGCTTGGCACTTCTCTGACATTCTGTGATGTGAGGGAGCCTGGAGTTTATATTTCATTTGCACATTATCCCACTGTGATAGGAAATTATTTCTCCTTGGCCAACTCTTATCATGCAGATTGCTCTAAAATCAGATTACAGCTGCTTGTTTTGATTGATTAGTTAGTTCTGCCTTTTAAAAATCACTTATGTCTCTTATCAGTGAGAATAAAGCTAAGAATGCAATTACAACATTTACTTACGGGTTTCTAAGGGTGTTTTAACAAGAAGCTGAGCAGAAACAGCTCCTATATAAAAGTGAAGCAGAAACAAACTTCTTCACAATTATCAGTAAATCTGTCAACTAACCCAAGGAGACACATAATTTTTTTTTTTTTTTTTGAGATGGAGTCTCACTCTGTTGCCCAGGCTGGAGTGCCATTGGTGCAATCTCGGCTCACTGCAACTTCTGCCTCCCAGGTTCAAGTAATTCTCCTGCCTCAGCCTCCCAAGTAGCTGGGATTACAGGAGCATGCCACCACGCCCTTTGTATTTTTAGTAGAGACGAGGTTTCACCCTGTTAGCCAGGATGGTCTCGGTCTCCTGACCTCATAATCCCCCCGCCTTGGCCTCCCAAAGTGCTAGGATTTCCAGGTGCAAGCCACAGCGCCCGGACAACACAGACTATTATTAAGTGAAATGAAGTCCAGCTTTACAGCACTGAGCAACCATTAAATGCCAGTTTATTCCAGGAGCTGCAGGGGATGGAGGAGAATAGAACTTGGAAGTTTACGTGCATAGGGTCCAAAGTAGATGCCTGCATCTCTGTCCATCCTCCCCTCGGGAAATCATGTAGTCTATCCACTTAATGTTCTGGCCAATTATAGCTGTAATTTAAGGGATAAGAGAAGGAGGGGCAGTAGCTATTGGAGATGCCATGTGTATCCTAGGCTCTGGGTTGGACATTCTGGTGTGAGTCCCAGTCCTGTACTTGATGGCTTTTTCACTGTGGACACATTTTTTTAACCTCTCTGTATTTGTTTCTTTGTTTGCAAAATGGTAAAACTATTTTCCTTGCAAGGTTTTTGAGAAGATTAGAGATCACATATGTAAAGCTCCCAGCCGAGTGTGTAGCTCTAGGTCTTCAAGGATGTGGCAGCCGCCAGGACTGGGTTGGTTTTTCCATGTCAAGGGCCATCCTGTCCAGCTGCAGGCATGCCGGCTAGGCACACAACTTTCAACGGTTTTTACGTTTGTCTTGCTGGAAGGTGACCTTGGAGGATCTGCGCCAAGACAAGCTGCTGAGGCCTTTTCTGGCCCTGGGTTCTTCGGCAAGGGCTGCTTCTGTGCAAGGGGGATGACTCAGGGCACAAGGCTGCAGCTCACGCAGCGCAGACAGAAGCGCTGAGATGGCGGGTGAGAGGAGGCCAGGGAAGAAAATCCTGGATAATGTGTTTAATTTGATCCGTTCCCTGGAGTCATTAAAATGCATCCTCCTCTGGACTCTCAAATTCTTGAGCTGAAATAATCAGTCCAACAGGCTTTTTTTTTTTTTCCTGAAAATAATGAAAGCATACGTTATGATGCGTTCAAAATTCTCAGGCCTGTTGAAATACTGCCCTCTAGTGTTTAGGGATGGGCGCAACCTCTTTGGGAAACTGCTTGGCCGACTAGTTTGTTACCAACGGAAAGCTAAAAAACGCAAGGCTGACCCCAGATAACTCATTCAACATAAGGGGTTGAGATGGGGGTTCTGGAAGTCAAATTCCTATTCCCGTGATAGAGAAACACAAAATTTTCTGTCGCTCATTTTCAAAGGGACCCCACCTGAAATAAGAGGGAATTATTGACCTCTACAGCATCCTCTTGCCAAGAGGGAAGAAAAATACTCGAAATGACTGACACTTTCCTCCCTGTCTCCCTTCCTCTAGCTCTCTTCTATTTATTGAGCAGCTATCAAAGCATAGCCGTCAGAATATGGGTACAGGCAGTCTGAGTTCACAGGCTGGCTTCACAATTTGCCATTTGTGCAGATTAGAGTATGTGACTTAATCTCCCTGTGTTCCAGGTTTTCAAATCTATAAAATAGGGATAAAAATTTTACCTACCTCATAGGCATGTTCTAAGGATGCATGAGATGCTTGGAGTACATTTAAGGTACTTTGAACAAGACCTTTCACACAGTAAACACTTAATAAAATAAGTTATTATCAGTCGTTATTGTATCCTTCTCTGTCTCAGGCTTTGTCCTAGGTCCTCGGGAGGCAGTTGGGAAGACAGGCATGGCCCCTGCCCTCGTAAAATATATATCCACAAATCCTGGGGTTCAAGCTGTTAGGGATTTTATCCATACGGGAGGGCAAAGAAGAGTAAAGCTCCCAATGTATGTTTTTAAAAAT
This sequence comes from Rhinopithecus bieti, assembly GCF_001698545.2. NCBI lineage: Eukaryota > Metazoa > Chordata > Mammalia > Primates > Cercopithecidae > Rhinopithecus > Rhinopithecus bieti. Next base: position 1,298,262 of record NW_016814742.1, on the reverse strand, counting down.
CCAAGAGAAAACAATTTATGATAGCTCAAGAGCCCACTAGGAAATATTAGTGCCAATTTTCCCAAACAGAGAGAGAATTTCCACAGGTATGTTTCTGGATGCCTTGAGAACTTCTCCGTTTCTCAAAGTAAGTCAAATCTGGAGCTACTTCACGTGAGTCATGTTGTCTTCCTCTGCTTAAAATTCTATTCCTTTGCCTTTCAGAATTACAGTCTCCAGGAGGCCCCTGCTAGACACACATGTTCTTGGACGTGTTTATTACTCTTCATTCTTCAGATGTGATTAGTCATTAACACCAGGTATGAGATTAATTTGTTAATTCCTTCCTAACTTGATGGCTAGCTAAATTCAGGGACGTTCAGGATGAGTGCATTTTAAAATAACTTTTCTAATTTTAAAATACTAAATGCTCATTGTAGAAAACATAATAGAGAAAACCCTAAAGAAGAAAATCATCCCCACCACCATGAGACAACTAATCTTAACATTTGATTCTTCTTTCCAGCTACGTAATGATAGATTTATCTATAATCAATAGGTCAGCTGAAGTTGCATGGACTTTGAGGTCTGGATAAAATGATGCAAACCTCAGTTCTCTTCTTGTAAAAGCCCAAAAGCCCTCCCCTAAATTTCTGCAGATGGATGAGGAGCTTATTTTTTCATAGTCAGTTTTTGATTCCAACTTCTGCCTCCATAAATGTTACTCTGCTTATTACCAGGTCTGCCCCCTTGCCCAGTGCACACACTTGTGCATGTGTGAGTGCGTGCACAAGCACACATGTACATACACACACACACGCACACACACACACACGAAGTTCATATTTGTGCCTGTGGTAGGCTGATGACCAGAGAGTAAAAGTGTACATTGCAGCATACAGCTTCAAATAAAACATCAACCAGGCCTTCCTGACAATGTCCTTTGGCCATCCCCACAGCCCGAGAATCCCCACCAGCCACCGTATGCCCTACTGTCCTGAGCCTGGGAATACCTCTGGGCTCTTTCCCTGATTCTGGGCTCATGCAGAGCAATTTAGCCACTGCCTGCTCTTTCTTATACTCCTACCAACTCTTCACCCTCAGGCCTCTCCTTCTAAGTCAAGTGCCTCTATCAGATTATTATTATTATTATTTTTTTTTTTTTTTTTTTTTTTTTTGAGACGGAGTCTCGCTCTTTCACCCAGGCTGGAGTGCAGTGGCGCCATCTCGGCTCACTGCAAGCTCCACCTCCCCAGTTCACACCATTCTCTTGCCTCAGCCTCCTGAGCAGCTGGGACTACAGGTGCCCGCCACCACGCCTGGCTAATTTTTTTTGTATTTTTAGTACAGACGGGGTTTCACTATGTTAGCCAGGATGGTCTCAATCTCCTGACCTCCTGATCCACCCGCCTTGGCCTCCCAAAGTGCTGGGATTACAGGCGTGAGCCACCGCACCCTGGCCTATCAAGTTATTTTCAAAAGCAGAACAGTTTCCCCCTAAAAGGAAAGTTGCTATTAGTAGTTAAAATAATGAAATGTATGCCCCTATTACATTTTTAATGCTGTATATATCATATGGTTTTGTATTTTTTTCAAGCAAACAACATTATGAACATGTTACTGTGTCAAAAATTATTCAAAAAGACCCACATATTTCATCATCAAAATGAGTAAGTGTTCTTGGAAGAAGGGGCAGGTCAGAAGCATAAAGGACATGAGAGGGGCAGGCCTCTGTGAGCACCCTAGGACCGAGGTTAGTTATTAGAGGACATAGTGTTCCTGTCTCCCCTGGGGAAAGGAACAATATATTACAAAAGAGAAACAGGAAGCAACCTTGGAATCTTCCATAATTTAGCTTAGGTTAAGCTCTGTTAAGGGGTGGGACTAACATTATCCTCAGCATAGCTTTTGCTGAGACACTAGAAATTTAGAACATTCTGAATGTGATTGAAGGAAGAGAGAGAATAATAAGTCCAATTTAAGGTGATAATGCATCAGTTATGATCTATGCTAATGTACCACATAGGGCACACAGTTGTAAGTAGACACAGTGAAGATAGAATTCGGGAAATGGTGGTGCTTACCTAGCTTTTTACAGATTCTGAGTGCTAGAATCTTCATATCCACAAGGTCCCTCCTGAATGTGTATTTATATAATACTACCTAGAAGAGTTATTTAAGTCAAGGCTTTATGAAGATAACAGGGCCCTTGCAAGAAATTAGACTTATACAAAATTTACTATATAACAGCAATGCATTGCAGTGAATCCTGACCCCGTCCTGCCTCAGCCCCCATCAGGACTGCATGGGATGCTACCTGGCACAGGTAAGGATGGAATGGTGACCTTTCTTTGCTGTGTCTCATACGGCTCTTGCCCCTGCCATGGGACGGGGGATGTACACTTGCTTCAAGGCCCTATTAAAATCAAATTTCAGAAATGTTTGTTTTATATTTACTTTAGTTGTATTCTTTAAGCAATTTCTATGAAGGGGGTCATAGAAAATCCCTCAAAAATCCTTCTTGATCTGACACTTTTAAAAAACCCACAAAACTTAATGAACCGTTGTCTCGGTATCCTCTCCTTTTATCTGTCCCCTCTTCTTCTACTTTCTTGAATTTCTGATGCAGACTCTCCATCTGGGATCTGTTTGATGACTCTCAACTTTCTTGAATTTCTGATGCAGACTCTCCATCTGGGATCTGTTTGATGACTCTCAGCCGCCCCTTTTAAAACCAATGCTGTGGCCTGTCCCTGGATTCCCAGGCCTTTGTCCTGGAACTTGCTTTCACACCCACTTCGCTCTACCTCCACGAGTGTAGGCCAGCTCTATGCTGTTTCCTCCTATTTTGATTAGCTATGACTACATAACAAACCACCTCCAAATTTCATGGCCCAGGACAACAGAAACATTTATTTGTTTGATTTGGTTGTTTGAGCAGGTCTTAGCAGGCATAGCTCACCTCTGTTCATATGCAGTCAGCTGGGTCAGCTTGACTGGAATTGGAGGATCCACTACCATGTTAGCATTCCTCACGTAGTTGGCAAGTTGGTGTTGGCTGGCGGCTGGGATTCAGCAGGGGCTGTCAGCTGAGGCCTTGAGCTCCCTTCCCCGAGGTCTCTCCATATGGCAGGGTTGGGCTTCTCATGGCATGGCCGTCCCAAGAGAGTTGGACTTCTTACATGGAAGCTGGCTTCCTCCCGCAAGCGAAAGTGTAAGCTGCCAGGCTTCTCAAAGTCCCAAAACATCTCTTTCCCCACGTTTCATTGCTCAGAAGAATCACAAGGTCGACACAGATTCAAAGGGAGAAAGAATACACTCCCCTCTTGATGGAAGAGTGGCATGTGAGAGAGGAGATATTGCTGAAGCTATCTTTGGAAATACAATATTCCATACACCCTGACACACCCATGCCATCTCCGTGCCCAGCCCTAATTTCCAGAACCTCTGCACAAAAATGAGACTCATGTGCCTTTCTATATCCAGAAGGGATTTTGGACAGAAAGAGTTTGCTTCAGTAGACTTCAGGGAACATGCTTTCTAATATATTATGAAAATGACTGTGAAAGAGTGCAATTCTTTGTCTCTCTGGGCTGAGCATTCTGGGACCATGTGCTTTGGCATCATCTTTCTTCCACGATTAACCTTCTCCTTTGCACTGCAGTACCCATGTGGGGTATTTTAAATTCCCTTTTTCAAATAGAATCAGTTCCTGTTTGCATACTGAACTAAGCATGGATTTTACATTGAGCTATGCCATGACTTATAACACCATTCAACGTCCACCCACAAACAGAAGGTGGAGCTGACTGCCACCCACAGGCCCCCGGGGCTCAAGCCTGCTCATACTTGGGCATGCAACTTTTCTCTTATGTGCGAGGGCAAAGCAAATGAGATTCTCTCAATGAGAAAGACCTGAGTGGTATGTTTATAAGTATAGGAGAAGCTGGTATTCCACTAATTGTTACTATCTAATAAACTACCCCCCAAAACTTAGTGCTCTAAAACATTTTTTACTATATTTCACAGGTTGTGTACATCAGGAATTCAGTCAGGCTTGACTGAGCAATTCTTCTGTCCTCCTCCTCTTACCCCGAAGGCATCAGTGAGGTCACTCGGTGGTGTTCAGACGGCAGATGGGCTGGCTGGTCTAGAGAGTCGCAGGTGGGGTTATTCACATGGCAGGGAAAACTGGAAAGCTGGGCTCAGTTGGGACTGTCTACTGGAGTGCCCACCTGCAACCTCTCCAGCACGACGGTCTCAGGGTAGCTGGACGTGTTACATAGCAGCTGGCTGCCCCCACTGCTCCCCACCCCCACCCCCTGCAAGTGTTCCAAGAGAACCAGACAATAACTGAATGCCTTCTTACATTTAGACTCAGAAGTCACATATGCCCCTTTAGCCACATTCTCCTGGTTACTAGAAAGTCATAGGCCAGTCCAGGTTCAAGGGAAAAGAACTAGACACATCTCCTGCTGGGGACGTGGTAAGGACCTGCTGTAGAGGAGCTCATGGGACCTGAGGCATTGTTGGCAGCCATTTTTGGAACGTGGTACCTGCCCTCAGCTGGCTCAGACCTTGGCAAGAGAGCCGTTAGATGAAGCTTGCCTCTCCATTCCTGTAGATCTGCCCCATGTTTCTCCCCTTTTTTGTTGTTCTTACCTTTAGATTTCACCATGATCCCTGGCAGCCTCCCCTTTCCCAGCCTCAGATTCTACCTCACTCTCCTGTCACTTCCTGGTGCTTCCTCCTTTACAGAACTTGCCTATTTTATGTCCCATTTCCTCCTGGCCCCATTAGATGCCTGGATGCAGCACTTTATATTAGACAGAGCATTGAACTGAAAAGCCATGTCCTGATGCTTCCACTAATGAGCTATGTTATCCTAGGCAATTCATAACTATTGCAGTTTTCTCATTTACACAATCCTGGCGAAGTGGGTTTGGAGGATTGGATAAAACAGTCTTTAGCATCAACTCCAATCATTTCTAAATCTAAACTGAGTTAAGAAATAAATGTATAGCAGCAGCAAATTGCTATTTAGCCCCAATGAAAATATCCACTCAGCACCTACCTTAAAGAATTCTGGGTCACTACAGACGATAAGAAAAAGAAGCAAGGGAAAATCCTTACTCTTGAGGAATTGGAATATTCATTGGCAGACACAAATAGAGGAAAAGTTAACAGAGCTAGGAAGAATGCCACTGGATGACAGACCATGATTCATTGCAAATAAGTAATCTAGGAAGTATATTCTGGGTTCCTTCAGTAATGTAATAATCATCCATTGAATGATAAGGTGGCTTTGGAGGTAAGACACAATTTAACGGGATTTTTATTTGTTTTTGTTTACATATCTAAGCCAAAGGAAGAGACTGTATGAGGATTTGGGTTACAGTTTCAGGGCAAGCAAATGACATATTCTGGCTGGGGGGAAGTATAAACTGATACAGCAATGCCACATACTGCACCTGCAGCCAGGCACCCCAGCAAAGTCATGTTAGGTGCAGATGTCCATAGAGGAAAAAACTTTTAAGAAACATTCTTTTTCTCTCCTCTCATCCTGAAGTGAGAAAAAATAAAGCTTGTGTCTTCTGGATGTCAAACGGAGACCTGCTTCATTGTCTATGCCTGCATTGGCTCCAAGTACCTGTGACAGAGGGAACTGCAATATACAAGCTAGCTGGAGGTTTTTCCATCAGAACCCCACTTCAATGCCCTCCACTATCATCCTAATAATTTAAATAACAAATCAAGTCAGTAGGGGAAACGATGTCCATCTCCAGTCTACCTACCAGACTGACTTTGGCATCCTTAAAAATAATCTAAGAAAGAACACCTAGGCAGCCATTTGAGCTTGAGTTTTCTCCAGTGTGAGTAACATGCAGTGGTACTATACAGGTATTACGACAAAGTCTGAGTGGGTCATCAGGCCTAACTCGATGCTAGCACTTAACAAATGCTCAGTGAAGGTTCTGCATCTGTGTGTTGGAGTTCAGACACTTTCTCAGGAAGGTTTGTGAAGACTAAGCTTCAGCTGGATATAAGTGGGGTGTGAGAAAACCAAACCTAACCCAAGGCAAAAGGGTCAAGCTATTACAGAGAAGAAACTAGTGTCACTGTCCAGAATTTGGTCCAAGTGGAGAAAAGCCCATCTCTTCAGTTGTCTCTGACTACCCTAGTTCCTAGCCATCGGCACCCATGGCAGGCTCATGCTGCACTGGGGCATGGTTGGGCAACAAGGATATCTGCAAGCTCTAAGATAAGGAATTTTGGCAAGAGAGATCTTGGTTCTCCCACCAGGACCTAGTCACATAGGAGGGGATGAGATGTCACAGAAGGGACACAGAATTCACATTCATTGAATTCCACATGTTGAACCATTCTTGCATGCTAGGGATAAATCCCACTAGGTCATGGTGTATGATGCCATGTGTATACAATAACAATTGTATACCTGTTAGGGTGGCTGTTATCAAAAAGTCAAAAGGTAAGTTGGTGAATATGTGGAGAAATTTAAACCCTTGTATACTGTTGGTGGGAATGTAAAATGGTGCAGCCACTATGAAAGACAGTATGGAGATTCCCCCAAAAATTAAAAATAGAACTGCCGTATAACCCATTAATCCCACTTCAGGTTATAGATCCAAAAAATTTAAATCAGAATCTCAAAGAGATATCTGCACTCCATGTTCATTGCAGCATTATTCACAATATTCTAGATATGGAAACAATCTAAAATGTATTGATGGATAAATGGATTGAAGAAAATGCAGTATATGCATTCAATTGAATATTATTCAGCATTGGAAAAAGGGAAATCCTCCCATATGTGACAACACAGATGAATCTGGAGGACAGTATGTGAAGGGAAATCAGCTACTCAGAGAAGGGCAATACTGCCTGATTTCACTCATGTGAGTTATCTAAAATAGTCAAAGTCATAGAAGCAGAGAATGGTGATTGGGGGAAGATCTCAGGCAGGGATAGGTAGGAAGTTGTTGTTGTGTAGGTGTAAACTTTCACTTATTCAAGATGAATAACTTCCTGAGATCTGCTGTGCAACATAGTTTCTACAGTTAATGACACTGTATTGTATCGTGCAATTAAAAAATTTAAGAGAGTCTATCTCATGTTGTGTTCTTACCTGCAAAAAGAAGGGACGGATACCAGGAAATCTTTGGGGGTAATAGATACGTTTACCACCTTGATTGTGGTGATGGTTTCACAGGTGTATGCTTATGGCCTAACATTAAATTATATACATTAAATACGGGAGAGTTTTATTCATATATCAGTTATACTTCAATGAAGCAGTTTAAAAAAAATAAAAAACTTAGGCCACTAGAAGACTCTTAAAGAAACTTCACCAGAAATGTCTTTCTTACGGTGAACTCTTTCTTGCTGATATTTTTCCATGCATAGGTATTTCAGGTCAATGTTCTGGTCTTTCTGCTATTTCAGCTTAAAAATCCCTCCTTTTGAAAATCACCTCGGTACCGCCACCTCAGCTGTGGCACTTCCTCCCACAACCTGCAACTAATGATGTGACTTGACTTGCTCAAGCCCATAAGCTCAAAGATACAAATCTTTTTTAAGCAAGATTTTGCTATCAAAATCTATATGAATAGTCGATTTTGTTGTTGTTGTTCTATTTTAGTAATTTCAGGGATTATTTATCTGTAAAAGAATAAAGGACTTTAAATAATAAAATAATATTTAAAGAATACTTTAAAGACGGCATTTTACTATCTTCGTGTTTACAAGTCATACGTGCTTTTGTGGAAGATGTAGAAAATATAATAAAGTACATGGGAAAAATTACTTGACTATTTATAACCCCACTGCCATGAGAAACATCACTGTAGACACTGTAATTGTTTTTGTCTTCAATGAAGTCAATCTATACTTTTTTGAAACATGCTTCTGTTTTTCAGTCAGCAGCATATAGCGAAGGGCATTTTCAGGCAACAACTAAACATACACTCTGTTTTCAGTCCTGAGTCAGAATGTCGCCTTTTGGGGTATTATTCAAAAAAAAAAAAAACTATTTGGTTAACAGCAAAATCAAAAGTAAACTCAACCCAATAATGTAATTTTGGGGATGACATTAAAAAATGGCTTGTATGTCTTATTAATACAATTGACTATTATTAAACTTGCTCTTTGAATTATTTCAATATGGACTTTTTTGTTATCTTTATTTTCTTTGCATTTGAACAGTTCTAGTCAGCTAGTTTGCCTAATTAGGCATTAGGATAATTAACACTAGTTTCCATAATAATCTCCAAATTATTATTCTAATATTATTATAGTATCTACAATCAGAGACTTAAGACACTAAAAATTTCTTTCTTGCTCATGCAATATTTTATAACGTGTGGGTAATTGCACTTCTTGGCTCTACTACCAGCAATAACTAAGGGATATGTGCTTGTTCCACGTAGTAGTTACTCCATCTGGAACATGTGGCCGTGGAAGGAGAAGAAAGAGTGGCAAGTGTAGAGAATCATCAAGTGGGTTTACATTCAACATGGAAGTGGTGCACATGAATTCTTCTCACATCTTATTGGTCATAATGCAGTCAAATGGCCTGAACCTGACTGTGAGGCAGCCTGGGAAATGTAGTCTTCCTTTGTGCCTTTTAAAAAGAATCCCATTGATAAACATCTAACAATTCATAGGACCACTTACAAATGAGCTGTTCCTGATGATTCCACCTTAACATCATTTGTTGTTTCCGGCCATTAAATGGCTATTGATTGTACAACCAATTGGATTCAGTAATTCAAATCTCTCCTTGATGGCTAAAACAACCAGAACATGGTATATGGAAACACATACACACACACAGCAACCCCACACACACACTCTCTCTCATTGCTAATAGCATGGTTGATTTGAGTATATTAACAATAGATCTTTGCAATAAGCATTGTTCTATGTCAGAAACTGCTGGATGTTTTACTTCCATGCATTATCTCAATTGATCTTCACAGAATTAGTGAGGCAGGCATTAATTATATCCTCATTTTACAGATGAGGAAATGAAACTTGAGTAAAACAATGTGCTCAAAGTCACACAATGACATACTAGTAGGACTGGGACCTATCCAGGTCCATCTGGCTCTAGAATCTGTGCTATTAGCTCCTGTACTAGATTGGCCTCCTATTTGGGAGACACGGCCAGAATTAGATGGGAGAAATTCCCATGGGACAAGAGCTTCAGGCTTTTCTGATTTTCCTGTCATAGTGGTTCTAAGCTGGATTATCTGCATCCTGGAGCCCCTCTGGCTGATCACTCGACAGTTTTGCCACACGTAACCCAGACCAAAGCAGCAGGTGGCCCAGGTTTATGTTGTACCACAGAATGACGGTTATCTCTGCTCTGCTCTGCCTCAAAATTTGCTTTGTTTTCTAACATGAACTATGGACTGGTCCTAATATGCAGTATGGCTATAAAATGCAGCTTGTTACATTGAGTACGGGCTACATCTGGTTATACTTGATATCTTGCTGTGTGCTATCTTTAAATGTTTACATGTACCAGTTTTACCTCCCCAGCTAGAGGGTAAATTTGGAACAAAACCCTATGTATTTCCTAATAGCAGAAGCACATGAGAAACTTGTATTGATCTAGGGTGGGCAGCCTAACAATACAGGTAACCTGTGGTCGGCTCTGTACCTCAGTTTACTTTTCTGTAAATCGGGGGCTCTGGCTGGAAGAGATCTAAGGGCCTGTCCAACTTTGTGATTCTCCATATTATTGGGCAGTATTCTTCAAGGGTGCACTATCAAAACCTTAGTAAATTTTTTCCTTCAGAGTCAAAGTTATTGAATTGTCACGGGGTAAGTATGGTCACATCCTCCCTAGCTAACAGCACCAAACACATGTGACTATAACTGGGTTTCCACAAAGAAAGTTGAATTTTCAAGTGACAAAAACTCATTATTATAAAATGACTAATAATACAACCAAGAGCTGTAAAGTGAATCTTACCCAAGTCATTAATCAATTGATACACTTTAAAGAAAAGTTTCCTTATCCATATTGTTAGCCATTTATTCAAATCAAGTAAATATTGTCTGCATGGTCCACTGAGAAATTAAGGAAGATTTATTAAGAAATTGAGCAAAGTAAATGTCTTGGAGAAATTTCACAATTAAGGATTCTTTCAACAAAGGAATTTCAAGAAGTCAGGTAGGCTACACAGTTTGATCATCTTTGGGTCTCACTTAGGTTCTGTCTAATGGCACAATGCAGTGAGGCTTGAGGCAAACTGCACTTGTCTCAGAAGTCAGTTGCTTTCCAGGCCGGGGACAATACCATTCAAGAAGCAAGAGCTTTGTGACAAAACCCTGAAACCCCTGGTCTTGTCTCTTAAGTCAAATGGCTTGCCTTCTTTTTTGGTTCATCAAATAAGTAGTTACTTTGCAGACTCAAAAGCCTCAAACAGGTGAGTTTCATTTGAATGTGATGGCATTTCATAGATGAATGTGCTATTTAGCTTTATTCTATACTGTTATTGCTACCACATGAAGAAGATAGAAAGAGGAAACAGAGTTCTGGGAACTGCAGCTAATGATTTACCATATAGAAGGAAGTGCTCAAAACAACCTGAGACATGAGTCTACTGAGAAATTAGAAATAATGACCCACTTTACCATTAGCCAGGATATAATAACAACTGGTGGTCAGAGCAATCTATGGGTGCCAAGTTAGGATGAAATTTAGACCAGGTTACATTTACTCAATGGCAAAATATCTAGTAAATCCAGGTTATGTTTTTGCAAACACACTCTTTAAGTCCAGGTAAACAGCTGACTTTTTCCTTTCACATGGAGCGTTGCAACATTCTAGAAACACTACTTTGAACTTCTTCAGGGATTTTGTGATCTAAATTTACAAACTGGCTCCAAACGCATACACACACGCAAACACACACACACACACACACACACACACGCACCAATTAGAAAGCTTCTTTCCTTTTTTGCTCTGTCCTCCAGATGTCTACAGGGTCCTTAGGCCCCTCAGAAGCAGGGCCTCTACAAGTATGGGAGAATGTGTCTTCTTTCTTTTGAAGAATGATGGTACCAGAAGGGAAGATTTATGTGGGCAATAAGATTTCTTAGCTCACCTTTCATTCTTGTTATAATTTAATATCATTCTTATATAAAAAATGATTAACTCTTGGATGGGAATAACTGGCAAAGGAGTGCCTTGTACAAATGTAGCATTACAATCTATCCTCCCTGACATTCATCAAGACTCCTGCATTGTGCATCATGATGAAATGTCCATCAGGACTCCTAGGGTTTGTAGCTGAGCACACAAAAATGCTGCCTACTTCTCACTTTGATTTGCATGTGACCCGAAATGTGGAAGAGGGCTTTGTCAAAGCCACAGGCCATGGACAAACCAGTGCTCAGTCTTAGATTTCATAAAATACCCTCCTCTTCATGTGGCTTTTTCCTAAGTGCCACAAAACAGGACACTACACATTAGTTAAATGCACACACATAACCTGAGAATAGTCTTCACTTCACTTATCTAAGACAACAAATTTCCTTATGCATAGACCAAAAGGCCTGAAACAGAAATATAGGCATGAATTCTACATTATTATAGGGAGCCAAAACTAGCTATGTATAAGACAGACAGGTCCAACCCGAAGAAAAATTGTAAAATCTGACCCAGAATAGGGCCAGGCGTGGTGGCTCATGCCTGTAATCCCAGCACTTTGGAAGGCCAAGGTGGGCAGATGATGAGGTCAGGAGATCGAGACCATCCTGGCTAACACGGTGAAAACCCGCCTCTACCAAAAATACAAAAAATTAGCCGGGCATGGTGGTGGGTGCCTGTAGTCCCAGCTACTCAGGAGGCTAAGGAAGGAGAAGGGCTTGAACCCAGGAGGCGGAGCTTGCAGTGAGCCTAGATGGTGCCGCTGCACTCCAACCTGGGTGACTGAGCGAGACTCTGTCCAAAAAAAAAAAAAATCTGACCCAGATTATTACTCATTCAACAGTCGTTAGGGAAACTTTAAACATTAACACAGCGTAGGAGTCAACAGGAGCAAGTTTTGTTACCGAAGAATCAGTCCCTACTGGTAGCTGAAAAACCACTACCCTCCACCAGGCACAACTGTGCACCTGCCTGAAACCATGGCTTACCAGGCAGCCCACATGGGACACTACATCTTTCTCAGCATGGAGACCCCTCACAACACAGCGAAATACTGTGACTTCTTGTCAGCAATCTTTATCTCCACTCACTTCTTCCGCTTACTCACCTTCCACTTACTCCTCCAGTCACTCACTTTCCACTCACTCACCTTCCACTGGCTCACTCCTCCACTCACTCACCTTCCACTCACTCACCTTCCACTCCCTCACTCCCCCACTCACTCACCTTCCACTCTCTCACTCCTCCACTCACTCACTCCACACACTCACTCCTCCACTCACTCACTCCTCCACTCACTCACCTTCCACTCACTGACTCCTCATCTCACTCACCTTCCACTCACTTGCTCCTCCACTCATTCACTCTTCCATGCACTTTCTTTTCGCTCACTCATTGTCCACTCATTCTGCCACTCACTGACTCTATACTCCCTCACTCCTTCACTCACTATAACATAATGTCTGTACCCACCACAGCACTGAAATGGCCCCTGCTAAGGCCACTCATGGCCTTGAGAACCTAAATCACTTTTCAGCCCTCATTTTACCTGATGTCTTCACTTTAGTTACATAGTCCCCCTTTTTTCTCGCTCTGTCTTTTCATTACTCCATTTTTCTGTTTTTTTCTCACCGATTTTTCCTCCTTGTTCTTTTATGGGTCTCCGTTCTTTACAGTACCTTGAAATATGGTAGTGTGCTGGGTTATAATCTAGGCCTCATCTTTACTCTTCCCTGGGGCTCGTCTCAGTGACTCATGGGTGTGTGTATTTAGCACAGAACTCCCTTGTGAGCTCCAGATTCATGCACTTCTCTGCATATTTCCCTGACATCTGTAATTCAACTTGTTCAAAATTTCACTTGTGTTCTATTTATTCCCCACATTACCAACCTGACTTTTCTCTGGTGTTTGCTCTGGGGAAATGGCATCATTGTCAACTGAGGGGTTTTGCCACGCATCTGGATGTTGTCTGCTTTTCCTTCTTCCCAGCTCACAGCAGTCACCAGATCATGTCAACTTTATCTTCTCAACATCAGCCAACTTGCTACTTTCTCTCCATGTCCACTTCCTGTCATGGTCTCCTGGCCACTCTCTCCAGTTCTGCTTTTGCCTCCTTTGATACTCTTGCTTCACAGCAGCCACATGCATCTCCATGGGCTGAAATCTTCCCTCCAGTGGATTACCAGTGCTTTGAGTCAATTCCTAATATGAACCTTCAAGCCTTACCTTGCCTATCTCTTCAACCTCATCTCCCTCTGTCTCCCATGCTCTCTAGAGAGCAAAGAGATAAGCTTATTTCAAGTCCTTCACAGTGTGGCCTCCTTGTATCACTCAGACTTTGTCTGTACTGTTCTCTTTCTCTAGCACACTCTTCTCACCCTCACCCCACTCCCCTGTCTTGTTCCTACCCCTTCTTCAGGCCTCAGTTTAATTGTTATCTTCTTAGAGAAGCCTCTCCTCAATCTCTAGATTGTTAGGACACTTGTTCTATTTTCTTGTGGCACATTGCACTTTTCCCTCACAGCATTTATCCACTGGAACTGAGTCATTGTTTCATGAAGTGGTTAATAGACTGCTTGTGGGTACCACAGAACAGTCCAGAACACTGGTTCTGAAGTCAGACAGCACAAACTCAGATCCTAACTCTGCCATCCATATCACCCCTCTGTGGTTTCATTTACCCATCTGCCAAATGGGGTTAACAATAGCAACTATTTCACAGGTCACTCTGAGCTAGATTAGATAGCAAATAGCTTGTGCCTGGCACTCAATAAATATTAGGAAGGAAACCTTAGTAGACACTAAATACTTGCTTGCTTGCTAAAAGAATGAATATTTTTCACATAAAATGGAGATAACAGCATTTGCCCCATCAACCCTTCAAGATGTATGTAAGATGAAATCAGTTTCTGAGTATGAAAGGCATTGTAACTTGCGTTAGGCTCTACAAACATGGGGTCCTACTGTCTCTATTTGTACTTCCCAGCCTTGACTTGACTTGTATTTTCTTGACCAAAATGTCTCAGTGCCCCATTTTGTTTTAATAAGAGTGAAATGAAAACAGAATTGTAAACCCCATTGTCTTATATATAAAATGTTTTTTCCAGACAGCAAAACTGCTCTGCCCCATTCCCAACAGAGAAAGACAGTGTAGCAAACACAAGACTCCCCGCCCAGGAGCATGCAGAGAAAGCAGGGAAAAGAAACCTTCCCTAGGCTCTCCTTGAACCATGTAAGCACAGCCTCCCTGACCCTAGGGCTGACAGGCTAGCATTTGATCCCCTGGGAAAATGTGTAGGCTTTAGTAAATGGATGGACCTTGAAGTTTTCCTTTGGGGGAGAGGTACTATTTAAAACTCAGCAACAGCTGAATGCTAATGTACAGCAACAGCAGGAACAGTGAAAGTTTGCTGCCATGCCTGGGATAGGCCCTAATTAATCAAACTCCCTGCCCTGTCTGCAGTCAATGCATTTTCTCTAATTTAGTTCAGTGCCACAGAGAAGACTACATTCCTGCTATGAATAGATTTCTAAAAGTTTACAGATTCTGAGGGTGGGAAGTAATCTTAGGTCTGCTGAATTCAAAAGCCGATTCCATGACATCAGTAATTCACTCCTTGATGTGTGACCAAGCTGCAGGTGCCAACCTTCCTGGATGTAGTCCCTTAACACAAGGGTGGGAAGGCCCCAAGCTATGTCCAATGTGTAGACATCTCCTCGTTGATCCACCAGTGGGACTCTGAGTCAAGAGAGGAGAGCCAGATGCAACAGGGATAACACAGCCAAGGTTTGTGGCTGGAACTGAGAGAGGATGCTGGGAGACAAAGGATAATTGAGTGAAGATTTTAATGAGGAAGAAATAGTAAATGCAGGCATCAAAGGTAAGGTGAGATGGCATAACATGAAGTCCTCCCACCACATTGAGCAAAACATCCCTCTTAGATGCCCACAGGTCCCAGGGGATTGGCAAGCCGGGGTGAAGTCATCAAGGGTCCAAACTATCTCTAACAATGAAGGAGAACTTAAGAGGAAAATAAAATACCATTAAAAAATACTGAGAGAAACATTGGATTGGGCATCAGGAGCTCTGTTTTCCAGTTCTGACCCCACCACTTGAGCCATTTGGATAAGAGACTTAATCAAAATAGAGTGGTTTCATAGCTGTCAAAGCACTCAAAGCTATAGTCATTCAGCAGATTCAGTGTCAAATTACTTTCTATTAAAGGTGTTCTAGTTAGAACTCCCCACTTTGATCAAAAAGTTAACACATAGCTGACCACAGACCCCAAGCACTTTGGAAGGTGAGACATTGTCAGATTGCTGTGATAAGTAAATAGAGTACAGTGTGAAATTTCTAGAGGGCTGTCAGAAGAGAAGGCCTCTAACAGGAAATGCCAAAAGACCCTCCCAGTAGATTTTTTTTCCCAGAAACTTCCTAAGAATCGCTCTAAATGTCACTATGCACGAACCCACTTGATCATCTCAATGGAACTGCACCTTTCAGAAGTTTGACTGCGGCCCCAGCTATTGTCTGAAACCCATCGCTGTGTTTGTGCTGAGACCTTACCTCCCCAGGGCTGCTTCCAGATCAAAACTGAGCATGACCGGGACTGAGGCAGGCCCTTTCCTGGGAAAGAAGGGCCTCCCCTGATGCCCAACTTTGACTAGGAGTTAGACCTGTGTCTCAAACTGATCACTCTCTTGGCCCCTTTGACTTCCTGCCTACCTCAGACATTTTCCAAAGAGATCTCTTGCACATCTTATCCCATCTCTTTTCTTTTCTTTTCCTTCTTTTCTATTAAATATATACAAATATAAATATATATTATTTATATTTATATATTT
>NW_016814742.1:1140034-1279456 GCF_001698545.2 Rhinopithecus bieti | reverse complement strand
TTTAAAATTTATAATTAAATTATATTATAATGTATTATAACTTCTATATATTTAATTATATATGACATTTCAAGAGACAGAGAGAGAGAGAGAGACAGGGTCTTGCTCTGTCGCCTAGGCTAGAACACAGTGGTGTGATCGTGGCTCACTGCAACCTCAACTTCCTGGGCTCAAGCCATCCTCCCACTTCAGCCTCTCAAGTAACTGGGACCACAAGTGTGCACCACAGTGCCTAGCTAATTCTTTTTTTCTTTTTTTTTTTTTACTTTTTGTGGCGGCAGAGTCTACCTATGTCGCCCAGGCTGATCTCAAACTCCTGGGTTCAAATAATCCTCCTGCCTCAGCCTCCCAAAGTGCTGGGATTATAGGCATGAGCCACCATGTCCAGACTTCATCCCATCTTGGTGCCTGCTTCTTGGAGGGCCTGGACTCACGTGGCTTATTAACCAGTCATAATTCATCGAATGAATGACTGACTTTTTTTTTCACTAAATTGTTTAGCCTTTTCAGGCAGAGCCACCAGGTCAGTCTCTAGGTGAAAACAGTATTAAAAATTTCACCCAGCTAAACCAAAGTAGAGATTTGGTTCTGGAACTAGCAGTGGGTCCCCTTTCTTGTATCTGTGTTTTTTGACTAATTTGCATTAAGGCTTTAAAAGCTTCGGGGACTAGAACTCAACTTGTATTAATAACTGGGGGCCAGGCATGAACAAGTATGACTAGCATACAACTGAAGGAGCAAAGAGAAGCCAGATTTGAATGAGGCACTATGTACCTCTGAGCATCCACTTGTGAACTGAAACTGTCCCTTCCAAGCAGCCCTGTCAGTGTTTACCTGCCTTGGGGGAAAATGTGGTATTTGTGTAAAAGTAAAAGCGTTGACCTTCACACATTGCTAGTGGGAATGCTCCATGGTGCAGCTGCTGTGGAAAACAGTTTGGCAATTCCTCAAAAAGTTACACACAGAATTGCCATATGATCCAACAATTGCACTCCTAGGTATATACTCAGAAGAATTGAAAGCAGAGACTCAAATAGACACTTACAAACCAATTTTCATAGCAGCATTATTCACAATAGCCAATAGGTGGAAACCATCCAAATGTCCATCAAAAGATGAACAGGTAAAAACAAAATGTGGTATAGCCATATGAGATATTATTCAGCCATTAAGTCATGAAGTTCTGATGCATGCTACAACATGAATGAATCAGAAGACATTACGCTAAATGAAATATACCAAAATAAAAGGATAAGTATTTTATGATTCTACATATATGAGGTACTTAAAATGTGGCAAATGCATAGGTAAAAAATAGATTAGAAGTTGCCAGGTGTTGGAGGAGAGAGAAATAAGGAGTTATTTTTTAACGGTTGAGAGTTTCTGTTTGGGATAATGAAAAAGTTTTGGAAATAGTGATGTTTGCACAACATCATGAATGTAATTAATGCCATTGAATTGTACACTTAAAAGTGGTTGAAACAGTAAATGTTCTGTTGTATACAGTTTACAATTTTTAAAAATTAATAACACAATATACCAATAAACACTGATTTGTACACTTTAAAACGGGCGAGTTGTATCGTATGTGATTATCTGAATATAGCTGTTTTCTTAAAAAGCAGAAGCACTGGAGCAACTCTGGGCCACGAAACCTGGTGGTGAGATCCCGGTAAGAGGGTCAGACCCAACGAAGATGGTGGCTATTTCCCTCTCCGTTGGCAAGTGGATGGCAGCAGCAAGGGCCCACGCACAGGGCAGGTGGCATTTCTTGAGCCAGGTGGGCAGCTCCAGTGGTGTTGTGTTAACCTGGAGGAAGCACCTGGAAAGAGGCTTGCAAGTGAACAACAGCAAAGCACAAGCCGCCAGAGGAGTAAGAAGCAGTTCAGAGGTGTTCTAGAGTGACTCTTAAGTGAAGAGTGACCCCTGGAGGGCTCCTTAAAATAACAGATGTGAGGGAGACCTTGAAAAGGGACAAGGGGCCAGGTGCCTCACGTTTCCCCTGGTGAGAACTGTCAAGTGAAACCTAAATACACATGCCAGTGTGACTACGATTACTCCCTACATCATTTGTACTCCCACGCAGTCAGTCCAGGGATGCATGGTATTTAAGTCAAGGATTGATACAATCATGTAGATAACTTAACAAATAAGAAAGACAAATTTTGCTTTATTAAGACACACTTCTTACAAATCTGATGGTGACTGGTCCCTTTTGAAACCAGAGCTTCTGTCAGCATGAATGAATGAAATGTTCATTCATCCTAGGAGAGGATGAGAGAGAAACAGAGAGAAACAAAATACTGAGGTAGGTGTGATGATGTTAAAATAAGTCTCTATATTCTCAGTGTTGGCCATGCTTCCTCACATTAAATTTCCACTTTAAAGCAACAACCAATGGATAGACTGTCAACACAACTCTCAAACACCTACCTGGCTACTGCCAGAACACACTGAAATGATGTATTTGTATATAGATAATAATATAAGCTATATATACAGCACAACTAACTGGTAGTAGTATTATGGAAAAATAATTATCTGGGATTATTGTTACTGACAATGCATTTTTTTGTTTTTAATTATTGGAGAAGATAACATGTGCAATTCAACATAGATAAATGGGTTCACAGGAGAAAGTTTCCCTCACAGTGCGCCTCCTTACAGAAGCAACCATTGTTCCTTATACAAGCAACTATTGCTTCTGTAAGCAGCCATTGTTCCTTCTGGAGACTCAATACGACTTTCAATCATGCTAAAAGTTTATTTGCATTTGGGATAGATCAATAGAGCCATCCTTAGAGACAAACCTCTTTTAAATTGATGTTTAACTCACAAACACAAATATATGTATTTGCAAACACATACACACACACAGGTTAGTCAAAAGTCTCTAGCAGACTGGAAAAATAACAAAACAAAGGGTTTATCCCTGCCTAAAAAAAAATATCAAAATGTATAGTATTTCTAACACCAAAATGTTTTAATATTGATGATTGACAGGATTTTCTGGCAGTGTTTTGTTTTAAAAGTGGAGTTGCCCTGTGGAAATAAGTGCTTTTTGTAGGGACTTGGACACCACATACTGTGTATGGTATATGTAGAAATATCCACACAAAATAGCTATACCTTTTAAACCATTTTTCTCCTGGCCCATTACTCTGCAGGGGTAATCTGAGTAGGCATTGATGATGATAAACACCACAGTTTAGAAGATGTTAAACCAACCTTATCAGAGCTCACAGAGAGAAACAAATTAGGCAAACTGCAGTAATTTCAGCTAATGAAGTTTGATTCTAAACATCCAGATCAATTAAGCTTCAAGCACTTGCTTGGGTTCCTGCTCTGTAAGGCAGTGAGGACCTGCTAGTTGGAGGACAGGCTGGGAGGACTCAGAGAGGTTTATAAATAAAGATGAAATAAGCATTCAGTGCTTCCTGGAATATATTTCACAGGATCACATCATAGGAAACTGAAGGGAAAGCAGATGCTTCATGTGGAAGGCGCGTCTCTGTGTACCCTCCTTATTGAAGGCCTCCCAGGTTGCAGTGCTCTAAAGACCTAGTATTGTGAGAATGTGGCCAGCCTTCTGCATGAAAGCTACCCTGTAAGAAAATGGGCATAAATGAGGTAAAATGGCTTCCATGGAAGGGTGGGCATTCCAGAGACTGGAAGTCAAGAGACTGAGAGAACTTAATCCTAGTTCTGCCAGGACTACTGTGTTTTCTGTCTCTGAGTCTTGGTTTCCTGATCTACAGAATGAGAGATCTAGAATGGATCATTTCTTCTGCCTCTTCAGTTTCTTTCTTAAGGTCTCCATTTCAAGCCAGGTCTTCCTCTGAGCTGGTGAGAAATTCTAAGTGCAGAAGTGTGTATCTGTGCTGGATGTGCATACAAGAGCACACAGTTGCAAATGCATGTGAAAAGATGGAGGAGAGCAGGAAGGAAAGGAATGAGGAAGCAATTCCAAACCTGGCCTTCTCCTGAATTTGGATGGATAAGTATGTCTTTAGAGACATTAGTCTCCATTGGTTACATGCCCAGTCCTGTCCTGAAACTAATTCAGACCATTATTCGCTATGGTGGTGGCAAGTTGGGGATTCTCCCCAGACACATCTGAGAAAACTCACCCTTACAGTCACACTTACATATTTGCCCTACCCACAGACTCAGGCTGAAGGTGTCAATGTTTTATTCCCTTCCATTTCCACTTCCTCTGTGTTCCTTATCACCATGGACACCCACTACCCCACCTTGCTCAGAACTTCCTAGAAACAGATGGCAACCCAGATAAGTGACCTCCAAATGTTTTTAGAGCACATATTCCCTATATGTGAATATTTACTAATAAAATATACATGCATTAGTGGTATACTATATGATTGCATACATTATAAAAATAGAAATTAAAATTACATAAGTTTATAAAGATTAAAAATAGACATCTTCATTTTCCTGCCACACCCAAGTTTCATCTCATGCTCCCCCTGGATGCGTGCATGACATAAGGTCTGCATTTATGTCATTGGCATCGGACTGATTTGGGAATGAGCCTTGACTCTACCCCTTACCAACTGTGGGGAAGATAACTAAGCCTCAGTTTCCTCATCAATAACACAATACTGTGTTTCTGTATGGTGTTGTCAGAAGTATTTTCATCATCTAGACATTTTCTTTATTTCTCTTCAAATTCTTTTGTCTCATTTATTCACTCGTGCATTGTATTTTTATTCTACAAATATTTATTAAGCATTGTTAATGCTTTAAATGCTGTTCTGATTGATGGGAACATGAAAGGAACCAATACAGTCAAAGTGCTTGCCCTTGTGGATTTTATGTCCTAGTGGGGAAGACAAAAAGGAAACAAATAAACATATATGTCAAGTGATGAGTGGTCAGTATTATAGATATAAAAAGGCAATATAAAGTGGTATGAATGACAGCAGGAGCTATTTTGGATTGAGTGACCAAAAGTGCTTGTTGAGGGGTGACGTGCAGATAGAGACCTGAATGAAATGATGAGAGAAGGCATCTGAGGGATTTATGAAGAGCATCCATCCAAGGGACCATACATATGAAATTTCTGAAGCCGAAATGAGCCTGGCATATTCTAGGACCAGTAAGAAGTCAATGTAGCCACAGCAGAAGAAATAAGTTAAGCAGTAACCAGATTATCTTGGGCCTTAAAAACATTTTCGGGACTTTGGGTTTTATTTGAAGTATGCTGGAGAATTGCAGGAGAGGACTAGAACCACATTGAAGGCCAGTTTGCATGACCCTCAGGGACTCCTGGATACCAGAGCCTAGATCTACATCACTGCATTCAGGAATCACTTGGATCAGGCTTTGCCAGCCTGGAGAAGATGGGATGTCAAGTGAGGGCTGTATTTGCATCTAAACCTATGGTGGCATGCTGTTCTCTCCAGTGATCTCAGATATTGGATAGCCCTGAAGGTACCTGATTCAGCAGAGTTGGGCTCCGAACACAGTCCATACCAACAGACACACAGAACTCTTTCAGCCTTGTACTATTCAAACCATAAAAAAAGAATGAAATCACAGTTGTTGTTTTTTGTTTGTTTGTTTGTTTTGCTTTGTTTTATTTGAGATAGAGTCTCATTCTGTCACCAGGTTGGAGTGCAGTGACACAATCCCAGCTCACTGCAAGCTCCACATCCTGGGTTCAAGTGATTCTCTTGCCTCAGCCTCCCGAGTAGCTGGTACAACAGGCACGTGCCATCATGCCCAGCTAATTTTTGTATTTTTAGTAGAGACAGGGACAGCAACATGGAACATGCAGCAACTGGAGGTCATTATCTTAAGTGAAACTCCACAGAAACAGAAAGTCAAATACCACTTGCTTTCACTTAAGTGGGAAATAAATAATGTGGACACATGGACATAGAGTGTGGAAGGCTACACATTGGAGACTATAAAGTGGTGAGGGTGGAAGTGAGGTGAGGGACAATAAATTACTTAATGGGTACAATGTACATTATTGGGGTGATGAAAGCCCAGAATTGACCACTATGCAATATATCCATGTAACAACACTGCACTTTGTACTCCTTAAATTTATACAAATTTTTTAATGAACCTAAAATGAGATGGTTGAGCTTCCAAACGTTCTGATGTGACACTCACTCACTCAGACATTGCTAACTGTAACTTGTGGCTAGCTGCTGAAGCATTTTGAGATCAAAAAGTTTACAATCACCACTTGTCCAGAAAAATGTTGCTAATACATTTGATATGTAGTCTACAGGGGCTTTTACTATCCTTTAGAGAAGTAGATTTCTTTTGATTTACCCAAGTGTACAAATTTCTGATACTGATCTTTCTGTCACTCTGAGCCTACTAT
The DNA here is from genome assembly GCF_001698545.2 of Rhinopithecus bieti. Classification (NCBI taxonomy): domain Eukaryota; kingdom Metazoa; phylum Chordata; class Mammalia; order Primates; family Cercopithecidae; genus Rhinopithecus; species Rhinopithecus bieti. Next base: position 1,273,095 of record NW_016814742.1, on the reverse strand, counting down.
TGACACTTGACCATATAGAATAGAAACCCAGTGTCTGTGTAGTAACTAGGACATTGCAGGGTTTGGGGCAGGGACTAACACGATATAATTTGCATGCTTCAAAGATCTCTCTGTCTTCTGTATGAGGAATTTATTCTAGGGAGGCAAGAATAGAAGCAGGAAGACAAGTTAGGAGATTATTAGGATGATGGTGCTGGTGATGGTAAGAAATCAGGATGTATATTGAAGGTAGAACCAGCAGAATTTACTCATGCATTGGATATGAAAGGGAAAAGCGAATCAAAGAAAACTTGGAGGTTTCCTCCTGATTACCTGGGAGAATATTGATGGTATTTATTGAGGTAGGGAAGACAGGGTATAACGGGTTGGAGTGAACAGAGCACTCAGGAGTTTTGTTTAAGGCATATTAAATCTGAGATGCTTATTGGACATCTCAATATCTATGTGATATATATATGAAATATATGTTTGGTGCTCAAAAGGAAGAGATGCCAGTGCTAAAGACATACATCTGGGAGTCTTAGAAGATTGTATTATTGACCCCAGCTATTTGCTCTCTTTCTGGCCATGTGACTTTTTGTTCCAGGGATGACTATACCTTCCTTCCTCATGGAATTTGTTTTTTTTTTGTTTTGNAGAAAATTTGGGACACAGACACACACGAGGAGTTTAGGAGTGGATGTTTAATAGGCCAAAGAAAGAAACAAAGAGAAAGGAAAACAGCTCTCTCTCTAGTGAGACAGAAGGGTTTCTGAAAGGAATTGACCAGCCGGTGGCAGAATTTGCCAGATTTTATAGGCAGGCTTGAGGAGGTGGTATCTGATTTACGTAGGGCCCACAGATTGGTTTGATCACGTGTGACGTTTACATAGCACTCGGGGAATGCTGTCCATTCTATCCTAATCTTTTTTTTTTTGAGATGGAGTCTCGCTCTGTCACCCAGGCTGGAGTGCAGTGGCCAGATCTCAGCTCACTGCAAGCTCCGCCTCCCGGGTTCACGCCATTCTCCTGCCTCAGCCTCCCGAGTAGCTGGGACTACAGGCGCCACCACCTCGCCCGGGTAGCTTTTTTTTTTTTTGTATTTTAGTAGAGACGGGGTTTCACCGTGTTAGCCAGAGATGGTCTCGATCTCCTGACCTCGTGATCCGCCCGTCTCGGCCTCCCAAAGTGCTGGGATTACAGGCTTGAGCCACCGCGCCCGGCCCCTCATGGAATTTGTGAGCATGTTCTGGCCACCCGGATGTGAGTTTCCTATGTCAAACTAGAAGTTTCTGATGTGATTATCTGGTTTACTTCTGTTCCTATGGTTCCTGCTCTCCACTCTAAGAACAATATGTCCAAGATAAGGGTAGCTGCATCAGTCTGGGTCCTGAAATAAAAAGACACATGGACTTGAACACAGTTAAGCTGAGCGGAGTCACAGATAATCCCTCAGCCCTCATGTAACATGAACAAGAAATCAATAAATGTTTATTGTTGTTAAATACTGATGTATTGGAGTTATTTGCAACCTCGGTAAAGGCCAAATAATAGAAAAATTGGTAACAGAAGTGCTACCATATCTAAAAATATAAAATATGAGGCATTAACTTTAGGACTAGGTAGAAAGTGAATTCTTCCAGGAGGCTGGACAAGTAAGATTCATGATATGCAGTAGTGAAAAGTTTGGTCAAACTGTGTCTTCTAAACTTGGAAGCCAGATAATGTTCCTAATGGACTTGTTGCATATGGACAAATATAGAAGGATTAAAAAATTGAAAGAGAGCATGATGGTAATACGAATAAGAGGTGAGCTCAGAAAGAATTCACCTGTTTCAGTAATGAAATGGAAAATAGGCAATAAAGAAATTCTGGGTCTTCAAGGTTGGGAAATAAAATCCTTCTCACCTCCCACCTATAAAATATAAAATTTAAATATTCCTTGGAATAGAAAGACCTTTTAATATTCCATCTCAGGGCAAAGACAGAACCAAAGATGTCATCATCAGGCCTATGTTAAGATTTCTGGTTGAATTAAGGAGACTTGCAGAAACTTTTTTTCCACCATTGGACAAAATGGCTCAGGGAAAAGAGATCAAGAGTATGTTCCTATAAAAGCATGATATACTCACACACCCATAACTGAGTTTAGAGAAACTCTTTCTTGAAATGAGTAATGATTGCGTCTGTTGAAACATGGATCCAACCGGTACCAAATAGATTAAAACAATACAACAAACTGTTTGAGAGAGTTAGGTTGTCAAACGTGTTACCAGTCTGTGACTATTTGAAAAGCAAAGCTGGCCCTTAGGCTAATTTTCTTTTAAATGACTTTAGAGACAGGGTCTTGTTCTGTCGCACAGGCTGGAGTGCAGTGGTGTGATCACAGCTCACAGCAACCTCAACCTCCTGGGCTCAAGTGATCCTCCTGCCTCAACCTCCCAAAGTGCTGGAATCACAGGTGTTAGCCAGCCCTTAGGCTAAGTTTTTATGGGCAAGAATATGATGTATTCTGAGGGAAGAATATGTATATGTTCAATGTTGGATCATGGTAGATGGAATTATTATTCCCAATTATTTCTTCCCATAGTCTAATAGGATGATTTATCCTCACTCAGTTTCTGTCATGTGAGTTGCCTTCCCCCTTTGGAGGGACAATGTGTCTCCACCTCACGTATTAGGATACATGAAATGATTCAGTCAATAAGATGTGAGGACATGCACATATCAGAGAAAAAGCTTTAAATATGATTTCATGGTTTGTGTTGAACTCTCTTGCTCCGTTCTCCATAATAAGACAACGTATTCCAGAAAAGGGCTCTTCAATCTAGGAGAAGTCACACTGAGTTTAGCAAAGCTAAGCAGAGCCACAGCTGACCCACAACCTTAGTGTAAATGGTCAAGAAATCAATCGTTTTTGTAAGGCAGTGAGATATTGGGGCTATCTGCTTCTGTGACAATAGTTAGTTAATACAGGAGTCATCTATATATGGCTAATGTATTTAAGGCCATGGCACTCAATGAGATCACAGAGGGAATAAGTATAGATAAAGAAACAGACTGAGCCTGGGAAGAGGAGACTCCAGGAAAACAGACTGAGAAACCATGGACAAAGATGTCAGAAGGAAGCAGGAAAGAACCAGATGAGAGGCCAATTAAAAAAAAAAAAAAGGCTTTATGAAAGAGGGCATAGTCCGTGAGGTCAAATACTGCTGGGGAAAAGAAAAAGATACAGAAATGATACTAAATTTAGCAAGAAGGAGGATATCAATGACTTTAACAAAGATGATTTCCATGATTTCCATTAATCGGTGGGAAACATAGACTGGCGAGAATTGAGAATTGAGTATAATATAAGTTGAGAACATGAAGACAAAAATACACATGATGTTTTTTATAAATGTTCGTTAAAGGGAAGCAAAGACATGAAGAAGTACCTGGAGGGAATGAAGTTTACACACTTCTGTCTTGTTTTGTTTTCCCAATGAGAGATAACATAGGATGTGTACATGTGGATGGGGAAATCCAGTAGAAGGCCATCATTTCAAGGTAAGGTGATGCACTAATTGATGCTCAGATGAGCAATGAATATGCCATATTCAATATTAGAATTTTTATATTGATAGTGTTAGATCACATTATTGGCAAAAAAACACAAAGAAAGATATTAAAATACTGTCATGCCAATTATTCTCTCCCCTTCAGTTCTCCAAGGACTGTGGGAGGAGCACCCATAAAAAATAACAAATAAGAATTAAAATATCCTGTACTGATGGTGTACAAGTGCCCCAAAACTCCAAGTCAAAGTCCTAATAATGGTTGACTAAGACCCTACAGCTCAACCTTCTTGTCCAAGTCCTGAATCCAATTAATGGGATTTTATCCTCTCTAGGTAACTGCAGAAAGGTCAGCTGAAGAGAGTAATCAGTCCTGAATTCACTTTCATACTCCCATGGGATGAAAGAGAGAGCAAGGGAGCAGGAGCTGTGTTTGTGTTTCTTACGCCACAATAAGAAACTGCTCATATACTCAACATCCTGAGTTCCAATAATTCACATGATTCTTCATCCCCGGAAGAGAAGTTAGCAAAAGCTAGCAAAGTGTGAGTAAAGTTGGTCATGCAGTGGCAAGTTCTCCTTACTCTATGTTAGGAGTTTGTAGGTGATTGTGCTATTCTCCATGGACAACTCATTCATATTTAACTGGGAACCTCTGAACAAAATATCCTAATTCAAAGGCATGGCCTTCTATAGTGTAAATTCTAGACATCAAGGCACAGTACTTCTAAGTCCTTTACTTCTCTAGTAGTAAAGCTGGTTCATGTAAAGTTCAGTCTCCTCTGGGGGCCCTTGCACGTCCATCATATACAGGTTATGTACTATAAAACCTCTAGAAAAATCCCTTATGAAGTCTGCTTCTTCCTTCCCAGGATATTCAAATGGACATTCTCTTTCCAAACAGCCCATAACTATCAAATCACTTGATTTTTATTGCAAAGAAAGAATAATTGCACCGGAATCCAGTGACCACGCTTTTTGGGTAGCTCACAGCGAATTTCATAATTCAGAATTAATTAGGCAGGGAGCGAGAACAAGAGGCATATTTTGGTGTGTTAATTCATGCCAAGTTCAAACTCATTCCATCTCTGTTGCCTGGTGTGAATAATTATGCCATTAATCCCAGGCAGAAGGAGAGCTATTGTGACTGCAACACATTTCTAAAGCAAATAAAGAAAAATGTCACTTCTCCCTTTCAACTAATGCTCTGAATACAGCTACATAGTAATAATTGTCCTATTTATTTATAGGGCATAAATTCCCTAGGGCTCAATAAGCCATAGGATAAGCAAAACGCCAGTTAAAGAGAAAAGAAAACAGAACTTTTCCAGTTATTAATAATTCTGAAAAAAAAAACACTGGTTGGGGAAAATGACCAAGAGGAGAAACTGAAAATTTAAGGAGAGCTTGGAAAAGAGCTCAAAGAAAGAGACAATTGTGTGGCTTTTTCCTTTTCTTCTCCCCTCCTGTTACATACTCCCACTGTGATTCAGAGGGCCAGCCATCTGTGGGGAAAATTTGACACGTTTTTTAGGTTGGTGCAAAAGTAATGGCAAAAACCACAATAACTTTTGCACCAACCTAATAATCAACCCTGAATGTGACCCTGACACTACACATCCTTTGCTGTGAAAACAAAATAGGTCGACCTGCCCCCTTCCGCATTTCTGAATTCCTTTCCAACTCATATATGGCTTGTTGAGAATAGAAGTATTGGAGGATTAGTGCGGTTTCCCATCCAGGCTCTCCTATGAGAGTCAGCAATGCATAGGGAGCAGCAGTCAAGAGGGTGGCCTGTGTGTGTCCTTTCCAGCTTCACAATGTTGAAGAGGAGATTGGGGATAGATGGAGGAGTGGCACTATGCAGAAGCAGTTCTACATTTCCTCTAGGACAGAAGGAATAGGGTCAAGGCCCACCAGGCAGGAGCCCTGGGTGCCTGAGGTCACAGAAGCAGTGGGGATCAGTCCACACTGCCCTGACACTGGCTCTTCGGCAGAGAGGTGGTGGTTGCCCTGGGTTCACACGTAGCCCTGCCCATTCCTGCCAGCCAGAGCTAAGAGATCCTTTAGCCACAAAGGCAGAGTAGCTGAGTTAGGAGATGGGGCAAGCCCTTCTCCTCAATGGCTCCCAAACCTAGCAGTGTCTAGAACACAATTCAGTGTTGCATGAATGAAATGAAAAGCTCTAAGTCTGCCCCTCATTCTTTCTTTATTTCACTTGGGGAAGTCACTTGACTTACTGAGTTTCAGTTTCCCTAGGTAAAAAATGCTGATGATATTATATTATGAAGATTAACTTTTGGAACTGCTATTGTTATGGGCCAGAATTTTTAGAAAGTCAACAATTTCACAAAGTTCAAACTAATAATTAATTTATTCCTTCATCCATCAATGAGTGGCCACTATATGCTTAAAGCTGAGAATTCATCAAGGAGCAAAACAAATGCTCTGGCCATGCATCTGACATCTTAGTTACATCTTAGTCAGAGAAGGGCAGAGTATGAACACACAGAGACAGGGAATCTTCTCTCAGGGGTAAATGCTGAAAGAAAAATACATCAGGAATGGGACTAGAGAGTGTGGAGGTGGCTACCTGTGACAGGGTGGCTAAGAGAGTCTTTTTGGAGGGGATGACATTCGAGTAGAGACCCGAAGAAAGCAAAGAAGAAAATAAAGATCTGGGAATAGAGCATTTCAGAAAGGATGTTCCTGCAGCTGGAAAGGAGTGAGCAGTGGGAAAAGAGTAGGAGGGCAAGATCAGAGAGTAAGCCATGGGAAGGACTTTGCAGTTTAATTCTAAATGAGACAGGAAGTTATTGCAGAGTTCTGAACACAGATGTGATACATTTTTCTAAGACTGCTGTGGTTGTTTAAATGAAGCAAATGAGGGCAGGGGGAGCGGAGAACAAGGCAGACCACTTAGAATGTTACTGCTGTCATCAGAAGAAAGATAATGGGGACTTGGACTAAGATAGTAGCGGTGCCCGTGCCAAGAAGTGGTTATATGTGGAATATATTTTGAAAGTGAAGCTAACAGGAATGACCAGTGAACTGGATGCAAGGTGTGGGAAAGAGAGAAGTCAAGAATGACTCCTAGGCTTTGGGCCTATGGGAATAAGTGGTTGGCGGTGCCAAGGGGGAATGGAGTGGAGCAGGGTCGGGAGGGGAGGAATCCAGAGTTCTGCTTTGCACACAATTGCATTTGTTTTGTCTGTCGGGTACATGTGGAGAGCTGAGCCGGCCATCTGGAGCTTCATGGAAAGGTCAGGGCTAGAGATAGCTCCTTCCAGCTATTTCGGTGCTAAACTTAGATCAAACACATGCACATTCTTGGGGATCTCTAAAGGACAGGACTGTATGAACATAAGGAATAAGTGACTAGATACTTCCCCTGGGTTGCTATGTCAAACATGCTTATTAATATTTTAGAAACCAAACCTTTCTTCCCATATTCTAAGTGATCATCTATTCAATAAGTTTTACAGTATAAATTTTAAGAGTGTCCATTTTTCTTGGAACTCAGTAAAATTACGATTACTTGAAAATAAAATAATGTCTTTTACTAATAGGTTTACTTTCTCTGAATTGCTCCCTCACGTGGAGGGTAACAGAATCTGCCCTGGACTACCCGGTCTAGACAGTAAAAGAACTCAGTCTGGACACTAGAGGGCGCAATGCAGACAGTCAGAGCAGCCGCAGGAACTGAAAGGCGTCAGTTTAGGAGTTGGCCGATCCCTCCCTCTCCTGCTCTGTAAATCAGGGGTCCTGGCATTATGAGTCAAGGAGGGCAGCCCCCAGGCCACCAACGTGTGACCATTTTGATCATGGGGCTAATAGGGCCAGGCAGGGTTTTTCCAAAGGGAGCCCCTGGCAGATTTAAGGCACATCAGAGGAGAAAAAGGAAGTTAAGGAGAGAGGACATGTGAAGGAGAAAGAGAAAGAAAAATAAAGTAAGCAAAAACGAGAGAAACCAAGAAGTGCCTATTATAGAAGAATGGGAGAATTCCAGAAAGTCAGGGCCAGAAGGGGCCTTAGAGACTTTTTTTTTTTCCTTAAGTCAGGGTCTCGCTGTGACACCCAGGCTGGAGTGCAGTGGCATGATCACAGCTCACCCCAACGACCACCCTCAGCCTCCCAAGTAGCTGGGATTACAGGTGCACACCACCACACCTAATTTTTGTATTTTTTGTAGAGAAGGAGTTTCACCATATTTCCCAGGCTGGTCTGGAGCTCCTGGGCTCAGGAAATAAACCCGCGTTGGCCTCCCAAAGTGCTGGGATTACAGGTGTGAGCCACCACGTCCTGTCCAAAGACCATTTTTATTGAACTTCTGTTTCCCAGATAAAAGGCTGAAGTGCTTCCTGGAGTTAAGGTGCTTCCAGGGTTGCTGTGCTCTCAGTCAGTGGTCTTCATTTCCCTACCATGTCATCTTCACAAAGTTTATGAACCTTACCAGGTATCTGCTAGATGTCACTTCATTCTCAACAAGCCTTAATGTGAGCACCCACTGACTTCACATATTTATTTTGCTGAGTCCCAAATGAACTGTCAAATACAAATGTAGACTGCTGCTATGGCATAAATATGATGACACAACCATACTGACATGCTAGATACAATAAATCTGCATTTAAGACGTAATTACAATAATTGGTCTTGTGGTTGCAACTTTAAAAGGGCTGTGGGGATGACATTCAATTTCCCAGAATTCTTAAAAGATTAAAAAAGTTTTGCAGCCTGCACAGCATGCAAAATTACAGATGAAGAATCAAAGTTTTCGTATCACAGATATGGGTTTAAATCCTGGCTTTCAGTGGTTGCTAGCCCATGATTTGGAGCAGTAGTTCTAAGCCCTCATCTATAAAATGAAAATAATAATAGTACTATGTCAGAGGATTGTTGTGAGGGTTAAATAAGATTGTTGGTAAAGCTTCTAGTTCATTGTACCTCTCAATAAGCAATTTGTAATGTTCATGTCAGAGAAAAACTGATATCCTTAAACAATATAAGATTCTGACAACACATAGGGAAATGGACACAGGATATGAATAAATTATTCATGAAGGAGATAAACACATGTGAATTAAAGTTCACAAGTAGTCAAAGGATGCAAAGTAAAACAACAATGGGAAACATTTTTCTCCTCCTCCTTGGTTTCTTATTTCAGTTAAAAGCAGGCTCACTCAATCAGTTGTCTAAGCCAAACACCTGAAAATTAAAATCAACTACGTCCTCAAACATGGGACAATTTGAACATCAAAATAAATAATAGCATTATAACCTATTGAATAAAGTAAGAATTCCAAAGTCCACACTGATATAAATATATGAATGTATAAACAATTAAGTAGGAGAGAAGGGAAGGCTTTTCTTTACAGAAGAAAGTCAGATAATAATAAATGTAGAAGGAATGACAATATCAGAAAATAATTTGTCAGTCATCCTAATAATAATTATTTTAGGCAAGATGATTGCAACTAGTAGGAGAACATTTAAGGAGTATCTCCCCACAAGATATTTAATTGATTACAAAAGGTAAATTGGTATATGTACTATTTTACTGGAGAAACCAAGCAGGTTTAATTTTAACCAGTTGATGGAATGTGACATTTCCAATAATGGAACTCGCTGACAGCAGAGCCTCCTGATGTGATGCAGAAACTCAGCATTGCTTCTGTGAGATCCCTGCCAAAGTCCATAATCTGGATGTGGTCACGTAGAACATCAGACAAACCCAAACTGAAGACCATTCTACGAAACAATGGCCTGTCCTCTTAAAAATTGTCAAAGCCATGAAATACATAGAAAGACTCAGAAACTGCTCCAGATTAAAGGAAACTAAAGAAAGAAAGACAACAAAGTGCTATGCATGACCTTGAATTTTCTTTTGCTATAAGGGACATTATTAGAAAGATTGGAAAAATATGAAAATATTCTGTAGATTAAATAATAGCATATAGCAGTATTAACTTTGGATTTTAATAATGGTCAAGGTTTAAAAGAGAAATTATTGCTTTTGGAAAAACACACTGAAGAATTTAGTTGTAGAAAGACAATATACCTGCAAATTACTTTTAAATGGAAGAGAGAGAGAAAAGAGAGAAAAAAAGAAAGAGAATGGTTTATAATCCTTTGGGCATATACCCAGTAATGGGATTGCTGGGTCAAATGGCATTCCTGGTTCTAGATCCTTGAGGAATCATCACACTATCTTCCACAATGGTTGAACTAATTTACACTCCCACCAACAGTGTAAAAGCATTCCTATTTCTCCATATCCTCTTCAGCATCTGTTGTTTCCTGACTTTTTAATGTTTGCCATTCTAACTGGCATGAGATGGTATCTCATTGAGGTTTTGATTTGCATTTCTCTAATGACCAGTGATGATGAGCTTTTTTTCATATGTTTTTTGGCTGCATAAATGCTGGATAAAGAAAATATGGCACATATACACTATAGAATACTATGCAGCCATAAAAAAGAATAAGTTCATGTGCTTTGCAGGGACATGGCTGAAGCTGGAAACCATCATTCTCAGCAATCTAACACAGGAACAGAAAACCAAACACCGCATATTCTCACTCATAAATGGGAGTTGAACAATGAGAACACATGGACACAGGGAGGGGAACATCATACACCAGGACCTGTCAGGGGGTGGGAGGCTAGGGGAGGGGTAGCGTTAGGAGAAATACCTAATTAGTCAATGACAAGTTGATGGGTGCAGCAAACCACCACGGCACGTGTATACCTATGTAACAAACCTGCACGTTCTGCACATGTATCCCAGAACTTAAAGTATAAGAAGAAGAAGAAGAAAGAGAGAGAAAGAGTGAGAAATGTAGAAAATGTTGACATTTTGAATCTTGGTAAAGGGTGTCCAGAAATTATTTGTCTTATTATTGCAACTTTTCTGTAATCCTGAAATTATGTCAAAATACAATGTTTTTTTAACTGGCTTCATCCTTTTCCTTATCCCACAAATGTATCAATCACCAAGTCCCTGTGATTCCATTTCCTAAATACCTCAACAACATAGTCACTTCTATTTTTCTCTACTGTCACTACCCTAATACAAACCATCCCTCTTGCATGAATTACAAAAATAAACAATAAAAAAATAGCAAATATCTCAATGGTATAATCTTAGAATTTTTTTACCTTTCTAGTATTCCTTTTAATTGGGCTTGTATTTGAGGTCCCAACTTATCAATAAGATAAGAAAAGGAAGTAAATGTAAGGATTGGGAAATAAAATAAAGTAGTAATGTTTACAGATGATATGCCTGTCTATCTCTACATAGATGACCCAAGAGAAACTACAGAGTAGTACAACTAATTATACTCAATGAGATCAATATACAAAAACCAATTTCTATACAACAACCAATGAAAATACGTATTTTTAAAGGTAACAGTAATAAAAGTACAAGATGTCTAGAAACAAATCCAAGAGATACATAAGATATGTACAGACTAAAATAATAAAAGCTTATAAAGAACATAAAAGAAGACTTAATAAATTGAAAAGATATACAATATTGATGGATGGTGTAGCAGAGCTACAAGTTATCTACATGAAATCTTGTCATCACGTATTTTGCTAACAAAATTCAAAATTTAGGGAGAGAGGAATATGAAATGTGTCTTTGCTAAATTTTCTTTCAGATAGGCATAATTTTTTACAAAGTTCTGACCAATGAAAGGTAAACAGAAGTCTGAGATCATTTCTATTTTATTGTTATTTTATTTCTTTCTTTTGCTTTTTGAATGAGGCATCAACCCTCTTTCTTCTTCCTTTTTCCTGATAGAAATCTGACTTGATGCCTGGAGTAGCTGCAACCATCTTGTGGCAAGGAAGGAACAAGCATAAGGGGAAAATCAACATATACAAACGCAAGTCCAAGACACTGATGAGAAACATTACACACTCACTTCAGCAGCCCTGGACTGCTCATCTCCAGACCGCTTGTCACATAAGAAAGAGAAACTGTTATTGTTTGCACTGCTATGTCAGGTTTCTCTCACTTGAATCAAAAATATTGCTGAATGTTACAGATGGGAACACACACAGTTTTAAAAATGGTAATTCTCCCCAGATTAATTAATAAATTCAGGTAGACAGGTGTAATCTGGATCTGGCTGAAAAACCTTGTTGCTCTTTGCAGAGTTGTGTGAAACAGCAAACAGGAAGCTGCTACATCCGGTTCTGGGCACTCAGGCTTTTGTGGGGACCAACACAGACACGTAGAGGTTGTGTGCTTTACTTACTGCATGTACCTGCTTCTTCCACGGGGCCACTCCATAAGCTCCTTTTGCACAGGGACAGCCCAGCCTCAGCAATGACCTGAGCCCCAGACCACCCCTCTTTCCATTCCCCCACCTACAGTCATGTTCTGTTTTGACATGGAGCAGTATGAGGGAGTTTTCTTAGAGCTGATTCTATTTCGGGGCAAACATTCACTCTCAGTGAGCTTAGGGTGGGGAGCAGGGGCAATGGGGGTGGAGAGGAAAATTGGTTTTCCTCACCCACCTCAAAATGAGAAAAGAGGCTGAGTTTGCTAAGAAATAACCCAGGGGTTCTGGTCTCTCCTGAGGGGCTTCTGATAAATGATTCAGAGGATACCCTCTCTCTCACCCACTCCTGTGATCACACACTCCACGTGGACATGAGCAATCCTTTCCAGGCACACACTGCCCCCCCACAACTTCTTAGGTGGGCACTGCCCTTGTAGCTCTGGTCCATGAGTGACCTGAATTTTTCTGGCTTTTGTCTCCATTCCTAATGTAGAATTTTGGGGTTCCAGGTACATTACTCACATCCTCACCTTTTCCCTCCTTCCACATAATTCCTCAAAGGAGATGCATTGCAAGTTCTCACACGCAAGTCCTTGGCCAGTCCCCGGAACTCTAGGTTTTCCCTTCTTCGACATTGACTCACCCTCTTTCCTGCTGAGGCTGATACAGCCCGCAAAGCTACATCAAAGCACCTCAGCACTATCTGTGGTGACACCACTGAGCCATCATCTCCTCTAATGTTCCTTGAATGAGCACCGGCCATCAAGACCCAAAAAGATGCTGCGTTTTCTTTGAAGTTATTTAAAGCACCCAAACCTCAATGTGTCACATCCCTAAATGGTGGCTACACCTCTTTTGACATTGCAACACCAAAGCAATTCTATTTGCGCCTTGGTGTCTCTCAGAAATTTTTAGTGCAAAGAATGCTTTCATTTTGAGTGGCCTCTCTTCCATGAGCTGTGCTGGGACAGAAAGCTGTGCTGTCTTATTGTGCTCTCTCTCCTCCCATTATTCCTTCCTTTTGACCCAAGGCCGATGCCCCACTTTGAAATTTTCAACAAAAGGGATTATTTTAGTCCCTCTCCTAGTTTCTAGAGAAATAAGAAACTGCTGGCTGGGCCCCAGGTGTATAAGCTCTTCTGGCTTCCAGGTTCAAGCACATGGAATTTGAATCTCACTTCCTCACACACCGAGCTGCTTCCCCTTTCCACTTCTCCTGTGAAACCCTAAATCCTCTCAATCATGCTTCAGGGCCTGATGTGGCTTTTTGAGAGGCTTTCTCCAGCATCTGCATCTCAAATCCCATTCAATGATGAGAGGACCGCTCACCAAGCCCCGTCACTGTAACATACCACACAGTTGGGGTATAAACAACAAGTGCTCAGTCATGGATGACAGTAAACCTGTAGGAATAAGGATTTTTACAGCAGATGTGTTAATAAAATAATGAAAAAATATGAATAATCTAAATGACCCCAAATAAGTAACTGGTTGAATAAATAGTGCTGTATCCACACAATGAAGAATTCAGCAATAGTTGAAATTAGTGGTGTGGAAGTAATCTGAAAGAGCCCGAGGATGGCCCACATTGGAATCACTCAGAAGCTTGTAAAAAGTACAGATTTCTGGATGTAGATCCCAATGATGGAATCAAAAGCACTGGGAGTAGACTTGGAATCTTTATTTTAATAGGTAATCCAGTGATAATGCAAATCAAAGTTTAAAAATTTACAATCATGGCAGTATAGTTAATTATGAGGTAAAATGATCATGATATATTATTAGATGAAAATAGTATGTTACAAAAAAGAATTTATAATATAATATCATTTTTAAAAAATAGTGTGGCTAGACAGATGATATATGGGTTGATAGGTAACGACTGAAAAAATAATGCCAAAATACTAACCATGGTTAGTGGTGTGTTTATGGAAGATTTTATTTTACTCTTTTACTTTTTTACTTGTTGAGTCTAATTTCTAACTTTCCAAAACAAACATTTAGTTTATGTGTGTTTAAAGAAAACAATAAAAGTTCTTTGTTTTGCTTTTAAAAAAGGATAAGAGGTAAATGACATAGGACTTTTAAATTTACTTATACTCTGGATTTTAAAAAACAAACAAGGCAGCTTGCAAAAATTTTGTACCACATAATATATAAAATTTCAAATGAAGAGTTAAAATAAAGAGGAAGTAGGGGTGCTAATATAAATGAAGCCAGGATTAAGGTTGGTATTCAAGAATGCATTGCCCTAAACTTCAGTTGTGTTTCTAAAATGAGCTATAAATTTGCCTCTTCCTAATGTCACATGACTAGACATAAGCAGATAGGGAGAGGGAGGTTCAATATCATCAGACATTAGGGAAACAGGAATCAGAACCACAATGAGATACCATTTCATACCTGCTAGGATAGCTTAAAAAAAATTAATGTTTTAAAGGAAAGCCAGTGTAGGCAAGAATGTGGAGAAATTAGAATCCTTGTATGTTGCTGCAGGAATGTAAAATGTAGAATGTAAATGTAAAATGATGAACAGTTTGACAGTTGCTCAACACAGTAGCACTGTACACAATAGCTAAAAAGTGGGTAATGTCTATCAACTGATGAATTGATAACAAAATGTGATATATCTATACAGTAGAATATTATTCAGCCTTAAAAGGAATGAAGTACTGATTCATGCTACAACATGGGTGAACCTTGAAGACATTACATTGATTTAAAGAAGCCAAACATAAAGGGTTGCATATTGCATGACTCCATTTATATTAAATATCTAGAATAGACGAATCCATAGATATAGACTGTGTTTTTCGGGGGCTGGGGGAAATGGAAGAATGGAGTGTGATTGTTTCGTGGGTACAGAAGTTTCCTCGTGGGGTGATGAAAATGTCTTGGAACTACATAGGGAATGATTTCAAAACATTATGAATGTACTAAATGCTACTGGACTGTGCACTTTAAAATGGTTAATTTTATGTCATGTGGATTTTACTTCAATTTTCTAAAAGTAAGAGTAGTTTGTGAAAGTTAAACTCAAGAATACTGAGGTGTTCCAGAAGATTCCGTTTGGAAAGGGAGAGGAAATAATTAGCCCAGTTTTGTACCTTGAGTTTGATATGTCCCATAAAGAATCCAACTGAAGGTACCAGAAGTCAATTAGGATTATCAGTCTTGAGCTAGGGAGAGAATTCTGGACTGGACCTCTATATTTGAGAATCATCAGGTGGATAATGGAAATTCAATCTACACATGTGGGTGTGGATTCTCCTCAGAGGTTCCTAATACAAATGAAGTGGAGTACAGGCCCCGTGGAAAACCCTGTCATTTTCCAGGAAAATTTCCTTGTCGATGTGGACTTTACATTCATTCATTGTTTTAATTAAAGTGGAATATGGCATGTAAATTTTTCACCTTCCAGAAAAGCCTTCGCTGTAATATCACCGGATTCATTTGACATGACAGAATAGTATTTAAAAGGCCTGACCTATGATTTGCACATTACCGGAACAATCAACCGCAGTCATCTCTTCATCAACTTTCATCTCTGTGTGCCTGAAGTGTGAAGGAGTGTCCTCCCTCACCTTTCCCGGCATTCAATCCCAGGTGTTTGTGGTGAGCTTATTGGAGAGCCCACCCATGACTTATGTGTCACAAGAAGGGATGTGATGCCATGGCTGAGGTAATACCAAGTCACTTTTTTCCAAATCTTTTCTAATGTTTGACTCAGAACAGGTTTCAGTGTGCAATACTTAAAGAAGCATTTTTTTAAATATGGTAAGCCTTGATAACTGTTTAATCTGGATGATGAGTGCATGGGTATTACTGTACTATTTTCTCCATTTTTTTTTTTTGTTTTTTTATACTTTAAGTTCTAGGTACATGTGCATAACGTGCCGGTATTTGGTTACATATGCTATATTTGTGCCATGTTGGTGTGCATGCACCCGATCCAACTCGTCAGCGACCCATCAATTATTCATTTATATCATGTATAACTCCCCCAATGCAATCCCTCCCCCCCTACCCCCTCCCCATGATAGGCCCGGTGTGTGATGTTCCCCTTCCCCGAGTCGCAAGTGGATCGCATTGTTCAGTTCCACATGAGTTGACGAACATGGCGGCGCGTGTGTTGGTTTTCTTTTCTGTGAATGAGTTTGCTAAGAATGGATGGTTTCCAGCTGGCATCCCATGTCCTCCCAAAGGACGCAAACTCATTCTCTTTTTTAATGTGGCGATTGCATAGTATTCCATGGGTGTAGTATGTGGCCACATTTGCTTAATCCAGTCTGCACTAGAATGGAGCATTGGGGGTTGATTCCAGTCTTTGCCTATGTGAATAGTGCCGCCAATAAACATAGTGTGCATGTGTCTTTGTAGTAGAATAATTTATAATCCTTTGGGGTATATACTCATAGGTGGGATGGCTGGGTCATATGGTAACATCTAGTTCTAGATCCTTGAGAGAATTGCATACTCGTTTTCCATAATGTTGAACTATGTTTACAATCCCACCAACAGTGTAAAAGTGTTTCCTATTCTCCACATCTCTCCAACACCTGTTGTTTCCTGACTTTTTAATGATTGCCATATGTTGAAATATTTGTAATTTTTAATAGAATCTTTAACATTATAATGACTTATATTCCACACAAGTTTATTAAATATCATTTTTGTTCCAGGTACTAAGGAGGTTTCATACATGACTAGTGTCTCCAGAATAAACCAGTTTGATGATGGTTTCCTATTCTAAATAATAGCCTACACTTAGGTTACCATAAAGAATGTTGCAGAGTATGAAAATGGTTAACATTCATTGGGTCAATAAGAAGTGAAGATAAAATTTGACATGGATAAGAAGATTGAAATAATCTCAGAAAAATAGAAAATTAAAGACAGATAGCCCTCTTTAAAAAAATAATTAAGGGCAGCATAAGAGTTGTTCAACTATTTCTAAATAGCTGGCATATGTGGGGGAAATCATAGGGTTAAAATCTGCAAACTAGGTCAGCTTTATGTATTTGGCTCACAATGAAGATGTAAAGTTCACCAGCATTTACCTGGGTAAAATGACACCATTAAATTGGTTTATGGTTGGTACCTACCATGTGCCAAGCTCTGGGCATGGTATTTTACATACCTTATCTCATTTAATCATTTTAGCAGTCCTGTGTGCTGATATTTTTTAATGTATATGGAAACAGCTCAAAGAGTTCAAATAACTTGGTCTGAAGTCACAAAGTTAGTAAGTGGTCAAGCTAATATTCAAACTTGTGTCAATCTGTTGCCAAACCTATATCTTGCCAAAAGAACACGCTTCATGGGACTAGATTGCTCTGGAATTCATATCTTTTAACTTTGTTTATGGTTTCTTTTAGTGTACAGATCTTTTTCACTTAGACAAATATATTAACATTTTCTTTTGTGGTCTGTGCTTTTTGTGTTTAGTTAAGGAAACTTCTCTACCCTAAAGTCACAAGATACTCTATCTCCACCCTAAAGTCATAGGATATTCTATCTTTTCTTTTAAACGTATAAACATGTTTCTTACATTCAGGTCTATAACTGTCTTTAACTTCTATGTGGTAATGGTGTAAATTAAAGGTGTAATTTAATTTTTCCCCCACGTGAATCATGAATCATCCAGCACCACTGATCAGGCTCCATTTTTTTCCCTATTAGTTGCTCATGCTTTGTAGTATATTGAGTTCATAGATGAGGAGGTCAGTTTGTGAACTTTCTACTTTCTTCTACTAGTTTTGTTTTTAAATTTCTGTATAAATGCTGCACTGTCCTAATAATTATAGTCTTGTAACAAATATTCATATTTCATAAGGTAAGCTCCCATATTCTTCTCTAAATTTTTTCTGGATTATTCTAGGCCTTTTGGTTTTCTAGTCAAATTTTAAAAGCAACATAATTTCCTTGAAAACTTCTATTGGGATTTTGATGAGAATGGTATCACATGTTAATTAATTTTGGGAGAACTGACATCTTTAGAAATGTTGAGTCTTCTCATCCAAAGATAAAGTATGTTTCACTGTTTACTTTTCTTTTTTAAAAAAATAACTTTCTCCATAAAAGCCTCAGGTACCTATTACTTATTTATTTTTAGATACCTTAGAGACTTTGTTTCTACTGTAAATAAAATTCTTTTTTAAATTATGTCATAATTTTTGTGTCTAGAACTTAATTGATGCTGATATTTATCTTGTATCCAGCAACCCTGTTGAACTTTTTATTAGTTTGTAGATTTTGTTAGGTTGTTCAATTATCTTTTCACAAATAAGCATTTCATTTGTATAAAACACGGCACTCAAAATTATCAACATACATGTGTAAAGTCTAAAATTACAAAATTTGAATGATAACACATCTTTTATTTTCTATAAACTGATGCAATTTTGACTCAAGCATGCCATGCATTTTGAGCTGGCAAGGAATTTAACCTTAGTTAGCCATTCTTGAGACTTACTTCAACCTAAGGGCAAGTCATAGTTCCAAGGTCTTAACACCAAGGCTGACAGGCTTGCAAGTTCTCTCCCTGGCCACATGACACCAATCCAGGAGGTTTACTGATAACACATTTGTTCTCTCTGAGCAGGGTCTCCTACTATTCTGTGACTCTCTGCAGTGTTCACACCCATTAGGATGACAGGAATTTCGATGGAAACTAATAGCCGTAAGTCCAGTACTCCATTTTTTCTGCCACTCCCATGAAATCTAGCTATCTCATCTGTCTTTGCCTCCAAAGAGTATGAGAAAGTCTCAGAGGTCTCAGAATGCACAGCCCTCACCCAACCCCAGGCAAGGGATATCTTTTCTAGACTAAGGAAAACCCCTGCCCACCTCCTGATTCTTCAAGTCACATAGCTTTCTCCCCTAAACTCTATCCTTCCTTTTTCCTTTCCCAATTGGCTTTCACAAACTCCCAAACCCAGAATCCAGGCTTAATTTTTCAAACCCTAAGAAAATTTGGAGAGAAGTATTTCTTTCCATCTTTCTAGTTCAGGAGTTTCTAGTTTCTTCCTTCTCTTGAAGGAAGAAAAATAAAACATTTACATTTCCAAATTTAATATGTCTTAATCATCAACGATTATATCCTGCTGGCTACATAAAATGGTGCTGAAATCTTAAAGATACTCATACTCTACGAAGAACTCAATCATCCCTCATTTCTGAGAATTGCTATCACATAACCTCCATGAGGAAATTTTGAGCTGATTTGACAACAATTTTGTATGCTTACCTCTTCCAAGTTTTTTCTTCTTTACTATTACTTATTTTAATTTTTTGCCTTTAATTGAAAAATGTTGACATTCATAACAGAATAACTTTGTCAACATGTCCATTTCTGTAGTCCTGCTTGTATTCACACTACTTTCTGGGAATAAAAACTCTACTGTGCTGTGCTTTGGCTTCTGCTGTACTGCAGAGAATCTTTCAGTCTACTTGCTGAGCAATCGGCATGCCTCACAAGCTTTTACAGAGACTTCCAATAGCTTGCCTTGTATCTAAATGTCCCTGAAAACTGCCAATATTTTATGTATCTTTAATAACTGTGGTGCAGTACTGCTTTTGGAGGGTTCTTGAAGTCAGGTGTGCTCTGCCCCTAAGCTTTCAGAGATGATCCAGCTTTCTTCTGTCAAGGGCCTCTCTTTTTTGCACTTCAGGGTTTTTTGCACTTCTGGGAGCCCTTCGCAGGTTTCCACCTCCACTGCTACTTTCTATTGCTTCTGGCTGCTTTTCATCTTTATTCCTTTCCCTCTCTTTTGTTTCTTTCCTTATTCTTCTTTCTCCTTTTTCTCTCTTCTTCTTGCCTCTTTGATTTTTTTTTTTTTATTTTAAGCTAAGAACATTTGGCATTTATTGTTATCTTCCCTTAGTAAGAAGGCTTCTTTCCATGAGATCAGAGAATTGTCACATTTTATTAGGACAATGTATGGGCCCTGTGGTCTTCGTAATGAGCTTACCCCTCTCACTTCCAGATGCATGTTTCCAGACCCACATCTCCATATGAATGAGATATTATTGAACATTCTGTAGAGAAGGTGACATCTTCTAGAAACCATACGGAGTAGTGAATTCAATAAAGTGCTTCACCAGAGCATCACCAGCTATTCCATGAGCAGAAAATTTAGATTGTAAACAAGACATTGTGATGGAGATAAAAGAAGAAAGCCAACTAGTAAAAGAAAGAGAAAGAGGGAGAGAGAAGTCCTCAATCTTATCATCTTATAGTCATAAGATGACTCCTCCTTCTCTAGGCAGAGTGTTCAAGTTCCAAGCAGGATAAGAAAGGAACAAAAGACTTAAGAGAAGACACCCTTTAAAAAAATATCTCCTGAAACCTTGCTTGTTGACTTTCATTAGCTAGAATTGTATCACTTGTAAATTCTTACATGTAAAGGAGTCTGGGAGACTTGAATATTTTAGCTGGATACATTACCACTAGAGAAAATTTGAGTTCTTTAGTAAGGAAGAAGAGGAGATAGGTATTGGGCAGGCAACCATCAATGTCAGCCACAAATAATATCCCCATTTTAAAAGTAAAACCACTGAATCTTACAGCCTTCTCCACAAACATGAACCATGAAAATCTTGGGGATGCTTGGAGGGATCTTAATAAAACTCATCTCCCAGGGAAGACAGATTTGGACTCTGTAATGAAACTGTGTACTTCAGATTGGCAGCCCAGATATAAGGGACCCTGATATAGCTTGCAGCTGTAAGAGACATTTAGATGTGGTTGATCAGTCACTATGGAGGGGACTCATGCAACCAGACCTGTGATAGTGCACGGGAAAAAAAATTGGCCCACCCTATCTCACCATGTCTTCGTGTTGGTGCAGCTGAAGTAAAGGTTAGTGGGAAAACCCACAAACCTATGTTTCCTGTTCATTGTTGTGTCCAAAACACCTTTGGTCTTACAGAATCTTCCCCAGCCAGTGACAGGAAATTCATTCTGAAACCACCAGATGTTTTTTTAATCAGACTAGGGGTGGGGCAGAGGTCTCTTTGGGCTCCCTGCCTGGGCAGAGTTGATGACTGTGTGCACATAGACTGTGGCAGGAGCACTCTCCCTTGGAATCTCAGGAAGCAGGGCCATGCAGGGGCGAGACTCCATGATCCTCAGACTCTACCACTTTGGCACTTTCTCTTTCAGTCCTTGATCTGATATTTCCCCTTCCTGACCTAGCCTAGCTGGGGCCCAGGTGAACTATAAAACCTTCTCTCTCAAATTTTCCCTCTCAATTTAACTCAGAAATCTGCTCAAGAATACTCCTGATGCAAGAAAATCACAAGACCATTCCCCACCATCACCACCCTTAGGAGGTGCAAGAGATCTGACCTTATCTGTATATCAGGAGGCCCCTAAGGGGACCCGGGAGCAGTCGCTACGCAGATGGTGCAGGGAAGTTTCAAGGGGGCTTGGAATTCACCTTCACACATGGGATATATTGTTATACCGAAAGGAAGTTTAACTTTGATAAGGATTTTCTGTGTAGTAGTTAAGTCTGCACACTCTACAGCCATACTGCCTAGAACTCAATCCTGGTTCCACCATTGCCTAAATACACAGACTTGGCTTAACCTGGCTATCCCTCGGTTTCAGCTACAAAATAATCACAATATTAGCATAGCCTCCCAGGACTCCCATAGGTGAAGTGAATTTATATAAATCACTTAAAATATTACTAAATGCAGAATAGATGCTCAATAAATACCTGCTGGTTATTATCCCACGCCTCTTATTCATGCACTCCCACGCACTCCACACACAGTCACACACACACAGTCTCAATTTAGCTATGAGATGAAAGTTAGGGTTAGAGGAAATGGAAAAGGGGAAAATGAAAAGATTCAGATGAGGCAGGGTAAGTTAACTTAGAAAACAAAAAACATAAAAGAAAGGTCATTTTTTATTTCTTTAGGTCACATTCCAGGTGAAATTGTTGTTGTCTTCTTTTTTCTCCTCCTCTTTTCTTGCTTAACCCTGAGAACATATCAAGATTCTTTTAGGCGGACTATCTCTGATTAATGCTTATTCATTTTCTATTCTTGTGTAACAAACTACCACAAATTCATCAGCTTAATATAACACCTAATATCTCATAGTTCTGTAGGCCAAAAGTCTGGGCAGGCACAACTGAGTTCTCTGCCCAGATCCCAGAGAGCCAAAATCAAGGTGTCAGCCAGGCTGAGCTTGCATCTGGAGGCTCTGGGGAAGAATTAGCTTCCAAACTCATTTGGGTTGTTGACGGGATTCCATCCCTTGCAGTTGTAGGACTGCAGACCCATTTTCTTGCTGCCCTTGGTAGAGAACAGCACTCGGCTCCTAGAGGCTACTCTCAGTCCTCAGCACAGGAACCCCAGGATCTTCAAGCCAGCTGGAGTACCTCAAATCCTTCTCAAATTTTGTACCTCTATGTATGACTTTCTCTGCTGCAACCAGCTGTGAACATCCTCTGATTTTGAAGGGCTCATATGATTAGATTGGACCCACCCAGACAACCCCCATTTTGCTGTACAATATGACATAATCATCCTAGCCACAGATTCCAGCCTATTCACAGGTTCCAATCACACTCAGAGGGGAGGGATTATAGAAGGGTGAAGATCACTGGGGGTCATTTTAGGATTCTGCCTACCACAAATGCCATGAAGTTCAAGGCTGATAATTGAGAAAAATGGGCAGGAGGCAGTTCAGGGTCAGTTGAAGAGTTCAGTTTGGGATATCTCCCTCCTATGACATTAGACCTTCTCTGGATCAGGTTCAAGATTACCTCAAAGGCTCAGACACTAAGGGAGTGAACACTGATCCAATCAGAAGGCACAGAGGCCTTGGTAGAAACAAGAGCAGGTGGACCTGTGGGCAGGCCAATGTTCACCTAGATTTGACCTGGGAGGTCAGGGGAGACCAGGATTTAGGGACCACAAGACATCAGTGGAAAGTCAGGTCATTCAGTGGACCCTGTAAGAAAAAGAGTATTTTATTCTCATGGGTTCCTCCAAGAAATATGAAGCCTGATTCAGCTTCCAGTGATAAGGAAAAGTCTAGACTAGCAGAAGGCAAAGAAGAGGGACTTAATAATGAGGGGGAAGACTGGGTTAGTGATCTGAGAGACTGTCAAGCGATTATTAAAGTTTAGGTCTTATCCTCCGGTTGGAGGGACCCAAGGGAAAGATGGGTTCTCTCTTCCTTGAGAGCAGAACTAAAAGAGAACAGGCCTTAGACACCTGACAGGGTGATCATTCACACTGGAGGCATCAGCTAATTTTTATATTTATTATGACAAATTCAACAACAGATTTTAGCAAACTGCCCTTTTCTAACTCAGCCAGTATACTGTGATAATTTTCTGATAGATGGAAGTAAAAAATCTCAGAAAAAAAGGTGCCTTTTTCTAATTTGTATAATGGCACCATGTGGGCCAGCAGAGGCCCTGTGGTCCTCCTGCCCATGGAAACCTCTCGGACTGGAGCTCCACTTGTGTATGACAACCATTTGCCCCAACCCACCTCAACACTACGTCTGTAGTAACCGCCTCTCATAAACTGTGCCCTCTGCAGAAAGCATAACATTAGAATGAGGATCTCCACTCTACAGCAGGAGACCACAAAGGAATAGAAGGTCTATTTCACCCTAGAAGCCACCACAGATGTGACTGGACCCAATCAGAGCCACCTCAGATTAGACCTCCTCGAATTCTCAACAAAGTTGGCCTGGGTTCCCTGTCAACTTCCTATGCACAGAAGCTGCCAAAGTGAGGCCAGCCCCACCTTGGGGGATTTCAACTGATAGAATGTCAGGAAACTAGAGAAGGGAGTAGTAAGGAAGTGAGGCTAACTTCCCAGAACAGTCTCTGTAACTGCATTCCCTTTTACCCTTCAGCGTGACTATTTTGTGCTATATATACTGCCACCCTTTCTCTTTTCCTGTAGAAAAGCATTCTATGTAATGTGCTCCTTATATAAACACAGTGATACCTGCTTTCCTCCATTCAGCTGTCATCTCTACAGGCTTGAAATTGGTGGAAAATAGCATCTAGACTTCTATTTAAAGCTCCCAGCCTGGGTCATCATTAACTGTCTCATATGAAAGTACCGGTGTGCTTCAAGTACCCAATATACCAACTTTTAAGAATACAGGGAGATGTTTTCCTCTTCAATCACAGTCTCTGGTAACAATGGCTCAAATGCAAATCAAAAAGACCTCAGATTGAAACAACACATACAAGATTAAGGATTCACTCATAAGTGGCATTTGAGCATAGCAGTTACAAGCATGGACTCCACAGCCACAGCTGGGTTTGATACCCAGCTCTGCCTCTAGCTCTGAGACACTGTGCTAGATATTTACACACCTCTGCTCTGGTTTTCTCATAATGGTACCCACTCAAGAGCTTGTTTTAAGAATTAAAAGGGTTAATACACATAAAGCACTTTGAAAAAAGCCAGGCCCCTGCTAACACCCATAGATAAATGTTAGCTATGTTACCATTTACTATTTTGTCTTTTATTCTTATAAAGACTTTTCTGGACTTTTACTCATTTGGGGAATAATAAAAAAAAAGTCAAGATATAAAATAAAGGGTTTTTTTTTTCTTCATTAGTTAGTACCCCACCCTGGGTTTCTGATCTCTCCACAGACAGACAGGCTGTCCATCCCTCAGTCTGGAGGTTAAGTCGCTTGGGTTTCCCCTCTCTAGATTCTGACCACTGTCTGTACACTGTCTGCCCTAGTGGCAAAAATGTCTTCCTGACCTCTTTGCAGGATTAGGGCTGCCCTTTAGTGCTGCATCTGAGAGTCCTGTCCCCTTTGAGAAGGGTTTGTAGTGAAATGATCCTAAGCCCTTCTCTTTCCTGGAACCTCATAATGCCTCAGCATTGCAAGCATAGACCCAGAAACAAACAGCTTCTACCATCTGGAACATTTATGGGCTCAGAATCCAAAGATTAAATGGCATACCTCCTGCCTTTAAAATGTTTATAGTCTAAAGGAGATGTACTATCTGCCAGTAAGTTATGACAATGCAGTCCTAAGTCATCATAAGTTGTATAATGAAGTTAGAAAGACATAGAAGTATAGTGGAAACCCCTCCTAAACATCATGGGCATGAAGGGAGGCTCCTAGAGATGGTACTGTTCGAACAGAGATTCGACCAAAGGGAGACACACTCAAGGCACTCTGAGTGTGCCAAACAGCCCATGTAAATGCAGCTTGGAAAGTCGAAACTGGGCATTTCCTGATAACCTCAAGTAATTCTGTATTGTCTGTTACCAAATGGAAGGGTTAGTGATTCGGACAAGACTGAGCTGGTTGAGGTCTTCCCACACCCCAACCGCACTCTCCCTTTTGGCATTTAAGAAACTTAGGTTTTATCTGATATGAAATTTGAAAATATTAAACAGCTTTTAGAAGTAAGTCTCATTAACCAGATTTTAAAATGAAAATCTCATTCTGGAAACTCTGTGAAGCAACTCTATGATATAAATTTTCATCTGGTAAATCATTATAAATATTATTTCCCAATCCAGAGTTGTTTTTGCACTTCATGATACCTTTGGTTGAACAGTAGATTTACATTTTCAAAGACTTCAATGTATCGATTTCTTCCAATTACCTTTGAATTCCACATATTGATGGAAAATAGAAGAAATTAATTTTGAGCATAATTTATCATTATTTCTCAGAACACTCCAGAAACTCTAGACATGTGAGCCTCAAGATTATTTCTTTGACAGGCAAGAGAACACTTTTCATCATCAGCTGTATGTTTGCATTACTGGCCGTCTTTCCTGATCCCTATATAATATCATATTAGCCTATCATACTCTCTGATAATTTTTTCCTTCAGATTACTTGCTGCCATTTATAATCATATAAGTAAGTTCTCATTGGTTAATTATGTCTCACTCCTCAAGATTAGAAACTAAATCTGTTAGTGTTCACCATATGATTCCTAGCGCTGTGACAGGAACACTTACAGGGTAAGTACTTATTACATCTTTTTTGAATGAAAGAATTTCCCGGACTTGAGACATTCTGTCTTCATCCGTATTATGCAAAAACCCTGTGCTAGGGACTGATTCTCCAATGTTGCTATAATTTGGCTCTCCCCTATATCAGCTCACAGCAACAGAAAGATTCATAATCTGCAAGAAATAATATCTCCAGCTTTGATCGAAGGCCCACCGTGAACTCTTTATGAGGTTCCAGCTGTGGCTACAATGACTATAAAAAGTCAACGGCTCTTTCTACACAGCGAACCCTAGAAGGATGATTTGTGGTTACAGCAGTTAATTGCAAATTTGTGGTTATTGAGTAATCACAATACGTTCTCAGCCCTAACTCATTCCCTCAATATTTTTCATTTTTCTGTGAGATTTCTTCAAGGTATTATCTTGTTTTTATCAAATTTAGGGCACTGAAAATGTCGCCAAGGTTTTTTATCATGACTGACTCAGGCCACATTGGAATGTCTACCATCCATCTGAAAGCCATAGCAGAGAGGGTTTTCACACATGGATTCCACCCACCATGCTCCTGGTGTCTGCCTGTTGCAGGTTTCCCCAAGTGTATCATTTGTGCCCTCCTCCCTTCCATCTGGTCAGAGTTCAGGTTAGAAGTAAGATGCCAGAGGCAAACATTGAGGTAGAGCATCGGGCATGTAGTGTGCAATCGTTTTATAATAAAGAAACCTTTTTTTTTTTTTTTTTTTTTTTTTGAGATGGAGTCTCACTCTGTCACCCAGACTGGAGTACAGTGGCACAATCTCGACTCAGTGCAACCTCTGCCTCCTGGGTTCAAGAAATTCTCTGCCTCAGCCTCCTGAATAGCTGAGATTACAGGCGCCCACCACCATGCCCAGCTAATATTTTTGTATTTTTAGTAGGCAGGGTTTCACCATCTTGGCCAGGTTGGTCTTGAACTCCTGACCTCGTGATCCACCCACCTCAGCCTCCCAAAGTGCTGGGATTACAGGTGTAAGCCACCACACCTGGCTAAGAAATCTTTATAATAAATTAAAAAAAAACTGGCATGGAAATCACACAAAATAGACTTAGTGGCATTCCTAAAGATGAAAATCTATTCTTTATATAAAAAGGCAACACTGAGGATACACAATTAGTCCTCGCTTTTAGAATGTCATGTTCCTAGAAAGGAGCCTTAATGGTGGAAGGTAGAGGTATGCAGGAAGGGGCCTGAACATCACTCAATTTAAAAGTAACCATTAAAACAGACAAAGGGGATGAGATCAAATGTCAGAAATCAAATAATCTGTGGAGAGACATAAAAAGTTGCATGGGTATGTTGCATAAACTGAGAAAAATGCAAAATTCACTTGCAGATAATTAATTCATTCTAAGTTTCCTCCAAGCCTGATTCACTGGAGATCCCAAGAAGCTACTGGAAAGTCACTCTTTTATTCTATCACTTATCCTTCAACAGTCTTCTATCTTCTAAGTAACTTACAAACTATCAGTTTCTCACTACCTCTCTCCTTATGACTCCATACTCATCCCATGCCTTAACATCCACATCTTGTGTATTTTGCATCATTTCCTATCATCTGCATCATTCCCTGGCAACGTAAAAACTCTCCATTGTCCTGAAGGCTGTCATTGAGCACACCATAGTACACATTCAATTATTCTTTAGCTGTTGTTGCCATCACTGTCTGGTTGGATAATCACATAAGTGTAATACAAGAATAATGAAGTATATGGAAGAGTGAAAGAAAAGACAGTCTCTTTTGAGGCCAGCAGTTTCTTCTGGAGGACTGAGCCACAACTCTTCCTTTGTCACTAAATTATTTGCCAATGTAGACATCTCATTTTCCCAATGAGACACTTTGCTTGTAGAAGACATGTGTGAGTCCATTCTCACATTGCTATGAAGAATACCCGAGACTGGGTAATTTATAAAGAAAAGAAGTTTAATTGACTCACAGTTCCGCATGGCTGAGGAGGCCTCAGGAAACTTACAAGGTACACAGAGCCAAACCACATCAAAGCACAAGATAGTCTTCCTTCCCTCACTTGGGCTGAGAATCTCACAATGTTCTTTATAAGGTTGCAATGCTGGCTTTACTCTACCAATGGGAAGCATTTAGGTGAAATTCCTGGTCAGTCTCCCAGAAACGTAGTGTAAAAGGGAAAAAGAAAAGACCCTCCATCACAAACCTTGGTTAAATAGAGGGGAGAAATATTTAAAGAGTTCCAGGAGATAAAATACTTTTTCTTTTTCTTTCAGAGATAAGGTCTCGCTATGTTGTGCAGTGGCTATTCACAGGCATGATCATAGTACACTATAGCCTCAAACACCCAGACTCAAGCAATCCTCCTGTCTCAGCTTCTTGAATAGCTGGTATTATAGGACATACCACCTCACTCAGCTGAGAAAAAAAAAATTAATGGCATGATATCCAAGGAAATTATCTTGTTTTAATTTATGAGAAGATTCTCTCTTACCTTTAACTTCCAGCCTGAGACAAAGGAAGAAGTATCAAAAATCGTACTTTCCCACTTTGTCCTATCCGGACTCCTATAAAAGCAGAGCCTGAATCAAGGATAAAAATGATAACAATTTGTTTGGGAGGTACAAATTCAGTGCAATGATAGTGAGGAAAAAGAATGAATCAAGTAAAGATGCAATGCAATTTGGTGTTACAGTACCATAGCTGCCCACTACTTCACAACAAGCTGCTAAGAGACAAGGCAAGTTGCTTAACAAGCTCAGACATTCAGCATGTGGGACTTACTTCTCTAGAACAATTTCAAGGAGTGTCACAGGAAAGAATAGCATTCAGTGTCTGAAACAAAAAGCTAAATTTATTGCTCGCTAGGCAAGGGAGAACAATACTTGTAAAATAGTGCCTCTGAACAAAGCAAGAACTAATCTTATACAGGATTTGGGAAATGTGAAATCTAGAAATTAGTGGGCTCTCAGAAGTGGGCTTTAGAGTATTTTCCACTATGTAAGTATGGACACTGGAATGAGGTTGTAGCTGATTGGTTCGGCTACATCTCTCCCCTCAGCTGCCACTCAGGAAGCCAGGTTTCATGCCTCATAGTATGCTGTCTCATCCAAGTCCACACATGGAGCAGCAACCTGATGTAGATGGAGCACCAACTGAGAGGAAGAAAAAAGAAAGAAATAGTACTGCTTGTTTAGTCATAGAACATTAAGTTAGCAGATGACTTAGCCTGGCCCTGCACTGTGAAGACTAAGGCACAAACCTTTCTTGATGAGGGAACCAAAGTGGGGATTATCTACAGGGAGTAATATCCCAGAATTACTAGGAATCTCAGTTCCTCTTCTTCCTCAGTTTTCCTTCAAAAATGAATGGAACTCTTGACCCCAAACTACTACCCCCATACTGCCCTCCATAAACATCTGATTCTGATTTTACCTAAAACATGAAGAAGCCAAAGCCTTTTCACTGTGCAACTCATGAAAGACCATTACAATGATCCCTCTTGCCAGGGATTTACCACACCTGGATCCACTACATAACAGTAATTTGCAGGTATGCCCTATCAGGGAAGGAGTAGAGCTTGGTTTCCGTGCCCTGGTGATCTCCCCTGAACAAGGGAACCCCAGGTCTCCAAACACCAGAACACATGTCAGAGTAGAGCATCTGGTCCAGGGAGCTGGGATTAAAAGTAGAAAAAGACCTGCTAGCGCTCTGACTCTCCCCATCTGTGATCTAGCTCTGCTTCTCTCTTTAGTCTATTCACATCCTCTCTTTTTAATCTCCAAAGATTTCCCTAACAGCATCCCACTGGGGACCACTTCCAAACTCAAGCCTGCTCAAGGAAGAGAGCTGGTAGCAGAATACCAGAATCACAGGCTTGTGTGAAAAGCAACCTGGAGAGAAGGGCTTTCATGTATTCTTGTAGGAAAGATGGAAACCTCGGTCTTCTTACTAGAGGAAGGATGGATTAAATGGTTTCTGTAGGTTTTACGAATATTGTTTATTAGGGTAAGGAAATTTTTTCCATTTTTGGAAAAAAAAGGATATTTTTGTTATGAGGAGATGTTAAATTTTATCAAAAGCTCTTATGTTTATTGAGCTGATTTTAGGATTGTTCTCTTAAATATGTGTGGCAAATTATGTTAATTGATCTAAGGTTAAATGAGATCTGCATTCTTAGATCTGCAAACCTAACTTGCTCATGATGTATCAACATTTTGCATATTGGTGGACTAATTTTGAGAGTTAATACTTTGTGTAGGGCTTTGATTCAGTGAATCATGAATGAGATTGACCTTTACATTTCCTTCCTTATTCTGTTCTTTGTATCAAGGTGGTGCCAACCTTATAAATTGAGATGGCTAGTGTTCCTTTATCTCTTTGGAAAAGTTTTTAGAATAATAAAAATCTTTCTTTCTTCAGTTTCAGTAGAAATTAACAGTAAAATCATCTAGGTCAGTTCTCTATGTAGAAAAATTTTTGACTGCTGGCACAATTTCTTTGATTGTTCTAGTATTACTCAACTTTGCAAATTCTTTTTAAGTCCATGTTAGGTGATGATATTTCTATTTTGTCTAAAATTTCAAATTTATTAGCACAAATGTTTTTATAATATTCTTGGCTTATCTTTTAAAGGTCCACAGCATTTGTAAAAGTATTCTATTCTGAGTTGCTGATATTAAACATTTGCGCCTTCTCTGTTTTTTGTTAGTTTCTCCAAAGATTTGTTAACTTTATTAGTCTTTTCAAATAGTTAATCTCTGCTGTATTAAATCTCTCTATTGTATGTTTCCCTGTTATTTTATTAACTTCTGTTGTCTCTTATTATTTCTTCCTCCTACTTCATTGAGTTTATCTCACTTATTAATCTCTAACTCCCTGAGATAAGTGATCAGTTCAATAATTTCAGTTTGTTGTGATTTAAGAGTTTTAAGACTAAAAAATATCCTCTACCTGCTATTGCTGCATTCCACAGTTTTAATAAGTGCTATTATTGTTATTATTCAGTTCTAAACTCTTCATTTTTAATAAATTTTATTTGGACTTATGCATTATTTAAAAGTTTATTTCTCTTTTTCTAATATTGTTGAGTTTTTTATAGTTATTTTATTGATTTCTTGTTTGATTATGTTGTGACTAGACAATATTTGAAAAAAAAATACATCTTTGAAATTTCTCAAGAGTTGCTTTACAGCCCAGTAAGTGATTGATTTTGGCAAAGTTTTTTGTGAACTTACAAAAATATATATTCTGCAGTGGGTGGGCACAGTGTTATAGAACTCAGGTTTAGTTTATTAAATGACCTGTTTAAATCATCTTTATTGTGCCAATTCCTGAAATACTGATGGATTTATTTATTCATGGAGTTCTTTCAATTTTTGTTTGTCAATTTTATCTGGTATTAATGCTCCTATGATGGTTTTCTTTTGGTTACTATAAATATGGCAAACATGCTTCCTTTCTTTTACTTTCAGTTTTTAAAAATCTGTTGCACTGCACACATATTTATGTTTTGTTTTTATAACTTGTCTGATATATATATATAACTTGTTTTTGTTTGTTTTTGAAAGGGTCTTGCTCTGTCACCCAGGTAGGGTGCAGTAGCATGATCATAGCTTACTGCAACCTTAAATTCCTGAGCTTAAGTAATCCTCCCATCTCAGTGCCCCCTAGTAAATAGGACTACAGACATGTGTCACCATGCCTGGCTAATTTTTTGTTGTTATGGTTTGTTTGTTTGTTTTTTGTAGAGACAGAGTCTTGCTACGTTGCCAAGCTGGTCTCAAACTCCTGGCCACAAGTGATCCTCCCACCTCAGCCTCCCCGAGAGCTAGAATTACGTCTATAAGCCACCACACCAAGCCTGGTATATTTGCTTTTAACTCTACACTTAATTTATACTTCATATCTGCCTCAACTATTCTATTGGGGATGAGATGGTTGTTGTTGTTTTAAGATGTTTTTAGAGTAGATTTAGGTTCACAGAAAAATTGAGAGGATGATGCACAGATTTCTCATATACCCACTGACTCCTCACATGCATAGCCTCCCCCATTATCAACATTCTCCTTCTGAGTAATACGTTTGCTACAATTGATGAGCCTACATTGGCAGAACATAATCACTCAAAATCCATAGTTTACATTAGGGTTCACTCCTGGTGTTATACATTCTATGGGTTTGCACAAATGTATAATGATGTGCATTCATCATTAATAGTGTCATACAGCACAGTTTCAATGCCATAAAAGTCCTCTGTGATCCAACTATTTATCTGTCCCCACTCACAACCCCTGGCAACCACTGAACATTTTATAGTTTCCATACTTTCGCCTTTTCCAGAATGTCATATAGTTGGAATAATATAGTATGTGGGCTTTTCAGATTGGCTTTTTTCATGTAATGATATGCATTTAAAGTCCTCCATGACTCTTAATGGCTTGATAATTTGTTTTTTTTTTTTTTTCTTTCTCTCTTTCATTCTCTTCTCTCTTGCCTTTTCTCGGACATGTTACTTTTTACCTTTCCTTTCCTCCCTTCCACTAATATGAAAGGTATACACCCTGTTTATATTAATTTAGTGGTTACATAAAAAGACAGTGCCTACTTCAGCAGTACATATACTAAAACTGAAACAATAAATGGCACCTGCACAATGTTGACATGCAAACTCATGAAGTGTTTCATATTTTTAAGGGTCTTTTGAAATAACCCAGTCAGACAAAAGTAAAGTTAAAATGAATGAAAAAAAACCCATGTGATATATAGGATACCATTAAGTGAAAAAATATTTGCATTGTGGGAATTAGACAAGAGATGGCAAAAGGTGTAGAAATATATTAAATGAAATAATAGCTGAAACTTCCTAAGTCTTAGAAGAAATATACACATCCAAATACATGAGACTCAAGATTCCCAAATATATTCAATCCAAACATATATGTTTGAGGCAAATTATTAAACTTTCAAAAGTCAAAATCAAAGAGAGAATTCTAAAAATAGCAAGGGGAAATCATCAAGTCATGTATAAGGGAATCCCCATCAGTC
The DNA here is from genome assembly GCF_001698545.2 of Rhinopithecus bieti. Classification (NCBI taxonomy): domain Eukaryota; kingdom Metazoa; phylum Chordata; class Mammalia; order Primates; family Cercopithecidae; genus Rhinopithecus; species Rhinopithecus bieti. Next base: position 1,240,229 of record NW_016814742.1, on the reverse strand, counting down.
TAACAGTGAATTTTTCAGCAGAAACCTTACAGGCCAGGAGAAAATAGGATGATATATTCAAAGTACTGAAGAAAAGAAAAAAAAAATTCCATCAGGAGTACCATACCCACAAAAGCTTTCCTCCAAAATGAAGGAGAAATAAAATCTTTCCCAGACAAATACAAACTTGGAGAATTTGTCATCACTAGACTGGCTCTACAAGAAATGCTCGAGGGAGGCCTATATCTGGAAACAAAAGAATAATATATACCAAAATGAAAACACGTGTAAGTGTAAAAGTCACTAATAGAGCAGATACACAAAAGAGAAAGAGAAAGGAATCAAATGTTATGTCTATAGGAGACCACCAAACTGCAAATATAAATAATTAGAGAGTAATAAAAGAACAAAGGATATACAAAACAATCAGAAGACAATTTTTTAAAGATCAAAGTAAGTTCTCATCTATCAATAACAACCTTGAATGTAAATGTTTTAAATTCCCTCAATTAAAGTATATAGACTAGCTGGACAGATTTTAAAAAGAGATCCAGGCTGGGCACAATGGCTCACACCTGTAATCCCAGCACTTTGAGAGGCCGTGGCAGGCGGATCACATGAGGTCAGGAGTTCGAGACCAGCCTGGCCAACATGGCAAAACCCTGTCTCTATTAAAAATATGAAAATTAGCCAGGTATGGTGGTACGCAGCTGTAATCCCAGCTATTCGGGTGGCTGAGGTATGAGAATCCCTTGAACTCAGGAGGCAGAGGTTGCAGTGATCCGACTTTACACCACTGCACTTCAGCCTGGGTGACAGAGTAAGACTCTGTCTCAAAAGGAAAAAAAAAAAAAAACGAGAGAGAGAGAGAGATATCCTATTCTATACTGCCTACAAGAAACTCATCACCAGTGTTGTGTTGTTTTCATTGTAAAGATCCTTCATCTCCTTGCTTAAATTTATACCAAGTTGTTTGTTGTTGTTGTTGTTGTTTTGTTTGTTTTTTGGATAACTATTATAAATGGGTTGCTTTCTTGACTCCTTTTTCAGCTATTTTGTTACTGGTGTATAGAAACACTAGTGATTTTTCTATGTTGATTTCATAGCCTGCAACTTTACTGAATTTGTTTCTCCATTCTAGCAGATTTTTGGTGGAGTCTTTAGGTTCTTTAATATATTCGATCATGTCATCTGCAAAGAGGGACAATTTGTCTTTCTCTTTTCCAACTTGGATGTCTCTTATTTTCTTCTCTTGCCTGATTACTCTGGCTAGGATTTCCAGTACTATCTTAAATAAGAGTTTTGAAAGTGGATATCCTTATCTTGTTACAGTTCTTAGAGAATATCTTCAGTATGATATCAGTTATGTGTTTGTCGTATACAGCCTTTATTGTGTTAAGCTATGTTTCTTCTATGCCTAATTTGTTGACGGTTTTTATCAGAAAGGAATGTGAATTTTATCAATGCCTTTTCTGTATCTGTTGAGATTATCATATGGTTTTTGTCCTCCATTCTGTTGATGTGATATATCACATTTCTTTCTTTGTGCATGTTGGACTATCTTTGCATTACAGGGATAAATCTCACTCGATCATGGTGCATTATCTTTTTGATGTGATGTTAGATTCAATTTTGCAGTATTTGTGAGGAGTCTTGTATTTATGTTCATCAGTTATTGACCTATAGTTTTCTTTTTCGCTTGTGACCTTGCCTCATTTTTGTATCAGAATAAGCTAGCCTCATAGAATAAATTAGAAAGAATTTAGTCTTCTTCAATGTTTTGGAATAGTTTGAGAAGCATTTGTGTTATTTCTTCTTTAAAAGAAAAATCAGCTTCAGTGTTCACCAATGGATGGATGGATAAACTGTTGTATATATACACAATGGGATATTATTTCATCCACAAACAAGAGTAAAATCCTATCATTTGCAGCAGCATGGATGAGCCTAGAAGACGTTAAGTTAAGTGAAATAAGCCAGGCACAGAAAGACAAATGTTGCATGTTCCCACTTATATGTGGGAGCTAAAAAAGTTGATCTCATGGAGGCGGAGAGTAAAATGGTGATTACCAGAGGCTGCGATAAAGAGAGGTTGGTTAATATTTTAGAAATACAGTAAAATATTAGGAATAATTTCTACTGTGTGCGCACAATAGAGTGACTATAGTTATCAATAATTTATTTTATATTTCAAAATAACTAGAAGGAAAGATGTGGAATGTTGTCAAAACAAAGAAGTGATAAATGTTTGAGGTGATTATAGTGATCGATTATCCTGATTTGATCATTATATATTGTATGCATGGATCAAAATATTACATGTACTCCATAAATATATATAATTATTATGTATCAATAAACTAACCAGATACACAGACCAGTGGAACAGAATAGAGAATCCCAAATTAAATATATGAATTTAGAGCCAACTGATTTTCAGCAAAGGCACCAAGAACATATATTGAGAAAAGGACATCCCCTTCAATAACTGATGCTGGGAAATCTGGATATCCATATGCAGAAGAATGAAACTAGACCCCTATCTCTCACCATACACAAAAATCAAAGGAAAGTGGACTAAAGACTTAAATGAGAGACCAAAAACTATAAAACTACGAGAACGATACGTAGCAAAATCTCTTCAGGGCATTGGTCTAGTCAAAGACTTTATGGGTAGGACTTCAAAAGCATGAGCAATAAAAAAATAGACAATGGGACTATATCAAACTACAAAGCTTTTACACAGCAAAGAAAACAATCAAGAGAGAAAAGGCAACCTACAGAATGGAAGAAAATTTGCAAACTATGCATCCAATAAGAAACAAATGTCCAGTATATACAGGGAACTCAATAGCAAAAAAAACTAGTAATTTGATGTTTTAAATGTTCAAGGTATCTGAATAGACATTTTCCACTACAAAAGACATACAAGTGGCCAATAAATGTATTTTAAAATGCTCAGCATCACTAGCCATCAGGGAAATGCAAATCAAAACCACGATGAGACGTCATCTCACCTCATTTGGAATGGCTATTATCAAAAAGACAAAAAATAAATGCTGGCAAGGACGAGGGAAAAGGACACTTTTACACACTGTTAGTGGGAATGTAAATTAGTACAACCATTAGGGAAAGCAGTATGGAGGTTTCTAAATAAAACTAAAAATAGAACTACTATAAGATCTAGCAATCTCACTACTGGGTGTGTATCCAAAGGAAAGGAAATCAGTATATCAAAGGGGTACCTGTACCCTCAAGTTTATCACAGCACTATTTTCTTGCTTGCTTGCTTGCTTGCTTTCTTGCTTTTCTTGCTTTCTTGCTTTCTTGCTTGCTTTCTTGCTTTCTCCTTCTTTCCTTCCTTTATTTTTAAATTTCAGTAGCTTTAAGGGTACAAGTGGTTTTTGGTTACATGGATGAATTGTATAGTCATGAAGTCAGATTTTAGTGTACCGGTCACTCAACTAATCTCAAGTAATGTACTTTGTACCCAATATATAGTTTTTTAATCTGTCACTCACCTGCCATCCTCCCTTCCTCTGAGTCTCCACTGTCCATTGTACCACTCTTTATGCCTTTGTGTACCCATAGTTAAACTCTCACTTGTAAGTGAAAATAGATGGTATTTGGCTTTCCATTCCTAAGTTACTTCACTTGGAAAAATGGCCTCCAATTCCATCCAAGTTGCTGCAAAAGACATTATTTCATTCCTTTTATGGATGAGTGGTATTTCATAGTGTATATACACCACATTTTATTTATCCACTCATGGTCCGATGGGCACTTAGGTTGGTTCTATGTTTCTGCAATTGTGAATAGTGCTGCAACAAACATATGTGTGCATGTATCTTTTTTATATAATGAGTTCTTTTCCTTTGGGTAGATGCCCAGTAGTGGGATTGCTAAGTCAAATGGTAGAACTGCTTTTGTTCTTTGAGGAATCTTCACACTGTTTTCCATAGAGTATACTCATTTACCTTGCCACCAACAGTGTATAAGCATTCCCCTTTCATCACATCCATGCCAACATATGTTATATTTTGACGTTTTAATAATGGCAATTCAAGCTGGGGTGGTATCAAGTTGTGGTTTTAACTTGCATTTCCCTCATGGTTAGTGATGTTGAGAATTTTTTCATATGTTTGTTGGTCATATGTATATCTTCTTTAGAGAAATGTCTGTTCATGTCATTTGCCCACTTTTTGATAGGATTATTTGTTTTTTTCTTGCTGATTTGTTTGAATTCCTTGTAGATTCTGGATATTAGTCCTTTGTCAGATGCATAGTTTGCAAACATTTTCTCCCATCCTGTTCACTGTAATGATTATTTCTTTTGCTGTGTGGAGGCTTTTTACTTTAATTAGATTCCATTTCTTTATATTTGTTTTTGTTACATTTGCTTTTGGGGTCTTAGTCATAAATTATTTCCCTAGGCCAATGTCCAGAAGAGTTTTTCCTAGGTTTTCTTCTAGAATTTTATGATTTCAAGTATTAGATTTAAGTCTGTATCCCATGTTCAGTTGATTTTTGTATATGGTCAGAGATAGGGATCCAGTCTCATTTTTCTACATGTAGTTAGCCAGTTTTCCCAGCACCATTTATTGAATAGGGTGTCCTTTTCCCAATTCATGTTTTTGTGTGCTTTCTCGAAGATAAGTTGATTGTAAGTATTTGGCTTTATTTCTGGATTCTGTATGTGGTTCCATTGCTGTATGTACCTACCTTTATACCAGTACTCTGCTGTTTTGGTTACCATATCCTTGTAGTATAACATGAAATCAGGTAATGTGATGCTTCCAGACTTGTTCTCTTTGCTTAGGATTGTTTTGGCTATTCAGGCTCTTTTTTGGTTTCATATGAATTTTAATTTTTTTTCTAATTTCATGAAAAACAATATTGGTGTTTTGATAGGAACTGCATTGTATCTGTAGATTGCCTTGGGCAGTATGGTCATTTTAATGATATCGATTCTTCCAATTCATGAGCATAAGATGTATTTCCATTTGCTTGTGTCATCTATGATTTCCTTCAGCAGTGTTCTATACTTCTCCTCACGGAGATATTTCACATCCTTCCTAGATTTTCGTGTTTTTTTTTTTTTCCTTGCAGATATTCCTAGATATTCCTAGATAGTCGTGTTTTTTTTTTCCTTGCAGGCATCATAAAAGGAATTAAGTTTTTCATTTGATTCTCAACTTTGTCATTGTCGGTGTATAGCAGTGCTACTCATTTGTGTGCATTGATTTTGCAACCTGAGACTTTTTGAATTCATTTACCAACCTAGGAGTCTTTTGTAGGAATTTTTGGGGTTTTCTAGGCATACAATAATACCATTGGCAAACACAGATAGTTTGACTTCCTCTTTTCCAATTTGGATACCCTTTTATTTCTTTCTCTTGCCACATTGCTCTGGCTGGGACTTCCAGTACTATGTTGAATAGAAGTGGTGAAAGTGGGCATCCTTGTCTTCTTCCAGTTCTTAGGGGGAATGCTTTCAAATTTTTCCCATTCAATATGAAGATGGCTGTGGGTATGCCATATATGGCTTTTATTATTTTGAAGTATGTTCCTTTTATGCCTAGTTTGTTGAGAGTTTTATCATAAAGCAATGCTGTATTTTATCAAACTCTTTATCTGTGTTGATTGAAATGATCGTGTAGTTTTTGTATTTGATTATGTTTATGTGATGAATCACATTTATTGACTTGAGTATGTTGAACCATTCCTACATCCCTGGGATGAAAGTCTTTTGATCATAATGAATTATCTTTTTGATTTTCTGTTGGATTTAGTTTGCTAATATTTTGTTGAGAATTTTTACATCTATGTTAATCAGGGATATTGGTCTGTAGTTTTCTTTTTTGTTGTTATGTCCTTTCCTGGCTTTGGTATCAGGGTGATACCGGCTTCACAGAATAATTTGAGGTGATTCCCTCTTATCAGTCTTTTGGAATAATTTCAGTAGGACTGGTACCAATTTTTCTTTAAATGGCTGGTAGAATTCAGCTGTGAATCCATCTGGCTCTGAGTTTTTTGTTCTTGTTGTTGTTGTTGGCAATTTTTTTATTACTCATTCAATTTCACCACTTGTTATTGGTCTGTTCAGAATTTCTGTTTCTTCCTGATTCAAGCTAGGAGGATTGTATGTTTCCAGATATTTATCTATTTCCTCTAGACGTATACATAGAGGTGTTCATAGCAATCTCGAATGATCTTTTCTATTTCTGCGGTGTTGGTTGTAATGTCTCCATTTTCATTTCAAATTGAGCTTATTTGAATCTTCACTCTTCTTGGTTAGTCTAGCTAATGATCTATCAGTTTTGTTTATCTTTTCAGAGAACCAACTTTTGTTTCATTGACCTTTTGTATGAATTTTTGGTTTCAGTTTCATTTGGTTCTGCTCTGATCTTCGCTATTTATTTTCTTCTGCTAGCTTTGGGTTTGATTTTTTCTTGTTTCTCTAGTTCCTTGAAGTGTAACATTATGTTGTCAGTTTGTTATCTTTCAGACTTTTTGATAAAAGCGTTTAGTGCTATAACTTTCTTCTTAGCACTGCTTCTGCTGTATCCCACAGATTATGATGAGTTGTGTCACATTATCATGCATTTCAAATAATTTTTTAATTTCCATTTTGAATTTATTGTTAACCCAAAATTATTCAGGAGCAGATTGTTTAATCTCCATGCATTTGTATAGTTTTGAGGGTTCCTTTTTGGAATTGATTTCTAGTTTTTATTCCAATGTGTTCTGAGAAGATACGTGATATGATTTCAATGGTTATTAATTTGTTGAGACATATTTTGTGGCCTATCATGTGGTCTATCTTGGAGGATGTTCCATGTGCTGATGAGAAGAATGTATATTCTGTAGCTCTTGGGGAAAACGTTCTGTAAATATCTGTTAGGTCCATTTGTTCTAGAGTGCAACTTAAGTCCAGTGTTTTTGGTTGACTTTCTGTCTTGATGTCCTGTCTAGTGCTATCAGCAGAGTGTTGAAGTCCTCCACTATTGTTGTGTTGCTCTTATGTCTTTTCTTGGGTGTAGTAGCAATTGTTTTATGAATGTGGGAGCTCCAGAGTTAGGTGCATATATATTTAAGATTGTAATATCTTCTTGTTGGATTGATCCTTTTATCATTATATAACGATCTTCTTTGTCTTTTTTTTTTTTTTTACTGTTGTTTAAAACTCTTTTATTTGATATAAAAAAGGTTACTCCTGCTCAGTTTTTTTTGTTTGTTTGTTTTGTTTTGTTTTGTTTTGCTTTGCTTGAGATGGAGTCTCACTCTGTCGCCTAGGCTGGATGAAGTGCAGTGGTGTGATCTCGGCTCACTGCAAGCTCCACCTCCCAGGTTCACGTCATTCTCCTGCCTCAGCCTCACAAGTAGCTGGGACTACAGGCACCCACCACCACACCCAGCTAATTTTTTGTATTTGTAGTAGAGACGGAGTTTCACCATGTTAGCCAGGATGGTCTTGATCTCCTGACCTTGTGATCCGCCCGTCTCAGCCTCCCAAAGTGCTGAGATTACAGGTGTGAGCCACCGTGCCCAGCCTATTCCTGCTCAGTTTTGATTTTCATTTGCATGGAATATCTTTTTCCACTCATTTGCTTTGAGTCTAGAAGAATCCTTCTGTGTTAGATGTATCTCTAGAAGACAGAAGATATTTGCTTTGTAATTTTTTTATCCATTATGCCAATCCGTATCTTTTAAGTACAGCATTTATACCCTTTACATTCAGTGTTAGTATTGAGATGTGAAGTACTGTCCTCATCATCATATTGATTGTTACCTTGTTACTTTGTTTTCTTCATGGTGTTATTGTTTTTCGTTTTTTACTTTAAGTTCTGAGATACACATCCAGAACGTGCAGATTTGTTACATAGGTATACATGTGCCATGGTGGTTTGCTGCACCCATCAACCCGTCATCTACATTAGGTATTTGTCCTAATGCTATCCCTCCCCTACATCCCCACCCACTGACAGGCCATGGTGTGTGATGTTCCCCTCCCTGTGTCCATGTATTGTCATTGTTCAACTCCCACTTATGTGTGAGAACATGTGGTATTTGGTTTTGTGTTTCTGTGTTAGTTTGCTAAAAATGATGGTTTCCAGCTTCATCCATGTCCTTGCAAAGGACATGAATTCATCCTTTTTATGGCTGCATGGTATTCCATGGTGTATATGTGCCACATTTTCTTTATCCCGTCTATCATTGATGGGCATTTGGATTGATTCCAAGTCTTTGCTATTGTGAATAGTGCTGCAATAAACATACACGTGCATGTGTCTTTATAGTACAATGATTTATAATCCTTTGGGTATATATCCAGTGCTGGGTCAAATGGTATTTCTGGTTCTAGATCCTTGAGGAATCGCCACACTGTCTTCTGCAATGGTTGAACTACTTTACACTCCCACCAACAGTGTAAAAGCATTCCTATTTCTCCACATCCTCTCCAGCATCTGTTGTTTCCTGACTTTTTAATGATCACCATTCTAACTGGCATGAGATGGTATCTCATTGTGGCTTTGATTTGCATTTTTCTAATGACCAGGGATGATGAGGGTTTTTTTTCATATGTTTGTTGGCCACTTAAATGTCTTCTTTTGAGAAGTGTCTGTTCATATCCTTTGCGCACTTTTTGATGGGGTTGTTTTCTTCTTGTAAATTTGTTGAAGTTCCTTGTAGATTCTGGATACTAGCCCTTTGTCAGATGGATAGATAGCAAAAATTTTCTCCCATTCTGTAGGTTGCCTGTTCACTCTAAAGATATTTAATAAATGATATTGGGAAAACTGGCTAGCCATATGCAGAAAACTGAAACTGGACCCCTTCCTTACACCTTATATAAAAATTAACTCAAGATGGATTAAAGACTTAAACATAAGACCTAAAACCATAAAAACCCTAGAAGAAAACCTAGGCAATACCGTTTAGGACATAGGCATGGGCAAAAACTTCATGACTAAAACACCAAAAGCAATGGCAACAAAAGCCAAAATTGACAACTTTGATCTAATTAAACTAAAGAGCTTCTGCACGGCAAAAGAAACTATCATCAGCATGAACAGGTGTTATTGTTTCATAGGCCCTGTGAATTTTATACTTTCAAAAGGTTCTGTTCTGGTGCATATCAACCTTTTGTTTCAAGATTTAGAATTCCTTTTAGCATTGCTTTTAGGGCTGGCCTGGTAGTAACAAATTCCCTTAGCATTTGGTTGTCTAAAAAATATTTTTCCTTTATTTATAAAACATAATTTTGCTGGATACAAAACTCTTGGCTGACAGTTATTCTGTTTAAGGAGGCTAAAGATAGGACCCCAGTCCCTTCTAGTTTGTAAGGTTTCTGCTGAAAAGTCTGATAGGTTTTCCTGTATAGGTTACCTGATGCCTTTGTCTCACTGCTCTTAAAAATATTTCCTTCCCATCAAATTTAGATAGCCTGATGACTATATGCCTTTGTAATGTCCTTTTTGCAATAAATCTCCCAGAAGTTCTTTGGATTTCTTGTATTTGGATGACTAAATCTCTAGCAAGGCCATGGAGGTTTTCCTCAATTATTTCTTCGAATAAGTTTCCTGAACTTTTTGCATTTTCTTCTCCCTCAGGAACACCAGTAATTCTTAGGTTTCACCATTTTACATAATCCCATATTTATTGTAGACTTTGTTCATTTCTTTGAAATTTTTTTATTTATTTTTGTCTGATTAGGTTAATTTAAAAGCCTTGACTTTTAAATTCTTCTTCTCCTTGGTTTAGTCTATTGTTAAAACATTCCACTGCATTTTGTAATTCTCTAAATATATTTTCATTTCCAGAAGTTCCAACTGGTTTTCCTTAAAATATCTACCTCTTTAGAAAATTTTTCACTCATATTCTAAATTATTTTCATTTCTTTATGTTGGTTTTCACCTTTCTCTTATATCTCCCTGAGTAACTTAATAACCTTTTGAATTCTTTAGTATTTCAAAGAATTTTTTTTTGAGATGGAGTCTCACTCTGTCACCCAGGCTGGAGTGCAGTGGTTTGATCTCAGCTCACTGCAACCCCTGCCTCCCAGGTTCAAGCAGTCCTCCTGCCTCAGCTTCCTGAGTAGCTGGGACTAGAGGTGCACACCACCATACCCAGCTAATTTTTCTTTCTTTCTTTCTTTCTTTTTCTTGTATTTTTAGTAGAGATGGAGTCTCACCATGTTGGCCAGGCTGGTGGTATTTCAAAGATTTCGTCTTGGTTTGGATCCATTGCTGGAGAGTTGCTGTGATCTTTTGAAGTTGTTATAGAGTCCTGTTTTGTCACATTGCCAGAATTATTTTTCTGTTTTCTTCTCTTTCGGGTAGACTACTTCTTCTAATTATTTTTGAATTTATTTCTGGCTCACTTTTTATTTGACTGTGTTTTTTGTTGTTGTTTGTTTCTTTTTTTCCCCTTGAGGATGTGACTTTAATGTTTATAAGTTATTGTAACCTAATTTGGCTCTGGGTGCTTTCAGGGGTGAAGATTCTGTATGAGCTCCTTGGTTATAGAGACTCTTTGTATGATGGCTTCCTCAGATGCTGGTTACAGTAGCAGTGTGCTTGGTGTGTGAGCAAGTTTACTGTCTCCTGTGGAGTTGGAATGGCAGAGATCTCTTGAAGCTTATCTCATTCCCCAGTGGTGTTCACTCATTTACTTATTTATTTAGTTATCCAGCATTTTATTCACTGGTTTGAACAGTTCAGGCTTCAGGCCAATAGGAGGTGGCCACAGGCAAAAACTGGCTGTGGCTGAAGCTGGTCGGTAAACGCAATAACCAACGGTGGGCGAAAGTACCAGCCTTCACAGAGGTGGCTAGGGGAGTGCTCAGTGAAACTCACTGAGGTCTTTTCAGGTGGAAGGGAGGGATCCACCTCAGATCCCCTGACAGGACAGCAGGAAAGCAATCTGTCTCCCAGCACATTCCTGACCCAGTGTTCTAGCTATTCAGATCGGACAGGTACCTCTTTTCTTTTTTTTCACTTTGAAGTGAAGGGGTAGATGTGCAGGATGTGCAAATTTGTTACATAGGTAAACATGTGTCAGGCGGGTTGGTTGTAAAGATTATTTCATCACCGAGGTATTAAGCCTAGTATCCACCAGTTATTTTTCTAGCTTCTCTCCCTCCTCCCACCCTCTACCCTCTGAAAGGCCCCAGTGAGTGTTGTTCCCCTCTGTGTGTCTGTGTGTTCTCATCATTTAGCTCACACTCGTAAGTGAGAAAAAGCAGTATTTGGTTTTCTGTTCCTGCATTAGTTTGCTAAGGATAATGGCCTCCAGCTCCATCCATGTCCCTGTAAAGGACATGATCTTATTGTTTCTGTGACTGTGTACTTTTCCATGGTGTATATATACCACACTTTCTTTATCCAGTCTATCACTGACAGGCATTTGGGCTGATCCCTGTCTTTTCTATTGTAAATAGTGCTGCAATAAGCATAAACATGCCTGTGTCTTTATAATAGAACAATTTATATTCCTTTGGGTATATATCCAATAACGGGATTGCTGGATGAAATGGTAGTTCTGACTTTAGGTCTTTGAGAAGTTGCCATACTGTCTTCCACAATGGTTGAACTAATTTACACTCCACCAAAAGTGTGAAAGCATTCCTTTTTCTCCACAACCTCACTAGCATCTGTTATTTTTGACTTTTAGTAATAGCCACTCTGGTGTGAAGTGGTATCTCATTGTGGTTTTGATTTGCATTTCTCTGATGATCAGTGATGCTGAGCTTTTATTCATGTGACTGTTGGCAGCATGTATGACTTCTTTTGAGAAGTGTCTGTTTATATCCTTTGCCTACTTTGTAATGGGGTGGTTTAGGGGTTGTGTGTGTGTGTGTGTGTGTGTGTGTGTGTGTGTTGTTTTGTTTTTTTGTTTTTTTGGGGGGGGGTTTTTGTAAATTTATTTAAGTTCCTTACAGATACTGGATGTTAGACCTTCAGACAGACACATCTTTTCAGCTGCAAGAATGTAGAGATGAATTGTGACTCCACCTCTCATACAAGCCTGAGCCTGGAGGGCCCTTGTCCCATGGGAATGCAGTCACCTGAAGTGTTCCAGAAAGGCTGTCTACAGGTGCACCCAGGCCGAGTTCCTTTGTGAGAAACCCCAGCTGTGTCAGCAGTGGTGCATGAGGGGGAGAAGTTCTCTTCTCCAAGACCCTTTGCAAGCACCAGGGCTGCCTGACTGTTGTGGTAGAGCCACAGACTTTCCCCACTGAGCCCAGCACTGCACCTGTGCCTCTGCTTAAAGAAACTTCCCACAAGGGTAGAGTTCTGAGACTCAAGGCCTGCAATCTGAATTCCTTTGTCCCACAGGGTGCTCCCTTGATGTGGTGCACTCCTGCTTACCCTAGAATTAGGAGTTCCTGAATGCCAGACTACTACGATTGCTGCTGCTGCTCTGGATCTGGCCACCCAGTGGGGCTGCTACAATCCAGGCTGGTGCTAGGGAATGTCTGCAAAGGATTCATTGATGTGACTTATCCTCAAGTCTCCCAGCAGTGGGTACCAGCACCAAGTCTGATGGGGCTAGCAGAGGAGTAATGTAAACTCTGTGAGATTCTTTGGTTACAAATAGCCTTAGTGTGTTGGCTTTCTCTAATTTCAGTTGTAGTAGTAATGATCTGGTCACATGAGCAGACTCAAGACCTCCTGGTTAGCCAGAGTGATACAGGCAATGGTGGTAGCTGTAGTCATGCAAAAGTTTTCTCCTTCCCGGTGTTGTGTTATTCTGCCTACAGATGTTGTAATGGACTATGTTGATTGACCTATAGCAAGGAGGAGCAGTTGGTGCAAAAGAGCACTGACTACAGTAGTAGTGGTGGAATTTGTGCTTGGCTTATGTGACCAGGGGAGGTACTCTGGTGTCTCAAGCAATGGGCAGGTCCACAAAGCTCCCAGAAGTTTCTGTCCTTTGTGTTAAGCTACCAGAGTGGGTAAAAAGGCAAACCGGGTCGGTGCTGAGTCAGGCAAGTTCACACTCTGGCTATCCACATGCAGGTGCAATCAGTGGCCCCCATGGGGATCAGAGGGCAGTTCTCTGAATGCTGGGGTAATGTTTCAGGGAGGAGTGCAGTTGCCCCTGCTACACAGAAGAGCCCACACAGGAAGTGGGGAGTACAGGTGGCAGTAAGCCCCACTCAGCTCCTATGCACTTGGCAAGACAGGTCCCAGACCCACAGTGTTCCACTAGCAGTGGCTAGCTAGGTTGCAAGCGGGCTGCGCTCAGAGCTCAAAACTAACCAGGCCATAAGCCTTCTCTGGCTGCCAAGACAAAAACTGCTCAGGCCATGCCCCTCCTGGTCTGCTAGCAAATCAGGGGCACCCAGCTCCTACACCTGTGGGCACAGCACACTTCCCACTTGCCCCTCAGGTCTGGTCAAGGAGGTTCATCCCTGCTAGAGATTATATTGTGAATCTCAGTTGGGAGCTTCTCACTTCTCTCAGCCCGTGACCACCAGCTGAGCTAACTGGCAGACTTCTGCATGGTCCTCTGTGAGGTAGGATCGGGAATGGCTTCCCTCCGTCCCCAGTAGAGTCTGGGAGTGCAAGCAAAGCACATCCTGAAGCTGCTCCTTCTCATATACTCCCCTCAGCTCATTAAGTCAGCTCCAGCACTGATTAAGGTCTTCCCCATGGCCTGGATTGCCAGGTTCCCCAGTGGAAGTGCATATCCCAGAGGCAGTTTCTCTTCCTTTCACAGTCTGAGGACTCAGAGTTTTCTGCCTGGCTCATAGTGTAAGCTCCAGTTTGCTACTTCTTTCAAAGGGTCTGTGGTTTCTTTCAATTTTCCTCTTAAGCTCCCATGTTGCTTCCTGGAAAAAAAGTTCACAGCATGAATCTCTACACACTATTTTGTCTTTCCAAATAGGAGCAGCATGCTAACAATAACTTCAATCTACCACCTTGGAAAAGAAAACTATCACAGCACTATTCACAATAGCCAAAATATGAAATCATTTAAGTGACTATCAACAGATGAATGGCTAAAGAAAATGTAGTATATAGACAGAATGGAGTACTATTCAGCCATGAAAAGAAGAAAATCCTGTCATTTGCAGCAACATGGATGGAACTGGAGGTCATTATTCTAAGTGAAATAATTCAGGCACAGAAACATAAATATCACTTTCTAACTCATATATAGAAGCTAAAAAAAGAAAACAGGTCATAGGCCGGGCGCGGTGGCTTACGCCTGTAATCCCAGCACTTTGGGAGGCCAAGGTGGGTGGATTACCTGAGGTCAGGAGTTCAAAACCAGCCAGGCCAACATGGCGAAACCCTGTCTCTACTAAAAATACAAAAATTAGCCAGGTGCAGTGGTGGGCGCCTGTAATCTCAGCTACTCAGGAGGCTGAGGCCAGAGAATCGCTTGAACCTGGGAAGCGGAGGTTGCAGAGAGGTGGAGGTTGCAGTGAGCCGAGATCACACCATTGCACTCCAACCTGGGCAACAGAGTGAGACTCCATCTCAAAAAAAAAAAAAAAAAAAAAATGAGGTCATAGAAGTAGAGAGTAGAATTGTGGAAGTAGAGAGTAGAATTATTATAAGCTGGGAAAGGGATGGAGGAAGGGAAGGAGAGGTTGGCTAACGCATACAAGTTACCGTTAGATAAGAGGAATGAGTTCTACTGCTCTATAGCCCTGTAGAGTGAATATAGGCAACAATAATTTATAGTATATTTTCAAAGAACTAGAAAAGAGGATGTTGAAGGTTCACAACACAAAAAAATAATAAATGTTTCAGGTGACAGATATGCTAGTTACCCTGATTTTATCATTACACATTGTATATATGTATTTGAAATATCACTCTGTATCCCATAAATATGTATAATTAATTACATGTAAACTAAAAATAAAAGGCAAAATTACAGCATATTTTGTTAAACCTATCAAAACTAAATTTCACCCATAGTTTACCCTCCTTCCTGAAAATACAAGAAACTTAGGACTTTTAACCTCATTTATCGTCTCCCAACATTTTTGCATTTTAATTCTATATTGTTTTTTTGAATGCCGATAGGAATTGTGATTATCATCCTATATAAAAAGTGTTCATTTTCCTTTAGTAGTTTCTAGTTACTGGGCTAGTTTTGTTTCCTATGTGTTGTACTCTAATAATTTATTCTGATTGTTCTTTCAGTTGATAATTCTCTCTTCTGTTGGTCTTCAATCTGCAAGAAAACCTATTCATTTAGTGTTTAATTTTATTTCACTTTTTATTTTTGGAAGGTCTATTTGGTTCTTTATCATATCTATTATGACACTTCATATTCTCTTATTCCCTCCAGTTATCTTCAAGTTTGCATGAAATATGTGCCAGGTAATTTCAAAATCTCAAGCAGAATATCTTAATTATCTTGGCCACTTGCATAATAAGGGGAGAGTAGTTGACTTCACACCTTCTGTTCGAGTGCTGAAAATACTCCTGAGATAAATGTACCAAGATCATGCTTGGAAAAGGAAATGAAGCAATCAAAACAAACAAAAATATACAACAACTAAACAGACAAACACAAACACATATATATGAACATGCATATATATGTCACACACGTATACCCATGTGTTGTGTGTTTGTAATTATATATAAAATGAATATAGATAATTATGTATATTTAAGTATATCTATGTGTAAATACTTATGTAAAGATAGAGATATAGGTTTAGGTTTAGGTATACAGAATATAGATAAATATAGACATACGCTTTCTAAAAGCTACCTTAACACATACATAATCCATTTGAAGAAAGGATTCTATAGTTAAAAACATTTTTAAACTTCTATTGTAGTCAATATCCTCTTTTGATACATGATGGTAAAAGGCCCAGAAATTGGCAATCGAATCCCAGATCAGATATCTTCCAGCAGAGAGACAAATGCTCACAGCTGCAAGAGGTCTTAAACGATCTTATGTGCATGCTTATGATAACTTCCCAGTTGCCCCAAGATGTTTTCCAGCCACTGTTGCAACAACTCCCTGAAGAGAAAGTACTTGGGTTCACCAGAACAGCCATTCCCATGAGAACTCTAACTGTGAGGGTACTTTGCTTTTCTGAGTTGAAATTGCCAACTTAGAAATAGCTTCCCCACTGCTAAGACTGATAGAGAGGAAAATTTGCAGCTTTCCACACATGTAGTGTGTGTGTGTGTGTGTGCATGCACACTTTTTGTAACCATGTGACCATGTGACCTGGAGCACATCACTTAATATCTCTGAGTCTTTCATTTTAAAATGTGATCAAAGTTAACTGCCATACGGCATGTACAGAATATGAGATAACATATACAAACCCCCTTTTATATGCTTTGTAACACAAGATAGGAATTCATATTAATGTCCTTTTTTTCCCTCTTCCTTGATTTCTCCTTCACCAGAGTCATGCTCAAAATAACTAATTCTGCTACCAAATGAGAGCCTCAGATTATTTGAAGCTAGGTATGAGATGCCTGTGCCCCAGCTCACCTTTTCCCAACATGAGTCAACTGGAAGTCCATTCCACAGTAAAGACACTTTCCTCTGGGATACACAGTGGAGCCCAGGGTAGACACCATCTTTGGACAAGACTTTTTTCCCTGTGAGAACTGAACCAAAAGTGAAATTTCTAGAGAGAAAGAGGCTAAGCCAAAGGACACAAGCTAATCCCACTAATTCCAGTCTCCGTTATTTCCTCAGGAGTTTTAGAGTACCACTTATGAACAGTGTGCAGGTATTTAAGATTCTCAAAGCCTCACAGCCAGTCTTAGCATATGATGCCAAAAGGAGCTAGATATCAAACTCCTCAAAGCCTCATGGTTGGAGCTCAATGCCTTGGTTAATTAAGCATCTTTCAGTAACAGCCTCAATCTTTCAGGCTTAGAAATCTGAGACAAGATAACATTTTTAAAAAAGCCTAGTTTTGCAATCATATATTGGAAGTTCTGGCAAATGATTCAGCATAGAGAATACAGAGAGAATAATGTAGTCATTGGTTCCACAATCAATCATCCTGCCACAGTTCCACTGGTAAAATGCTCTGAGAGGCCCTGTAGGTTTCTACAAGACTTGATTTCCCATTGGCAGACTTTGAAGTGCTGGCTGGAATGATCCAGATCTTCCGCTTTTTTCAGGTATGTTTCTCATATTGTTCTTGAGTTTCTAATCAGAAACAGAAAAACCAGAAAGCAGAGTGTGTCCACAAGTAGATGTCATACCACAACTGGAGAACAGATAGGGGATATAACATAAGAATGCTTAAGCATGAATTTGTTTCCAAACACAATAACTTATTATTATACTTGCCCTGAACTTTAAGATAGAGAGAAAAAGAGAAAGACCCACCAACTTTGCAATCATATGCTAAAGGTTCTAGTGAATGATTCTGCAGCATTCTTTTTACCTACACTAAACCAAACCCTTTGCCATATCCCATGCAGACATGGTAAAAAAAAAAAAAAATGCACAGCATGAGGCTGTAAACAACATATTTAAGACAGAGTCCATCACTCCAGAACATTAGGGTGTGAACTTTAGACTCTGTGGAAACAAGATGCTTTGGGAAAGGGCAGTGGCCCTGGTGGGCAAAGACCCTGGGAACATAAAAACCCCCAGGTTAGGGGGATGTGGGGGGGTCTTGAGAATGGCCCAAGGTCACATCGAAAGTGACATCACAGCCCAGAAATTGCTGTCTTTCAGCTTGCTCCCACCCAGAAGTGCAGTCCACGCCAATTTACTTTTCTGAGTCTGTACTGTCACACTTGCTCCTGGTGGGGGTGGGCACACTGTTCTCACTCAAACCCACTTCTACTCCTCCTTCTTCCATAGGCCTCTTTTCATCCACACTAGACCTTTACCCACTCCAGAGTTTTACTGAATTATCCCCAACCCAACATCCAGACCTTGTTCTTCTCCATCCTTTTTTGTTTGTGATGGTGGCTGGGCAATGATAAGAATAGGCAATAAGGGAAAATTAAAGGGTGTTCTAGTGGATACTCAAACTCCAGAAAAATAATAGATGTATGTCTGTCCTAGAAACAATTTTCTCTTCCCATCTCTGCCCTCTTCCCAATCCTTACTACCACAGAGGCAAAATGGAAATACCACATTCTCCACTCTAATACATTACCTAAGTTCTTCTTTGCTGACAGATTTTTTTATATCAAATTATTTTTTATTTTATGTACATATCCCAGAAATTCTGACTAGCATCCTATTCTAATAGGAATGCAGAGATAACTTTTAACTGAGACAAGAATTTCTTCTCTACAGGACAAGTGTGATGCAATCCCATGCAATACCAGTACTTCAGGAGGCCAAAGTGGGTAGATCACTTGAGGCCAGGAGTTCAAGACTAGTCTGGGAAACATGGTAAAATCCTGTCTCTACTAAAAGTACAAAAACTAGTTAGGCATGGTGGTACACACCTGTAATCCCAGCTACTCTGGAGGCTGAGGCACGAAATCGCTTGAGCCCAGAAAGTGGAGGCTGCAGTGAGCCAAGATCGGACCAATGCACTCCAGCCTGGGTGACAGAGCGAGATGCCATCTCAAAAAAAAAAAAAAAAAAAAACAGAATTTATTCTCTACAACATAGCTGAGTCTCATGGTCAAATGAAATCTGGGGCCAACTTCTGGCTCTTTATGCCTATAGGTTCTGATTTTGCCATGACTTAAAAGAATGATCAAGCTCAGGGAAATCAGGCCACAACATCAGAATCAAATGTCATGTATGAGTGTGGGAATGTCATGTCATTGTGCTGTTCTCATTTACCTATAAGGATTGGCCTTGGCCACTTCCAAAACGGATTAGCTGTGGTTCAGTGAAAGGCTAATACCCAAGAGTATTTCCTTTCATGGACAAGGCATGACATTCTTCTACAGATTGAGAAAGAGCATCAGGAAATAAGGAATAAAAGCAAAGAGAGTGTGTAATCTGAATAAACTTTTCCATCACCATATGGTAGCCACTGAGGTACCTCTCTCTTCTGACAGATTCAGAATCTAACATCAGAGATATAGACAAAAGACTTTTATTCTTCAACCCCTCCTTAATTTTTCTCCCCAGGGCCCTGAAAAATATAGGAGATGGTGAAGTTTGGAGAAGACTTATATTACTAAGATTAGAAATAAAAGTGGAGGGCCGGGCGTGGTGGCTCAAGCCTGTAATCCCAGCACTTTGGGAGGCCGAGACGGGCGGATCACGAGGTCAGGAGATCGAGACCATCCTGGCTAACACGGTGAAACCCCATCTCTACTAAAAAATACAAAAAAAAAAACTAGCCGGGCGAGGTGGCGGGCGCCTGTAGTCCCAGCTACTTGGGAGGCTGAGGCAGGAGAATGGCGTGAACCCGGGAGGCGGAGCTTGCAGTGAGCTGAGATCCGGCCACTGCACTCCAGCCCCGGCGACAGAGTGAGACTCCGTCTCAAAAAAAAAACAAAAAAGAAATAAAAGTGGAGACATTACTACCAAACTTAGAGAAATTAAAAGGACTATACAAGAATACTATCTGCATTTGTACACCAACAAATTAGATAGTCTAGATGAAATGGACAAATTACTAGAAACACAGAAACTGCCAAAAAAAAAAAAACTCAAAAAGAAATAGAAAATCCGACCAGATTCTCACTTCCATCACTGCTATTCAATATTGCACTGGAATTCCTAAACAGAGCAATTAGGTAAGAAAATGAAATAAAAGGTATCCAATTATGAAGGAAGAAGTAAAACTATTTCTATTTGCAGATGACATGACTGTATATAAAGAAAATCCCCAATAATCTACACAAAAACTAGTAGAGTTAATAAGCAAATTCAACACATTTCAGGGTACAAAATCAGTTGTGTTTCTATACACAAACCCACAATGAACAATTAAAAAAAGAAACTAAGAAAACAATTTCATTTATAATAACATCCCAAAGAATAAAATACATGGTACTAAATTTAACCAAGGAAGTGAAAGAATTGTACACTAGAAACCACAAATAATTGCTGATTAAATGGAAAGATGTCCCATGTTCACGGATAGGAATACTTAATATTGTTAAATGGCAATACTTCCCAAAGCAATCTATAGATTCAGTGCAATCTCTGTCAAAATTTAAAATGGTCTTCTTTGCTGAAATGGAAAGCCAATCCTAAAATTCATATGTAATTCCATAGGATCCAAAAAAGCAAAACTAATATTGAAATAGAAAAACAAAGTTGAAGTACTTACACTTCTCAATTTCAAAACTTACTACAAGCTACAGTAATTAAAACAGCATGGCAAAGGCATAAGGATAGACATATGGATCAATAGAATAGATTCAGAGTCCAGAAATAAATTCAACATTTATGACCATTTGATTTTTGATAAGGATTGTCAAGGGGGTCTTGAACATTCAGTTGGGAAAGAATAATATCTTCAACAAATGGTGCTGGAACAATTTGGATAGCCACGTGCAAAATAGTCTAGTGGACTCCTATCTCATGTCACATACAATAATTAAAATAAATCAACTCTAAATATAAGGGCCAAAACCATAAAATTATTAGAAGAAATCAGGAGTAATCTTCAAGGTTTCTGATTTGTCAATGGATTCTTAGATTTCACACCAAAAGCACAAGAACAAACAATAAAATTGATAAATTTGAATTCATAAATTTCTTTAAATTTGCACATGAAATGACAATATCAAGAAAATGAAAACACAATCTGCAGAATGGGAGAAAATATTTACAAGCCACATATCTGATAAGGACTTAGTATCCAGAATATATAACGAACTCTTCCAACTCAACAATGAAAACAAAAACAATGCAATTTTAAGAATGGGCAAAGGAGTTGAATCAACATTTCCCCAAAGAAGATACTCGAATGACCAGCAAACACATGAAATGATGCTCAACATCATTAGTCATAAAGGAAATGTAAATCAAAACCACGTGGCATACTACTTTACACCCATTAGAATGAAGATAGTCATTTTAAAATAACAAGTGTCAGCAAGGATGCAGAGAAATAGGAACTTTCCTATGTTGCTGATAGGAGTATAAAAGGGTACAACCACTGTGGAAAACAGTCTTGTGGTTCCTTAAAAAATTAAAAATAAGATTATTACATAACTCAGAAACTCCACTTCTATGTATATATTCAAAAGAACTGAACACATATTGTTCACGCAGAAATCTGTACACAAATGTTTATTGCTGCATTGGCTACAATAGCCAAAAGATGGAAACAATCCAAATGTCCATTGACAGATGAACAAATAACTTGTGGTATAAACATAATGGGAACATTATTTTGCCACTAAAAAAATGAATACTGGCATGTGCTACAGCTTGTATGAATCTCAAAAACGTTATTACAAGTGAATGTAGCCAGCGACAACAGGTCATGTATTGTGTGATTCTGTTTATATGAAATATCCAGAGGTGGTGGCTGCAGATTTTGAATGTGCTAAACGTCACTGAATTGAATATTTTAAAATGGTTAATTGTAGGTTATGTGAATTTTACCTCAATTTTTTAAATGGGTCACAAACTTATGTTTAGCATAATCCCCTTTTAATTTTAAAAAAGATAGATAGATATTACATGAGAAAAAATGTGCTAGAGCATACTTCAAGACATTAAAGATGGTTATCAGTGAATTATGAGAAATTAGGTAACTTTAATTATTTTCTCTTTGCTCAAATTATTTAAAAATTACTTGCATGTTAAATTTTTTAATGCCTAGGAAAGAAAGACTATAGTTGTATTGACTAATAGATTTCTACAAGCATGGGGAAAATGCTTAATTTGTAGGGTTAAGCAAGGATAAAATAAATTGCATTGTCTGTACAATGTGATCCCAAGTATTTAAAACATACTGCTTATGGTAACAGTCAATCTGTGGGAGACAGATTAATAAGTGATATTTTCCCTTCCTACTTTCCAAATTTTCTTAATAAACATATGTTATGACTATAATCAGAAAAAAATATATTTTTAAAACGTCTACTATGGGGCAAGCTATGTTCAAAAAACAGAAGTCTGATAAATGTAGTTGGCTCACTATTGACAAGGAAGACATTTACACTGGAATTCTATATTTTGAGATATACCATTCTTCACAGAAAAATTGTAAAATACAGAAAATACGAAGATGGAAACAAATCACAATAATCAAACCACGTAGAGAGATTTAGTTGTTTTTTTAATAGAATTGGGCACAGGCTGTTTAGAAACAACCATCTTTCATATCCATCATAATGATAGCATTAGTGTAGTTTGTTTAGCAAATGTTTACTGTGTGCCTATTATGTGCTAAGCCTGCTATGTAAGAAGTGTGGCTCTCTGGACAGGAGATAGAATACTAAAAAAGACAACTACTTATCTTTGGCTGCCTGGCATGCTTCCTCACTTCACATGGTATCAGCAGTTTAGCATTACAAACGTCCTTTAGAGAACCAGCCCTTTCTCATTCTTGGTTCTAGTGGCTTGAGTGGACTGACTCCAGCCTACCCAAAGTGGATTCAACTCCTAGCAATTCGTTAATCCAGCCCAATAAAATGTCAAGTACAGGACTTTTATTGAAAGCGTTCAGAAAAGAGGTGAACTCTCACACTAAACATTTGTAACTAAATAAAGGATGTTAGAAATTCCCTAGAAAGGAAGCTATGATAATAAATGGGTTGCTAGATGGGTCTAGTAGATGGTGGCCATACTTTGTTACTACCTTGTGTATTGCTCTACCATAGCCCTCCCCAAACTGTACTCTGGCTCCTGGCATTTGTCTCTTCAACCAGATGGTCAGCTCTCTAAGGGAAGGAGACACATCTCCAACATGCTTGGTTCTAGCACAAACTGCTAAAGAAACTATTCTGATAGATTTAGCAGCCTGGCCTTAAGGCATTGGGGTTCTATCACTGGGAACTCAGGTTTCTGGTGCTTCAGTACATCTACTGGCTGATACCATATCCTACAGTTCACTTCATATGCTTGGGTTCCTGCTCTGGGCTGAATAGGTAGTCTACTCTGAGTCATCAGCTGTGGGTGCTGATGTGGTCACTGCACGATTTTCACACAAGCACCCAGAGGACGTCATCAGGCAGAAGCAGTGGGGGTGGGCAGCATTCACAGAAAATCTGTGATGAGACACCACAAAACCAGAGGGGAACATGAAGTCACTGAGCCTGCTCCACCTCTTTCCTCTCCCAAGAGCTAAAAGAGAGCAAGGAGGAAACAACAGCAGCTCCAACCAGGACAGCCTTTCTGAGAAGATGCAACCAATCCTGCTCCTGCTGGCCTTCCTCCTGCTGCCCAGGACAGATGCAGGTGAGTGATCGTCTCCACCCTCGGGGGCCCAACCCCATCCCATAGGTCTCCTGCCCTTTCTCCACATTCCTGATCCATCTATCTACCAGGAATGTTCTGAACTCCAGCTCCCATTGTACCAAGACCCCCCAGGTGTGATGCTGGATAAGCTATCAGCAGGAATGGCAGAGCAGAAGGCCGTTCTCAAGAAGAGCCAGTGGGTACTATCCCCTCTCCAGAGCCCACCTTTGTCACCTGGAGAGCAGGACTTTCCTAGAAGTAAATGGCAGAGGATGGGAAACTAGAAAAGAGAAATATTAAATTATTCTAGAGTAGGTCTGGCTTCTGTTTCTGGGATAACACAGGTCCTTCTCTCACCGTCTACTTAGGAGAGAAACCCAGAGCTCAGCTGACAGCAGAACTGGTGCAATCACTGTCCTCAGAACACTGTTAATGTGTTTGCTCAGTCCCATTCTCCAACTCTGCTTTTCTTCCCTGGCCTTTGGTGGCTCCCCTCTTTCCAAGAATGAGGCACTATGGCAAGCCCGAACTTCCCTCCCTGTTTTCTAGAATTCCACCAGCACTGCTCTGTCAGCCCTCATCCAGAGGCTAACTGGAGCCAGTCCATCATGCAGCCATGAACATTTATTGGGCACCCACTACATGTCAGGCTCTAGGAAATAGGATATGACAGTATCTAGAGCCCTCCACTTATGCCTTGGCCATTAGAAAGCAGCACTATCCTAGAAACCATGGGACTCATAGGGTCTTGGAAACTCACCTGAAACAAAGCAAAGTCAGGAAAGGAATGATCAGGAGCCTCTGGGATTTCACTGTCCCTAAGACAGATATGCTTGCCTTCGACTACATAAGGAAGAAAGATTTACAGACCAAAGTCTGCTGTTCTTCCCTTTTACAGAGCAGGAAATTGAAACCCCTTCCTCCAGGCCCCTCCCAACTCCAGGCTATCCCAGGTTCCCAAATGCCCAGGAATTCTGGAGCCATCAAGCAGGTGCCCACCCAGCAGATTCCATGGGTGCACACAAGCAGAGAGACTTTTCCTTCAGGGGAGATCATCGGGGGACATGAGGTCAAGCCCCACTCCCGCCCCTACATGGCTTATCTTATGATCTGGGATCAGAAGTCTCTGAAGAGGTGTGGTGGATTCCTGATACGAGAGGACTTCGTGCTGACAGCTGCTCACTGTTGGGGAAGGTGAGGAGCAGAAAACAGCCCACACCTTCCTGGAAACACTCCACAGAGACCCCTGCCTTCTTCCCAAGGAGCTCCTTGGGCTCCTGGGAACACATATGCCAGGAGGGCTCCTTAGAGGGTGAGAAAAGGGCAGGTAAGTTTGTGGAGAGGGGGGAAGGTTGGTTCCAGAGGCGCTGCTGAAGTAAGAAACAGCAGAGTGACCAAGCCTGCCATATTTAGAACTGGGGGCATACTTTGGCATAAGAATACAAACTGAAGCAATTCCACCTGTGTTTCAAGGGGGAACCAACCCCTGAGAAACATGGTGTAATTACCAGAATTCCAATTCCTGGGGACAGACTGTCCCCTTAATTTCCCCTCAGCTGCAGCCCTGCCCCAGCTGTCACCTGCTCTTCACTGTCTCTGGGCTGTATCCCCTGTGACTCCGCCCCCATCCTCACTCTGCTCTCTGTGCAGCTCCATAAATGTCACCTTGGGGGCCCACAATATCGAGAAACAGGAGCGGACCCAGCAGATTATCCCTGTGAAAAGAGCCATCCCCCACCCAGCCTATAATCCTGAGAAATTTTCCAGTGACATCATGCTACTACAGGTGAGGCACACTCTTGCCACTCTTGCCTAGTCCAGTTGGTTCCACTCCCACTGTGATGCAGGCCCTTCCCTCCTTTCCTTCCTGGCCTTTTGGTTAATTCCTGTGCCTCAGAGGAGAGGGAAGACAGCATAGTCCCATCACTGTGTCAGGGCCCAGAACTTCGTTGGCTGACCTGGACTTTCTTGCCTCTTCCCCACCAGCTGGAGAGAAAGGCCAAGCGGACCTCAGCTGTGCAGCCCCTCGGGCTACCTAGGAACAAGGCCCAGGTGAAGCCAGGGCAGGTGTGCAGTGTGGCCGGCTGGGGATGGACGGCCCCCATGGGAAAATACTCAAACACACTGCTGGAGGTGAAGTTGACAGTGGAGAAAGATCAAACGTGCAAATCCCACTTAGGCCATTATTACGACAGTACTGTTGAGTTGTGCGTGGGGGACCCAAAGATTCAAAAGGCTTCCTTTAAGGTGAGACTATGCATCTGCCTGGATTGGCTCTGGGGAGAAAGATGTTTGGGGAAGATCTGAGACATGCAGACCTAAGTAGTGGGGGACTCCTTCACCCACTAAACTGTGATCTTTCTCTCTGGAAAGAGAAAAGGGGACTAGACAGAGCTGGGTAGAAATTAGGGCCTCTGCAAACTTACGAGGAGGCTTATAGTGGATGGTGCTCCTTTGGAAGGATGAATTTGCAATACTCTACCCACTCCAGGTCACAGATATCAGGAAACTGTGCCCACTGGGAGTGCAGTAATTATAACCAGGTGTGTCTTCAGAGGCCAGTACCCAACGTGGTTAATGGGCTGGTCCTCCATGGTGGATGTCAGCCCTCCTTGCCCGCTTCTGGGTCCTTAAACAGCCAACGGTCCCACATTCCTGCAATCCCATCTCCTAGGGGAGATGACGGAGGCTGGCCGCTGGGATGAGGTGAAGCAGTAACAATGTCCAGAGCCAGAGCTTGGCAGCTAGGGGCCACCAGCAGCCTGCCCTGCCCTCTCATCTCCCACATGCACGCTGTGCAAGTTGGCCTTTTCTAAGCGGGAGCTTGAGATGGCAGAGAGGGCAGGACCCAGAGGAGCATCAGCTCAGTCCTTCCACTCTCTATTCACAGGGGGACTCTGGAGGCCCCCTTGTGTGTAACAAGGTGGCCCAGGGCATTGTCTCCTATGGACAAAGCAATGGCAAGCCTCCACGAGCCTGCACCAAAGTCTCAAGCTTTGTACGCTGGATAAAGAAAACCATGAAATGCCACTAACTACAGAAAGCAAACTAAGCCCCCGCTGTGATGAACCACCTCCTCGGAGCCGAGTCCAGATTTACACTGAGAGAGGTGCCAGCAACTGAATAAATACCTCTTGGTTGAGTGCAAAGGCTGGTTTCTTGTTTATTCATTGACCCTCATTCGCAGGCACCAGTTCTGTGCTATGCAGGCCAGTGACACAATTTTGCTGTCTTCTGCTTTCTCCTCTCCCCTCACCCCTTGCCACCTCCCCAAACCCCCATGCAAAGCTGATATTCAGCTCTTTCCTATCCACACCAGTTTCTCCAGGGCCTGCCCTTCTGCCAGGGCTGAAGCTGAGCACCATCAGGAGACAACATGGACCACTTTGGTCCTGGGGCTTAGCGAAAACTTCTTACCTCCTTCTCCAGTGTTACATGACAGAGAAAAAAGGGATAATACCATGGGACCTAACTCCTCATCCCCCACTGGGGCTCCTCATTCTCCCCTGGGCTTAGTTTCTCTACCCTCCTCTGAGCTCAAAGCTCAACTCATCCTCCAGCCTCTTGGCTGCCCCTTCTCTTCATCCCTGCTGAGTGTTCTCAGAATCCACCAACTTTTGTCCTCTCCAGTCCACGCTGACCTGATCTGGGCCCTTCCTCATATCTACCCACCTAAGATACCCAGAGACCCTATGTGGTTCCATAAGGGCCTTGCCACTGAGATGGCAGCTCATCTCATGCCCTGGCAGGGAGGGGCCTCAGAAAAACCAGGCCTGTGTGGCACCAGATAAGATCCATGGTATGAATATTGTCATGTGCGACTCCAGAACAGCAATGTATGGGATTTGAAAACGACTTTAATCATTTACTTTCCAGACATGAAGTTGTCAAACTGTTCAATGGAGCATCGTCTTCACCTAGGGGAAGCGTAGCAGGGCGGGAAGAAGACAACTAGGGCAGGCTTATTTTCATTTGTTTAAAAAGTAGCAAGGATGAACGTTATTATAAAGATTCAAATTGTAGGAAAAACACCCATTTGATTGGACCACCAGAAGCATAATCCCCGTCATTACACAAGCTCCTGCCTGTACAGAATGAAACTAGAATCAGGAAGGCTCACGCAGGCTGGGAAAATGAAGCAATGCCTCTATTGTTTAGGCCACCTGATTACTGCTACATTTGTAGTTTCCAAAACTACCTGGACTTGTGAATGTTAGGAAGTTCTTGGCTTGGAGGTCACCGATAGAGTATATGACATTTTGTTGAATGAGAGTTGCCCTGTGTTAAGCTCACCCTGCTAAACACTCCCAGCAGTCACCTTTCCAAGGTCTTGCCGCTAATATAGAGTACTGCCTGGGAGTTGAACAGAAGTACTAGCTCTAGGTTAGTGCCTCCCTGTCCCAAATATACACAGCACTACACTATTGTGGCGTGGAGTAAAATCTCCCTCTAGGATCATGTAACTATCAAGGTCATGCCCTTTCTCATCTCAGTGTGCACTAAGCATGCTGCAATACAACCCCTTTTTTTTTTGTTTTTTTTTTGTTTGTTTGTTTGTTTGACAGAGTTTCACTCTGATCAGCCATGCTGGAGTGCAGTGGCGCAATCTCAGCTCACTGCAACCTGTGCCCCCTGGGTTCAAGCGATTATCCTACCTTAGCCTCCTGAGTAGCTGAGATTACAGGCGTGCACCATCACACCCGACAAATTTTTATATTTTTAGTAAAGACAGGGTTTTACCATGTTAGCCAGGCTGGTCTTGAACTCCTGACCTCAAGTGATCTGCCCACCTCGGCCTCCCAAAATGCTGAGATTACAGGTGTGAGCCACCACACCCAGCCGCAACTCAATCTCTTAATCTTGGGCACTTTTATAAAATAAGTGGGTGTCACACAGTTTCTGATTTGGAACTTGAAAAAAAAAAAATCCCTGCACCTAAGAAATACTAATGACTTGGCTCCTTCATTGGAAAAGGAAAACGCAGAAAGCAAAACAAAATAATAGTATTTTTTAAAGTTGCCTGGTCACGTCCATAATCAGTTTAGGTATGATACTTACTTTGGGGAAATGGTTCTGTGGTTTAAAACAAGTTTGAAAACCACGTTGTTGTAGGCCTTTATCCACTTCTGAGCAAGAAGAAAGAAACAAAGTTTCAGGAAAGGGTAGTGACTGACTGAAGATATCACAGAAGTTAGGACAGAGCCTGAACAGAGCCCAGGCCCCCTGATGACCAGGCCAGAAACTAGCTTTAAAAGTCTTCTAATGCTCACCCCAAGGTGACTTTCTGGAATCTCCAGACAATAATTAAGCTTGTGCTCAGATACCTCCCTGGAGAGAAAGACTGTGGGCTTCTCCAGCAGCTATTTAGTGAGAAATATTCAAAGCAATTCCCTTTGGTAAGCTGAAATCTGTCCACAGGTGTATTTAGGTGGACTCAGAGGCAGGTAAGTACTTTAAACATGCTGACTCCTTCAAATCTCCTTGGTCTGTGGAAGTTTGCCCCCAACCCCTACCATATGAAGAAATAATCTTTCCCTTGCTTAAAATCTCTATAGTGTCCCTACTGACTCTAGGAAAGGAAATGCCTCAGCCCACTGAGATCCACTCCCACCATGCTTCTTTTTCTCCAGGGCCACAGGAAGAATCAGGTCCCAGCACAGCCAGGGAGAGAACTGCCAAGTGGGCTCGTGGAGGATATAGACTCCAAAGAAAGCAAAATCTTGTTAATTTGTTTCTGGGAATATGTATTGTTATGACTGCTTTCCCAGCCCACCACCATGCTTCTCCCAGTCCCACTCTTTGTGAACTTACACAACTTATAGGGTTTACTTCTTATCTTGGTAACCCACACAAGATTGCTTTTGACCAACTAACATATGTCACCATGGCAGCAATGTACCATATCACTTAGAAGCAGTTGACCTGAGAGAATTGCAGAATAGCTTACTGAAGACTGAAAATAATGACAGCTGAGAAACAGCTACCTGCAAGATTGGGATGCTGTGCTACAGAATGTAGCATATGCTTTTAAGCAGTAATAAATATATAGTGTCGGTTCTTTCATAGCTAGAATACATGGTTTTGGAAACAAAGAACATTTCCAAACATTCCTTGCCCCTCTGATTAGGAGTTACCCCCCTGGTTATTAAACCTAATGAGCCACATTTAGAGTTTTTGCTTCTGTCTTCATAATCTTGAGCTTTGCTAGTCTAGAGGTCTCAATTCCTGAGAGTGAAATCAACAGTCAGATAAGTAGGTTACTTTAGTAGCTGGGTGATTAATCCTGATTGCCATGGGAAGATGGGATTCACTGAGATACTTCTTAATATTTCCATGACCATTAGTGAAGGTCATTGGAAGACTAGTGTAGCCCAATAAGATAAGACTACTAAGACCCTTTATTTTTTTCTATTATACTTTAAGTTCTACCGTACATGTGCACAACATGCAGGTTTGTTGCATATGTATACATGTGCCACGTTGGTGTACTGCACCCATCAACTCGTCAGCACCCATCAACTCGTCATTTACATCAGTTATAACTCCCAATGCCATCCCTCCCTCCTCTCCCCTCCCTATAATAGGCCCAGGTGTGTGACGTTCCCCTTCCCATGTCCAAGTAATCTCATTGGTCAATTCCCACCTATGAGTGAGAGCATGCAGTGTTTGGTTTTCCGTTTTTGCGATAGTTTGCTGAGAATGATGGTTTCCAGCTGCAGCCATGTCCCTATAAGGGACACGAACTCATCCTTTTTTATGGCTGCATAATATTCCATGGTGTATATGTGCCACATTTTCTTAATCGAGTCTGTCACTGATGGACATTTGGGTTGATTCCAAGTCTTTGCTATTGTGAATAATGCTGCAATAAACATACGTGTGCATGTGTCTTTATAGCAGCATGATTTATAATTCTTTTAATTTTAATTGACTCTTACTCTTATTACTCCTTGGATACAGTAGTTTTGGAAATTCATATCATATGTTTTTAGTTCGCTTTCCCTAACAAACCTTATCACTGATTTTACTACTATTACCTATACTACATAATTCACAACCACCAGTACCACATATATGATTAATTGCAAGAAATAGCTGACACAACTATTTACTAGGAGCTCTCTATACATTAGCAAGAATATCTAAAATCACTACCAGTTAAGTATCATCATGCTTTACAAACGTGGAAATAAGATTCAGAAAGTTTAAATAAGGTTCCCCAGGTTATACAGCTTGGAACTGCCTGGATTACATAATGCTACATTTAGTGTCATGTAATCTTTTACTCTTTTAATAGGTTAATGCAGTGGTTATCATTCCAGGCAGCACATTAGAATCGCTTTTCAAAAGAGTAATAATTAGAGACCTCACCAAACCAATTAAGTCAGAATTTCCAAGGCTGGGTTCCAAGCAGTAGTAATTTAATTTCCCTAGGACAGTGTAATGTACTGAGAAATAGTAGTTTGGAAACTCAAGATATGACGAGTTATATAGTCTTTTGAATCTTTCAGAACACATATTTTAACACACCATTGGTTTATATGCTAGAAATTATATTACAACATTTGCAACCTAACCAACATGAAAACATTATTTAGTAATTAAAAGTTCCTCAAGGGACACTTGTCTATTCTTATGGACCTTTATTTTAAGAGGAAGCTTTCCAAGCAATTAAAAAAAAATAACTTTCCGATGACTATACTATTGATTTCTTAATACAGGTCAGAATAGTGTTAATCCTTCAATCAAGTTTTGGTACAGCTATTACAATATTCAAAGTAAGTCTCTCACAAATCATACATTAACTCACTCATTGTGTTTGTTAGGAAAAGTAAGAAAGATACATGTCATTTATTTTTAATTTTTTGTTAATGATTACATTCACGTTCATGTATTGTTAATTTCAAGAAACTATGTAGGAATTAAAAGGAGAGTTTGATAAGCTATACAGTTTTGATTGAAATAGATGTCTTAATTTGTTCAAATGTAAAAGATAAAGGTTATGTTGACTTATATGCTAACCACTAATCTCTATCATCATGTACTGCAAAATAGATTTCAAATACATGGGCTACAGTTGGGTATCTTAAATCTCCATGAAGGTAAGAGCAAGCTGTTTTCATACCATGTCTGCATAAAAGAAGTCATGTAGTAAATATTGAATAAATCTATGATGACGTACATGTGTATCTCTATACACCTGTCTCTATTTTCAATTAAATTATAAATTCCTTGAGAGTGTAGAATTTTCTTTTAATATTTTTATATCTGCTGCTACTCTTAGCACTGATCTGGGCACATCATAAGTTGCTTAATAAATATCCAGTTTTCTTTCTCAATACATCCTAAAATATTATTTGATATTTTACTTTTTCATTATTCAACTGTACATAATTGGTGAAATCAGGATATTCTTTTCAATAAAGTATAGCATTTTAGAAATAAAATTATTCTTTTTTCTCTCATTTTCTTTCTAAATAAAAGAAATTATTTGGAAAGTATCTCTCAAATTCAGGAATATATATTTTAGTGTATTTTGCCATGGAATGAGAGGGTAAAATTTTTATTTTTAGAAGATCTCCTTCCCCCCTCCCACCCCAGGCAATGGTAAAACCATTTACTGACAAAGAAACTTGCTATTTAAACTGTGATCTGCACATTAATATTGTCAGTATTACCCGCAAGTTTATTACAGATGCAAAATCTCAGATCCCACTGCAGGCACATTGAGCCAGAACATTCACTGCATTGCAATCCCCAGGTGATCCTTTTGCACATTTAAGACTGAGAAGCACTAATGTATGCTAGTTTCCAATTTCTTTTTTCCTTGCTCTTTTTTTGTGTGCTTTAGAAATATGTTTTTGAAATGTGGATATCCTCCTAGAGTGTTTTCTGCCTAAGGCATACTCCTAAGAAATTGTTTTCAATATTAAAACATGTGTTTAAGACTGAGCTACCACAGCACCCAGAAAATTAACTTTTTGTGATTAAGAGTTATCTATGTAGACTGACGGAGTGAGCAACCATATTGCTAATGATATTACTAACCACGATTTCTACGATGTGGAACTCCATGTCATTTTCCAGGGAATTTTAAATGCCCTTCACCTTTCTGCTTATCTGATGGTTAAGAAAAGGGTCACCTGTACTCTGTTCAGTTATCTCTAATGTTTAGCCTTCTCAGTGTTCTTTTTCTTATCCTTTTATTCTTAAAAAAAACAAAACAAAACACTAGGTCCTTTCATTCAGATCCTTGAGGTCAAAGGTGCTACAGCAAAGAAAGATAATCAGTTGACCTGATAGTCTCATAATCAATATATCAAAATAAATTTAATCATCAATCAATTTAATGTTTTCCTCCCTCTATATTTGTATGAACAATAGTTTTCACATTTTTTATAGATCAATGTATTGAATGATTTTTGGACTAGAAGATAAGAAACACATATTCAAATGTTAATCCTTACAATCACTGTATTAGGCAAAAAACTGGATGTTCCCGGGCTAAGATCCCTCTTTCTTAGAAATGACAGTTTTAGCACAGCTTATCTCTGCAACTTCTAGCTCCATGATTCCATGGCACTCTATCTTCATGAACCTGTTGATAAATCTAATTTAAGTCTTCATTATGGTATTGAATCAGAAGAAAAAATGAATCTCATTTTACACAGAAAACAATAAAGAAATAGGCAAATAAAAAGAACACTCAAAATTTTGATCCCATTTGTCAAAAAAAATTGATCCATGTCAGTAAACATTTTCAGGTGAAAAGTAACTAATGCTCAAATACAATCTTTTCATGAATTAATCATGGCTGCCTTTGCACCGTAGCAGACTGTTAGGTGCTTAGTTAAGGCCCCAGCTAGTTCTCACTCACGGACTCTATTCTTGAGAATACAACTGATTATTTGAATTGAAATTACCAATCCCAAGGTGCCCAAATGAGCAAGAAGTTATGAATATTATAGGAAGATTTTCTTTTCTTCCAAGCCTGCTCTGAATTTAGAATTTTATTGCAGGTTCAGAGAGCACTGAGACAATGCCATGTTCAGCCCACTGGGAAGGAGGAAAATGAATAAGAAGCAAATGAAGATTCCAAGGGGAGCAATAAACAAACCTGTCCCACTGCATTCAATTTGAAGAATAGTATTTAATATCTTCAGAGTGTTTCACTGACTTTTGTATCTCAGTTCATTATTGCCTGGAATTTTAGAATTGAATACCTCTGTGAGTTATAGACTGTTTGGCACTCAGGATGCACATATGAAAGATATCATCCTAGGTAGAAAATTAGAGATTTTCTCTCTAATATCTCTACATAGCTGCTTTGGGTCATACATTTTCTAAAACACATATTCCTCTGAACTTACTGATTTTCATCAATTCTCATTGGCAACAATGGAAATTCACACATCAAAACGCCTTTATAATATCGTTCCAGTTTATTTGTCTCAACTCTTGTCTTTACCCACTTTATACCGTGAGTTCTACTGAAACCTCTGAGCCTCATTCCAAGTATGACTTCTTTGAATGAATGATGCTATCTTCAATTTCATTGCCTTGACATATTATTCCGTCTTCTCATAGTGTTGTTACTGTCTTTTTTAAACTTATCTCCTACTAGATTATCAAATACCAAGTGAGATATCAACTATTTTAGGAGCCCTATTCTAAGGCCTGAGATTGGTGGTCCATCTTAATATTCTCATAGTAGACAGTTATTACATATACTTTAAAAATTTAACATCTATTAAACCCTATAGATGACAAAATTCCTTCAATCAACTATCGCAGCATCTAGCCAGTACATGCTAAAATGAATTTTCTTTAAAGAATAAATTATCAAATATATGGCCCTAAAGGGTAGGTTGTCATATCATTCTCTTCATTTTATACATGAAGAAACATTAAAGATCTTTCCCCCAAACCCAAGATTGGTAGGTGAAGCATGTAAGGTTTTCTGACTAAATCATAAGTTGTTTTCCACTGGAGCATCTCTTCATTTCATGTTGAATGGGAGACATTAGAGATGAGGAAAAATATCAGGACTACAAAAGTCCCACTGAGAAAAAAAGGGAGAAATTATGTAAATCATGATGGTCTACCAACACACAGCATATTCTCAGGAGAAATGCAAGATAGGGGTTCTAGCAAGTGGGATGCTTATATTCACGAAAGGCAAACCATTGTTTCAGAGGGGTGAGAGTGGCAGCACCTATTTAGATCAACTTCTATCAGTTTATTTCATTTTATTTTTTGTTGCTAAAAATATAAGATTTATCCTGGACACTACTGTATCATTTCCACAAAGTCCTCTAAAATTCTTCCTCTTTTTTTAAAAAAATTAAAAATTAAAGCAGTTTTAGGCACAGGTCACTTTGCCAAGGGACGTTTGCTATCTATGTGTCTTTTCACCTTTCAAATAAATTTTATTTGAGTTGATTTCTTCTCTATTTACAGTAATTCTCAATACATTTTGACTAAGATACTTTAAAGACTCTTAACATATGAGAATGTAGGTAATATATCTTTGGCATATTGCTTATCATCAAATGTTTTTCCAGGTTTTCATTATGAAATCTTTCAACACACAGAAAAGTTAAAAGAAAGAACCATATAGACCCAAAACTTGCTAATGTTTTTCATGTGTCTCACGAAACTTACACTGAAAGTATTCCAGCATTTTTCCCTAAAAACAATGACATTCTCTTATGTTATTTGCATTTTCATTACATCTAAGAAGAGTAACAGTAACTACCTAATGTCATCTAACTTCCAGTTCCTTTTCAAATTTCCTGAGTTGCATGCAATACATATTTTACCATTACCTTTTTAAACACTTACATTCACATACAGTTTATTAATTGCATTTGCTTTACATTATCTCTTTAGTCTTTTTAATCTAGATCAGTTCTACTTCGTTTTACTTATTTGTTTTTTATGACATTGAATCTGTTTTTCACCTACTGAGAGGTGAAGCTTGCTGGGCTTCTACGTCGGGTAGGGACTTGGAGAACTTTTCTGTCTATCTAAAGGATTGTAAATGCACCAATCAGCACTCTGTAAAAACGGACCAATCAGCCCTCTGTAAAATGGACCAATCACTGCTCTGTAATATGGACCAATCAGCAGGACATGGGTGGGGCCAAATAAGAATAAAAGTTGGCCACCCAAACCAGCAGTGGCAGCCTGCTTGGGTTCCCTTCCTGTGCTGGGGAAGCTTTCTTCATAATAAATGTTGCTACTGCTCACTCTTTGGGTCAGCACTACCTTTCTGAGCTGTAACACTCACTGCGAGGGTCTGCAGTTTCACTCCTGAAGTCAGCAAGACCACGAACCCACTGGAAGGAACAAACAACTCCGAATGTGCCACCTTTAAGAGCTGTAATACTGCAAAGGTCTGTGGCTTCACTCCTGAAGTCAGCAAGATCACGAACCCACCAGAAGGGAGAAACTCTGGACACATCTGAACATCTGAAGGAACAAATTCTAGACACACTATCTTGAAGAATTTTAACAGTCACCGCGAGGGTCTGTGGCTTAATTCTTGAAGTCAGGGAGACCAGGAACCCACCAGAAGGAACCAATTGTGGACACACTACCAACCAGCCATTTTTATTATGTGTATTGCTGTAAAGACTTTGTTAACGTATTTTAATCTGAATCATACATTTTATATTACTTTAAAAATACTCAATATTGAGTCTTTTAACAGTCCGGGTCAGTTATCTTGCAGAATGTTTCCAACTTTGTTTTGTCAAATTCTTCTCTTACAGTGTCATTTCCTTGTTCTTCTCTGTGTTTTTTATAAACTAAAACTTGGAACTAAAGACTGGATTAAATGGAAGTTGAAAATGTTTTAGTAAGAACACTTGAGAGGTGAGACAATGTACTTCACGTTGCAACACACCAGGCAGCACATTCTACCAGTGGATCCCACTAATAGTGATGTTGGGTTTGGCTACTTTCTTAAGGTTGTGATCACTAGATCTCTTTGTTATAAAAAAAAAAGTGTCTCTTTCACTTTAGCAAACAATATTTGGGATAGGAGGTAATACTTTAACATAGGAGAATTATTTGGTTCCCTTCAAACCAATTCACCTAATAACTTTTAACAATAGTTGTATCTATTGATTATTGATGTGACAATCCATTATTACACTAATGTTTACAAAGGATGATTTTTCTAATTCTATAATTTATTTGACATTTGTTAAGCATCATTAATCTGTGAAAAAGTGTTTTTTTCTCAACAATCTGGGGTGAAATATATATTTTGTTTAAAAGCCAAAGAAATGCTTAGATCTCTTTTAATTATTAATTTTAGACTAAAATATTAGCGTGATAGTTACCTCCACCTCCATATGTGACGAATCAGATTTTTAAAAATTTAGGGTATACTTAAGGCTAGTTTATATTTATACATTCCTCTAAACATAGAGAAATAAAGAGAATATTGGATTAATAATCTGAAAACATTGGATTCAAATTCTAGGTTACAGCTTATAAACGTTATGACCTGGAGCAGTCTGCTTAAATCTTTTAGCCTTTTTGTTAATTTATCCATATATTTTCATTGACATCCATTGAATGCTTTCATGAGAGTATTTTTAATTGCTAGAATTCCATTTGGAATCTCACAGAGTCTATTAGGTTACAAAACCTTCTAGAGGTTTGTTATTGTTGCTATTGTTCTTTTACAAGATTAATAAAACTTCCATGATTACTTAAGTAGAAATTGAGTCATAGTTATGTTTAAAATTAAGCAATGGGCTTTTATTTCGTATTCCTTGAGAAATTTTTAATATTGATGAAATAATTTTCAAGAGAATATTGGTCAATGATGGGAGGAAATATTCTCTTTTTTTCCCCCAAATCTTAATTAATTGGTTGTTTTCTAATGTTTTGAGCTAAGAGGTCACATTGCCAAGAAATCAATCAAACTAGGTTTATAAAAGTCTAATTAAGATAATGTTAATTAGTAATCACACTTTATTTCCACTGGCTTCCAGTGCCCTTCAGCCAAGATTTATTATTTTATTTTTTCAAATGTACGGGCTTCTTTCGTAGTAGACAGGAAGGATGAAGAAGATCATTCTCAGGCAAACTCTGTGAACATACTTTGATCACTTTTTCTCCGTATGGATGTTATAAGCCAGTCTGTCTCTTTTATATGTGATTAGATTGACCTTTTACCAAGTCACAAACATGAAAAGTTGCAAACATTAAGCTTTATAGAAAATTTTTAAAAAACATCTCATCCCATGGTTTTATGCCCTGTGGCAACAAAAAATGATGTCTTGGGAATGGAATGGTCCAAACCGTGATGTATCATGAACTCCTAGGGACACATAATCAAATCAGTGTTTTCCCACGTGCATGAAGGATTGCTTTAAAAAGAAATAATCAAGAACTTCTGCCATTCCAGTTTTCCAAGACAGTATTTTCCAAACATATTAGATTCAAAATAACATCATGTTCGTATTAGGCCTACCTGGAACATAAGTTGGGCTCAGATGGAGATGCAAATGGGTATGTGAAGCTCTAGTCAACCTGAAAATCCATGAGGGTGAAGTTTAAATGATAAATCAGCGTATCTATTAACATCAATCTTTGCCTAGTGAGTTGATTTTACTTAAGAAATATCAGTGTTTAAGACCCCTTAACACCTGAGAACACCTTTTTCTCTTAGGTAAGATTGAAACTATTAAGCCTATAATTTAGATTTAGGGTTTTCAACCTGGGAAATGACAAGTACTAGTATAGCCTAGGGATTTGAAGCATTGACTCTGGAAAAAGACTATTAGTTCTATCATGTTTTTATTGTGTGCACTTGGGGAAAATCCCTTAACCTCTCTGTATGTGAGTTTCCTCATCCATACCATGGAAGTAATGACAGCACTCTCTTAAGGGCTCATTATGAAGATTAAATGAGGTCACGTGGTTCAGGTAATTAGTATATGGGGCATAGTCGCCAAATGCCGGCTATCTTATTATCTTTACTATTGTCCTTGTTCTAAGGTCTAACAAAAGTAAAACCTACAGTCTGTTACATCTGGGAGCAGTCACAAGATCAGAAGTTATCATTTCACTGTGACATCTACTACACTGTTTTCTATAAATAATGTTATACACGCCAGGTGAGTTTGTCATTTTAGGGAGAAAAAAGATGAAGTTATTGGCCAAATGTGCAGACAATTTATCATCTTTCCAGAAATAAGTGAGCATTTCCATGGTCATCGATTTCTGTAAATCTCTTCTGCTTGTCAAAACAAAGTTATTCTCTTGGTATTTCTATCCATAAAAGAATTGGGAGAAAATTACTAACAAGTAAGTGAAAGAAAGTGGAAAGTGATAGCATTCTATATCCCCAAACCATTACTTTTTAAATGCCAAAATTATTATGTAATATTTGAGCCTTTCGTATGACATTTTACTAGTCCATTTTTACAATTAATAGATTTTATTAGAGGCACATTCGACTGTAGTTTTCACACACACACACAATTTAAGTAAATGAAGCTTTGAATAGGAGACACATTTACATGACATAAAATTCAAAGTTCAAAAATGTAATTAAAAAAATATAAGCTTTTTTCCCACTCTTGTCCTCTCAACCACTAAGTTCCTCTCCAGAGATAACTAGTATTATCAAGTTTTCGTGTAGTCTTCTAGACATATCAGTGCATAAACATGTCCTCTCACATTAACTGTGGTTCCACTAATAACGTCTAATGTGGTTTCATTATATAAATTTTCTACTGGATAGTATAACTGTCCATGTCAATGAATATGAATTCATATTTCAATCAGCAAACAGCCTATGTGAGAAGACAAATGCCTGGGGCAGGACGGAGTCAAATGATTTTTCTCAGGTCTCATCTTATTACCAACAACAGGAGGAGGATCAGAGGAAGTTCACCTCTTTTTGTGAGTGAACACACACACACACACACACACGCAATTTGTGTGGGTTTAAAATGTTCCTAACACTGAACGGCTGATTTAGGGTGGGCCTCAAATAAAGTTCAGCTTCCCTCTTCTTGTACAAATATGCAGTTATGGATATTAGCATCCATTACCATTGCTTCCAAAGAAGAAGTTCCTTTAAAATTCTATTAAATATATTTTGGATATTTTGTTGCTTTACCCAAATCTATTTGCATAGCCATTTTCCCTTATCCTGCTCTTATGCTACTGTAAAGCGAGATTCTAGTGAAATTGTATGAATAGCAAAATCGGAACTTTAGAAATTACAAACTTTCCAAAGCAAACTTTGTATTTGTTTTTGGTTGGTATTTCTACCTAAAGCCAAAAGTGTCTCACATAAACCTACTAACGTAAAACATTAATAGTGCTGAAAGCAAGACATTCATTTTATAAGTTCTACTAAGCTATAATAGTGCAAACTGCCATTATTTCATTTAGTAAATAATGTTTGATCTAAGATATTTATAGGGATGCTCTCTCAATATATATTATTTTAGGGATTATGTTGCCCTGTCATTTCTAAAAATATAAGGCTTAGGTCATTATTTTGACACCTGAGTAAATCATATATTCAGTGATTTTTTGTGTGTGTGCATGTGTGGTGTTGATATTCTTCAGTACCAAACCCATCATCTCATTTGTATAGGGAAGTTAACATCCCTCTTTTAACATTAAAGTTCCAAAACTAAATACATCCTAACTTCAAATCATGTATCTGGTTCATATGACTCGTATAGCAACACTAACAAGGTCATTTTAAATGCAACTTGACAAGAAAAGGAATAAAAGTTGGCGGAGGGTGGAAGAACCATTTATAAATTAATGAGCATAAATTAATAATTTTTATCACAACAGACAATAAACACCAATAAAGTCACTAGTTTATATCTATATTCACATATTTTGATATGAAAGGTAAAATTATATTGAAAAAATCTCTTTTTTATTTTGAATATTATCTCATGCAGATACCTGTAATCAGAAACACTCATTTCTAAGTATTCACTGGTCACGATATTAATCTAAGTGCTGGGTTTAAATCAACAAACAAAAGAGGACAAGATCCGTAAGAAACCAATGAATACATTGAAATGCAATGTAATAAGTACTGGCCTATGGGACCTACCTGGTTGTATGCCTATACTGCTGAGGACAATCTAACTCTTACTCAAGAGTCAAGGGAGACTTCCAGGTAGAGGCAATGCATTACCTGAAAAAGTGCTGCAAGAAGCAGGAAGAGTAGTGAAAACAAAGTGAAGCCCTTAATGGAAATAAGTTATCAAGTAATATTTTTGGTACCAAGAGAAAACTAAAACAGCAAGTATTGCTACGGAAAATTCAAAGTACTTTCTCTATGGAAGTTGATGTTAGATTACAAGGGGGATGGGTGGTGAGGAAACAAGCAGATGGAATATTTCACCGAAGCTGGCAGTTGTGAATTTTTCAAAAACAGAAAGAATAAGAAATCCATGCACTTGAACTCATAAATAACCACTACAAATAGAACAGACACAGGGTTACTGGGCAATTTCATTTCTGCTAAATGGAAAATCTGAAATAAATTGCAACAGTTGTTAGAAACCTTTTTTTATATATAAAGTTGGTTTAATTTGTTCTAAAACCTGCAATTTGAAAGTACTCAGGGTTGGATACAAGTGAAATCTTAAGCTCAAGACCAAGTGCAAATGAAAGCATTCTCCCAGCTATACACAGCAAGGAAAACTGATAGCAATAGCTTTCTAAAAACCCTGAATGCTTTGGAGAATCCAGACCTAAAGCACAGAAGGTGTGCTGCAGTTATCATAGTTACTTGGCTACTAAAATCAGAGAAACACAAAATCCAAGAAGGATATTGAAACACAAACTTCAATCATTCACATATCTCTAACATAATTTCTGATGTAAATTAATTTCATTTACTTTTTAAAATAGGTTGTTCTTTTAATAAAACAATCACAATATCCAATAAAATTTTGCAGATAAGGCAACACCTCCTGTAGGATAAATAATATTTTTAGATGTTCACCTTGCTCTTCTTTTTGGTTACGCAGTGTTTAATAACTCAATTATCTTGATATGTTGGAGTAGTATCCAAAGTAGGGTATCTAGTTTTCAATCCCATTGCTTTATATTGTGTAATGCCTCAGAGTAACTCATGTATACCATTCATATGGCAAAATCCAGCACGTTATCTGCAAATAACATTTTAGTTGCCTAGATAGATTTTTGATAAGAGCAATGGGAAATTGAATATGTGCAATATGGGCAGGTAGTAACAAGGACTTTTACTGTTCCCTTCTGTGGAAGCTTCCTGGTCAAATGGTAGCTAGTTAATATTATATTCATATACAAGACATCTTTTCTTTACTAGTATACTTTTGTAATCATAAATAACCAATAAATTCCACAAGGATCTCAAATATTTTAAAAATATAATTTCTATAGCCATATTACTGTGATTTGTGAAAAACAGATGATAATCAGCATACTGCATATTTAAAATTTAGTCTTTGGGGACTAAATTATAACTCTCTTTTTTAAGGGGATGAGTGATTTGGGACAGGGCCATGATGTGGGTAAATGTCGTAAACCTGTGTTTTTTTTTTTTTAATTGGCTCCATTTTCATTATAACACTCATGGTTTTGCCAACGTTCAGTTTTAAATATGGAAAACGGATGATCCTCTCACACTTAGGATTTTGTTATTGTTGTTGCCTTATGCCTTGTCATATATGAAATGGGCCCATGTGTATTCCATCTTATTGAAAGATACTGACAGGTTTAAAACATGATTTTTAAGACAGTAGCAAACGTTGTGTTTATGGGATTTTTGAACTCTATTATTTATTTCTAGTTTAATTTTATTGTGATCTGAAAAAATACTTTGCATAATTTATATTATAACCAAAATTGTTAAGGTATGTTTTTATTGGCACAGAATGTGGTCTTTCTTGATCAATGTTCTTGAGCTTGAGAAGAATGTGTATTTTGCGATGGTTGATAACATAATCTATACATGTCAGTTTGATCAAGTCAATTGATAGTTCTATTCAGGTCACCTATATCCTTACCGATTTACTACCTTTTTGATCTATCAAGTAGTTAATGAGGAATATTGAATCTCCTATTATATTGGTAAATTTTCTGTTTTCTTACAGTTCAATTAGCTTTGGTCTCATTGATTCTGATACATATTTTAGATGAATAAATATTAAAGATGGTTACATCTTTAAGAATTGACCCATTTATCATTCTAAAATATCTATCTTTATTCCTGATATTTTTCCTTCCCTGAAGCTTGCTTAGTTTTAAATTAATCTAGCTACTCCAGCTGGCTTTTCATTATTGTTATAATGGTATGTTTTCTCCGTTTCTTTTCTTTAACATACCTGTGTCTACATTTAAGGTGAGTTTCCATATAGCTGGATCTTGTGTTTTGTGTTATTTTTCTTATTCATTCTGAAAATCTCTGTCTTTGAATTGGTATATTTAAAGCATTCACATAGTTAGTGATTATTGACTTGTTTGGTTTAATAAGTGTCATGCTTGCATAAGTTTTCTCTTAGTTGCACTTGTAATTTTTTTTCCCCTAATTTTCTGGTTTCTCTGGTTTTAATTAAGTACTACATATAATCCCATTTTGTCCTCTCTCACACCAGTTACATTACTTATACTTTAATAAAATAGAAGTTGACCTAGACTTCACAATATGAATTCACAACAAATCTAAATTCACTGTTAAATAACACTATCATGCTTCACAGATTATACAAGTACCTTTTAACAGAGTAGCCTCAATTCCTCCTTCCTATCCTTTATAACATTGCTTTCATTCATTTTACTTACCCATATACTATAGCTATCACCCCGTAAGTTGTTTCTATTGTTACTTTGAACAAATAGTTATCGAATAGGTCAAGTAATATAAGAAAATTAGAATATTATTTTAACTTTATTTATTT
Organism: Rhinopithecus bieti; assembly: GCF_001698545.2. Taxonomy (NCBI): domain Eukaryota; kingdom Metazoa; phylum Chordata; class Mammalia; order Primates; family Cercopithecidae; genus Rhinopithecus; species Rhinopithecus bieti. Next base: position 1,196,988 of record NW_016814742.1, on the reverse strand, counting down.
ATTTTGTTGTTGTTGTTGTTGAGATGGAGTCTCGCTCTGTTGCCAGGCTGGAGTGCAGTGGAGCTATCTCAGCTCACTGTAACTTCTGCCTCCCGGGTTCAAGCGATTCTCCTCCCTCTACCTCCTGAATATCTGGAATTACAAGTGTCCACCATAACACTCTTCTATTTTTTGTATTTTTCATAGAGACAAGGTTTTACCATGTTGGCCATGCTGGTCTGGAACTCCTGACCTCAGATGATCCTCATGCTTCAGCCTCCCATAGTTCCAAATTGCTGACTACATCATTTTCCTCCTCCTGGAAGAACTTCTTTTAACATTTTTTGCATAGTAGATCTACTAACAATAAATCTTCTTAGTGTTTTGTTTGCTTGAGAAATCTTCATCTCTCTTTCACTTTTGAAGTATAATTTTGAGGTATACGGAATTCTATGTTAGTGTGTTTTCTTCTTTCAGTGCTATATTTCATATAAATTTAGCATTATATTCAGTTTACAAATCATATAATTTTAAATGTGAACTATGAATACATACTAATATACCTCATATACTTTGTTCTTTCTCAGAGTCAATCTTTTCCCAGAGTCATCAGTGAATGGACCAACCATAGAACCAACATGAATGTGCAGGTCACTTATCTTCCAACCGACTACTCTTTGCACTCCCCACCAACTTATAAAACTGTTGTTATTCATCATTTTCCATATTATTAACTCTTATATTTTGAAATAATGCAATGCAATCGTGTTTATAGGAAATGTATATTCAGTTCATGTAAAAAACTGCAACATTCACTCTTTAAATTCTTTTCTTTGCTAATTGAAAAGCATTAAACACACATAATGTGACTAAATTAATAGTAATGCATGTTTTTAAATTACTAAAAAAAATTTCAAATGTTCTCACTACAATGAAATCAGTAGGTGAGGTGATGAATATGTTAATTAGCTTAATTTAATCATCCTGCTATATATGCATGTATCATAACATCACAGTATACCCTGTAAACACATACAATCATTATTTGTAACCTATGATAAAATAAAATAAATTTACTTTTGGAAATACGTACACATTTTAAAATATAATTATTTTCTACCACATAGTAGACTTATTTATTTCCATCAAGAATAACTTATGTTTTCTTTCCAATATATATCCATATTTTGATTAGGGGATTCTAATTTTACAATGCACCAACTATATTACCATTCCAAAGTCATTTACTTTTCAAATACTTGCTCTTTTCCTTTTTTGTTAGAATCCTTTCATTATCATATTGTTTTAATCCATTTCATAACCTATTCTCAAGTACTCCAGCCTAGAATGAAAGTTTCTGAAAAAGCAATATACTATCAACTCTGCAAACATTGCTTCTGAGAAAAATGCTGGCATCTTTGAAATAAGGCAATGACTTATTAAGAGAATAGCTTCACTTGTCTCATAATGTATTTTCTCATCTAGAAGTAGCCAGCACTTACTGGTTGTGGAATGACCATTAATACTGTGTTTCAGTTCCAACACAAACAGCTAAAGTATTCTTCTACAGAACTCCGTGTATGAGTGGTTTTCAAAACTCGGCTACATAATGGAATTACCTGGGGAGCTCTAAAATCACTGTTGTCTGGATCCTAGCCCATGATTCTGATTTAATTGGGCTGAGGTGGGCCTCGGCATTGCACATATTAAAAGCTCTCAAGGTAATTTTAATGTTCAGTCAAATCTGAGAACAACTACTTTGATATTCTTAACCAGTAGTTGTAGAATGTGCAGTTTTTTTCTTATAGACAGTGTTTTTCCTAAGGACAGTGTTCCTATAGACATACTTCTATTGTTGCTCTAACGAGTTACCACAAAATTAGTGAATTTTTTTTAAAAAGTGTTTATTTTCTTATAGCACGATTGATCAGAAATCCTATGAGAATCTCACCGGGCTAAAATCTAGGTGTTAGTAGGCCTGCATTTCTTTCTGGAGGCTCAACGGGAGAATCTGTTTTCTTGTTTACAACTTCTAAAGATGACCCACATTCCCTAGCTTAAGGCCTTCTTTTTCCATCGTCAAAGCCAATAATGGACAGGAGAGGCAAGAGGATGCCCTCTCAGGCTGCCATCTCTCTTGTTTCTGTGGCCTACAAAGACTTTTCATGCTTAGGAATGTATGCGATTATATTGTGCACACATGGGTAATACAGCATACTCTTCCCATCTTGACGTACTTAGTCTTAATCACACCTATAAAGTCCTGTTTGCCATTGAAAAAAACATATTCAGGCTGGACGCGGTGGTACACACCTGTGATCCCAGCACTTTGGGAGGTCAAGGAGGGTGAACCATTTGAGGTCAGGAGTTTGAGACCAGCCTGGCCAACATGATGAAACTCTGTCTCTACTAAAAATACAAATGAGGCATTCATCCAATAAAGCTCGTGAAAATCTATGTAACCGATTGAGTGCATAATAGAGGAGGAAAATCCTAAATAGCACATATTAGTAAAGATCCGTGACCATTTGCAGAAAGGAAAACTATACCATTCACCTCTTTTTCTTTTTATCGAATCTCATACTTGTACGTACACACACACATGCATAATTTAACTTTTCTTTTAATTATTTCCCCGATACTCTCATATTTGTGTGTGTGTATGTAACTGTGATTAAAATAACATAATTTATAGTATATGCTAAATAATATTGAGAGAGAATAACAGAAATAAAGTTTGACTGATATTCAGAAACCTGTGTTTGATTATTTATATTGAATTATTTTTGAGCATTAGATTGTTTTCCATAGGGAAAATTCAATTAGTTTTGTTGTTACAAAAAAATCATCAGATCACATTATGAGAGGACATTCTTGGGTAAATATGACAAGATGGACATATATGTTGAGAAAGTCATTGTGTGGGCTGTAATGCCATCAGCTATGTCTTCTAATGAAGGAAAGCAGAGGCACCCCATATCTGTGCAATTAAAGTGATGGCATATGATTCAAGCATCTAAATAATACTTTAATATCCAAATTTAAATCATAATGGAATAAAGTAAAAGCCAAGGGTTGGTTAGAGATTATGTACAGCATGTGGCTGAGAGGAGAGGCACGGCTGAGGGTGTGTTGGGGATAAAGGGCAGCAATGCAATAGCAAACACATGGAGAGTACCAGTGACATTTTCCTAGTTGGCCAATACCAATGACCACTGTTCCCATCTACTCTTGAGTCTACAGTGTTCTTTTCAGCCATTAAATAATATACTTAACATCATTCGAATACAGTCTTCATATACTAGATTATTTAAAATTAGTTTGAATAATTTGCAACTATAAAACCTAACTTGTACAGATAACATCTTGCACTAAGAGAGTAAATTCATGGAAGAATCCCAATCTTATTTTTTTGCACATTGTAAATACAGAGAAATGAAGTCAAAATTCAACTGAACTCAACAGAAGGGTGAGAAAAGAGTTAAAAAGGGGAAAACATACTAAAAGCTGAGATTATAGGTGCAAATTCCCCAGGTGTCAGTAAAAGACCCATGATGCAGTTTAAATAAAAATGGAATAAAGGAGGTTGCACCAAGTTAGCATTGCCTACCACATGCTGAAAACATTTAGAATGCCTTCATACAAAAGTGAGTGGTAATTTGATGAACACAACTTGTATTACCACACGGATGTCAGTTTATAGGGCTTGATCTAATAAAGGTTACCACAAGAATGTTCATACAACTACTTATCCAAATGAAGCAGTGTTGAGCATGAAAGGTGGCTCTATTAATAATCACACTGTTCGAATTAAGCATAAACTAGAACTCTCTTAGGCAAACCAGAATAGACGTCACCCTAGTTTTTTCAATTCAGTAATTCATCAGAAGTATTTGGTGAATGCCTACTATGTCTAAATTGCCATGGTATTTGCAAGGAAAAGTAACAGGCACCCACTATACTGAAAAAAAAACAAAAAACAAAACACACACACACACACATGATTTCTAACAGAAAGACCAAGGAAATGAACAATGAACATCATACTAATTGAAATGGCAGCAAACAATTAAAATTATTAAGAAAATTGAAATTAAAACACGATTCAGGAATACAAAAGGGAGATAGCACATTCGAATGTCAAGAAATGAAATGCAGGAGGGATTAGCTGAGAGGACAAATAGATGAAACCATCTTTCAGGCCAGGTTTTTAAAGAAGCTGATGTGTATTTTGGTCACTTTCTAGATCTGCTTTCTACTAATTTTTGTATGTTGCCTTTTAAAATATAACTACGTGAACATCAATGTGGAAAATTCGTACAAGATATGCTTTCATATAATTTTTCCCTTTTTAAACTTCACAGCATGCTTATCTCTCTGTCTAGATTGCCTATATAATTCCAGAACAACTATCAAATTCCTTACCAAGCATCATCAACTTGTAAAATTATTTTTAATGTCTCCTTATAGCCCCAAACAGCAAACAACCGAAAAGTCCATCAGTGAATGAACAATAAAGATTATGTGGTTCTAGAGGACAAGATAGCCAACTAGACAGTCAGATAAAACAGCTCCCACCAAGGGACCAGATGACTGTTGTGCTCCTAACAGATACTCAGAGGTAACCTATCCAGAGTGGATGGAGTGAAGACACAGAAGCTGAGCTGAAGGGAGAGGAAGCAGGGAATGATGCATAGAGATGCTATGCACTAGGACTCATTCCTAGCCCCCAGTGGGTTTGGGGAAACAGGTGAGTTGAACTGACATGGAGCAATCAGTTCTCACCACAGACCTTAGGAACCCCAGCAGGAAAAGACCCCTTAACCACCAGGGACACTCAAGTTGGCAGGGAGAACTGCTTAGAGAAGTGGTAGGGGCAACAAGCTGCTGATGTGGAGCCAAGAGAGTTTGGTGTGGGGGCATCTGTAGCAGAGCATGGCCAGGGATGGCTATTCCTCTAAACTTTACTTTCTCCCATAGGAGATTTTAGCCTTAAGGGAACTGTCAAACCTGAAGTCTACAAGGAAGTCTTGCCCACCAGAGGGGGCCAATCCAACCTGAGCACTCCTTGGTCTCCTGGCCTCTCCTGGTGCCCCAGTTTGGCCATGCTTGCTTACAGGGCAAACTTGGGTGCCCTGGGAGCCTACACCATAGCTTCTATGTTGGTGGACTGTGCTTGACCAGTGGAGAGCCCCATGGGGGCAGCCTCAAAGGCCGTGAATCAGCCTTCACACTCCCTCCCCATACTGTACCTTCCCTCAGGCCCATGGCAACTCCCCACATTATTTTTCTGACTTATTTCTGCACATGCAGGTTTTGCTTCTCTTGTCCAGACAGCTCAAAGGAATGCAGTCCATGCCTCCAACTCCACACTCCACCAACCACCATTGCAGAGTCTTGGTAGGCAGAGAGTCATCCAGCCTTGCGCCAACACTGCGCAGAGAGCAGGGGATCCTCCCACACCCTGAGAAATCACTTCTTCTATCAGGGCATTTAGAAGGCACCCAGACCTGCAACCACCAGTGCCCCAACCCTAAGGCAGCACCACCTCCAGCATGACCACACACACAGTTGCCAGCAAGGGTTCTCCTGCACCCATCCAACTGCATTGCCTCTGCCACAGTGGTGAACACCCACAGGGAGGCAGACACCCCAGTACCCACTAGCACTCTGCCAAGCTGCTGCTACAAAGACAAATCCTGCTGTCAGTGCACAACAAAATGCTCTTGCTGACACCACCTATGAGAGTATAGTGAGCAGCAGTTTGCGAGCACCCTGTGCCCCCTTTAATAACAGTGGATTCCTAATCTCAAGGAGCCAGAGAACAAAGTTGAGGCCCAATACAAGTCCCACAGAGTTAGATGCTGCAGTCCAGAAGTTGGGTGCTGAATGATGGCCCCCTAAAATCTTCCAGAAATGAAGTAAGTTGACTGAATCCACCTTGCACCACAATCAGACCCTCAAGTGCATCAAATAGGATAAAAGTTAAATAATCCAAATGTCACTGACCTGAAAATTGACAGCAGAAAAGCCCACAAAGATGAGAAAGTATTAGCACAAGAACCTGAGAGTTCAAAAAGCCAGAGTGCCTTCTTTCCTAAATGACTACAGCACCTCTCCAGCAAGTGTTCTGAACTGGGCTGAGATGGCTAAAATGACAGAAAAAGAATTCAGAATGTGGATAGGAATGAAGATCATTGGGCTACAGGAATAAATTAAAACCCAATCAAATGGCACTAAAAATCATGATAACAAATGCAGGAGCTGACAGACAAAACAGCCAGTATATAAAAGAATGTAACTGATGTGACAGAGCTGAAAAACACACTACAATAATTTCACAATGCAATCACAAGTATTAATAACAGAATAGACCAAGTGGAGGACGGAATCTCAGAGTATGAAGACTGGCTTAATGAATAAGACAGTCAGACAAAAATATTAAATAAAATAATGAAAAGGAATGAACAAAATCTCCAATAAATATGAGATTATGTAAAGAGATCACATCCACAACTCACTGGTGTCCTTGAAAGAGATGGGGATAATGGACCCAATTCAGAAAACATATGACGTATTTGATGTCCCCAACCTAGTTGGAGAGGCCAACAATCAAATTCAGGAAATACAGGGAAACTCAGTGAGATATTTCACAAGAAGATCATCTCCAAGATATGATCACCAGATTCTCCAAGATCAAAATAAAAGAAAAATTGTAAAAGGAAGCTAGAGAGAAAAGTCAGGTCACCTATAAAAGGAAGCCCAGTAGACTAACAGTGGAGTTCTCAGCAGAAACTCTACAAACCATAAGAGATTGGAGGCCAATATTTAATATTCTTAAAAAACATTTCAATGCAGAATTTCATATCTGGCCAAATTAAGTTTCATAAGGAAGAAAAATCAAGATCCTTTTCACACAAGCAAATGCTGAGGGAATTCTTTACCACCAGACCGGCCTCACCAGAGCTGAAGGAAGCATTAAGTACGGAAAGGAAAGACCATGACCAGTCACTATAAAAGCTTGCTGAAGTACACAGACCAGTGGTACTATAAAGCAACCATATAAGCAAGTCTGTAAAATAACCAGCTAACACCATAATGACAGGATCAAATCCACACATAGCAATAGTAATCTTGAATGTAAATGCCCCAATTAAAAGACACAGAGTGGCAAGTTGGATAAATAACCAAGACCCACTGATATGCTGTCTTGAAGAGATCCATCTCATATTCAATGACACACATAGGGTCAAAATAACTCCCTAACTCATTATATGAGACCAACATCTTCCTGATACCAAAACCTGGCAGAGACACACAGATAAAAGAAAACTTAAGACCAATATCCTAGATGAACATCCATGAAAAATCCTCAACAAAATACTGGCAAACCGAGTCCAGCTGCACAACAAAAAGCTTATCTACCACAATTAGATAGGCTTTATTCCTGGGATGCAAAGTTGATTTAGTGTACCCAAATGAATAAATATGATTTATTACATAAACAAAACTAAAGAAAAAAAACACATGATTACCTTACTAGATGCATAGAAGGCTTTCAATAAAATTTAACACCTCTTGATGTTAAAAAGTGTCAGTAATCTAAGTATTAAGTGAATTTACCTCAAATAATAAGAGCCATCTATAACAAACCCACAGCCAACATCATACTGAATGGGCAAAAGTTGGAAACATTCCCCTTGAGAACTGGCACAAGACAAGGATGCTCTCTCTCTCCACTTCAATTCAATATAGTATTAGAAGTCCTAGCCAGGTCAATCAGGCAAGAGAAGTAAATAAAAGGCATCCAAATAGAAAGAGAAAAAGGCAAACTATCTCTGTTAGCAGACAACATCATCCTGTATGTAGAGAAACCCATACTCTCAGCCCAAAAGCTCCTTTAAATGATAAACAACTTAAAAAAATTCTGAGGATACAAAATTGGTGTGCAAAATTACATGCATTTCTATACACCAAAAACAGTCAGGCCAAGAGCCAAATCAGTTAATGGATTCCCATTCACAGTTGCCACAAAAAGAATACAATACCTAGGAATACAGCTAACTAGGAAAGTAAAAGATCTCTAAAAGGAGAACAACGAAAAAGTACACAAAGAAATGAGAGATGACACAGCAAATCCAAAAACATTCCATCCTCATGGATAGGAAGAATCAGCATCATTAATATGGCCATATTGCCCCAAAGTATTTACAGATTCAATGATATTCCTATTAAACTATCATTGACGTTCTTCATGGAACTAGAAAAAAACTTTAAAAATCTATATGGAACCCAAAAGAAAGGAAAGGCAATTCTAAGCCCAAAGAACAAAGCTGGATGCATCATGCTACCTCACTTCAAATTATACTATAGGGCTACAGCAACCCATACAGCATGGTACTAGTACAAAAACAGACACATAGACCAATGGAACAGAATAGAGAATCCAGAAATAAGGCCACACACTTACAGCTATTTGATCTTCAAAGAACCTGACAAAACAAGCAATGGGGAAGGATTTCCTATTCAATAAATAACACTGTGATAAATGGCGAACCATATGCAGAAGATTGAAACTGGACCCCTTCCTTACATCACATACAAAAATTAACTCAAAATGGATTAAAAACTAAAATCTAAAACTCAAAATTATAAAAACCATGAAATACAACCTAGGCAATATTATTCTTAATATAGGAACAGGCAAAGATTTCATGACAAAGACACCAAAAGCAATTGCAACAAAAGCAAAAATTGACTAACTAATTAAACTAAAGAGCTTCTTCACAATAAAGGAAACTATCAACAGAATGAACAGGAGAACATTTTTGCACACTATGCAGCCAACAAAAATCTAATATCTAGCATCTATAAGAAACTTAAACAAATTTACAAAACAATAAGGAAAAAAATCCCCATTAAAATGTAGGCAAAAGATGTGAACAGACACATTTCAAAAGAAGACATAGATGCACCTAACCATTATGAAAAAAAGCTCAACATCATTGATCATTAGAGAAATGCAAATCAAAACCACAATGGGATACTACCTCACATCAGTCAGAATGATTATTTTTAAAAAGTCAAATAATAACAGATGCTGGTGAGGTTACGGAAAAAAAAAAAAAAGGAATGCTTATACACAGTGCAATGTAAATTAGTTCAACAACTGTGGAAAACAGTGTGACAATTCACAAGAAACACCCATTTGACCCAGCAATCCCATTACTGGCTATCTACCCAAAGCAATATGAATTGTTCTATCATAAAGACACATGCACATGTATGTTCATTGCAAAACCATTCACAATAACAAAGACATGCCATCAACCTTATGTCCATCAATGCTATACTGGATAAAGAAAATGTGATCCATATACACCATGGAATACCATGCAACCACAAAAGATGAACAAGATCATGCCTTTTGCAGAAACATGGGTGGATTTGGAGGCCATTATCCTTAATAAACGAATGCAGGAACAGAAAACCAAATACAATATGTTCTCATTTATAAGTGGGAGCTAAATGATGGGAACACATGAACACATAGAGGGCAACAAAAGATACTGGGGCCTATCAGAGGTCGGAGGGCTGGGAAGAGCGAGAGAATTGGGAAAAATAACTAATGGGTACCAGGCTTAGTAAATGCGTGATGAAATAATCTGTACAACAAACCCCCATGACACACATTTACCTATATATCAAACTTGCACATGTATCTCTTAACTTAAAATGAAAGTTAAATTTAAAAAAATGTGGTATACATGCTCACAAGTTCTAACATCAAGTCCCTATATACTCTCTAATAATTGTGGTTATAAAATAATGGTGTTGAGATTTTTAAAGGAGATGACAGTTCATTGTATATTTGTCTGTTTTAAACTTGTGCCTATTCCATTTAAGTTCTGGGTTTATATAATGTAAATTTATAAAATTGTGTAATGTATGAGATGTCATAGTCCTTTGAGCTGTTCGTCCACCTGCCTCAGTACCCAGATGACACTATTGAGACCTCAAGAGCCACTCAACAAATTTAGGTGCATGACATCCTCTATCGAATTGCAAAACAATGCTAAGCACCCATCCCTCTCAACGTAACTCCCCGACTCACTGATAGATGAGTAAATTTGACAAAAGCCTCTCACTTACTGCACTAGTTGGACTCTTGGACCTTTAAAATCACATATTTTAATATCTTCTGTACAAAAACAGCAAGATATATTAAGGGCATATTTGAAAAGATTTTAACTCCAAATTTCTAAAATTACATAAATTCAAGATAAGTGAAAAAACACGTGAAAATAACATCTAGTACCTGACATACAGTGAACATAACTTTCATTTTGTCATGATTATGATGATGAAGCATCAGCTACTTGGATGTAATATTTATGCAGACAGTTTTGGAAAAGAGAAGGTTTCTTCTTTTGGTTTTATTTCAAAGTTTTGTGCCTAAGTATATGCAACTAGTATACTGTCAATCCTTAATATATTCATCCTGGCTTGCAGGTTTATTGCCTGAAAATATAGTAATCATGTATTTGGAAAAACCATCTTAGGTCTAAAATGTGTAGCATCTTGAAAAATGAAGGTCTTTTGTTTGTCTGTTTGTTTAGGTTTTGAAGCTTTTAGGTTTTATGTCTTTAAAAAAAAAAAAAGCTCACACATTTTATTTCATAGTGTCAGAGCTAAAAAGTCCTATTAGTGACACTTGAAGTTTTATAGTAGCTGCCACTTGCCAGTGATCATTAAGTGAATAAAGCATCCATCAGTGATATGGAAATCAGCTCCATTTATAAATCATTCTGCACAATCTGTTACCAGAGGTGAGCTAAATGAACATTTTAGGAACATCTATAAAAATTTAAGACCAGGAGTAGGAATAATTTTCTCAATCTATTTAGTAGTCGGTGGTGATAGCAGTCTTACAAGAAAAATGTCATCAATTTCTTATTTCATTTTGCATAGCATACCCTCTAAACAAGTATATTTCTGTTTGCATATGCTATGCCATTTACACAGAGTAAATTTTTACTCCTTAAACAGGCTACTTTTATGAGTGATGAAAGTGTTCGCTTGGTGCTTAAAAATGTTACGGTGTGTCTCTTGTATTTCTTTTGTTTCTCTATTTATGACTTCTTCCACCCCATCTCTCATCACCGATACCTCAGTTTCCTCGTGTACTCTTAGTTTGCTTACAACGTCCTTCACTAGGCCTCAGAAATTGCTGTTTACTTCTATTCCTAGATTATATTTTACAGAATTTTGAAATTAATCTCCTCATGCTTCTCTAGTCTGGATGATAACTAACTTTGCTGGATGAGAGAGAAAGACAGTTCCCTAACAGTAAGCCATTTGAAAGACATGACCCTAGGAAATAAAGCAATCCTGTTTAGCAAGTTTTCTGTTCTACCTCTTTGAAAACACTCTTTTCCTTCATTTATAGGATGAAATATAAAATGGATGCACTTCAAAAACTGCAACTGAGAAGCAAAGTGAGAATGTGGTTACTTTAATTGAAAAAATACCTTTCATCACTTCAAATAACTTCACATTTTCCACTAGATAAGTGGTGATTTTTGCAGCTACATCAACTACTAACTAAAGATAATTTTATAAACTGAAAACATCCAATATTTTATCACAATGATAAGGTAGATATGCAGATCCACCTAGAAGAACCATTCACCGGAGGTAGAATTGAATCCAATTTTAAATGCTACAGGGCCACTGGTTTCGGTTCAATTTAATAAAAAATTTGAAACAAGTTTTTTCAAGGATATAAAGCATTGCTTTGAAAGGTAGGTAATCTCCGTCACAGAAGATGATCCACCTAAGCTAGGTAATCACGTGGCAGGAATTTTTTTCCTGAGAATTCAGACATGAAATACATAGATCCTAGAAGTTTACAATTGTATTAGCAAGTTGATTAATCATCCAACTTGGTGGTTTGTGAAGAGGCTTATTATAGATGGTAAGGTTCTCTACCACTGAGGCATCAATGTCAATTTCAGTGTACCAAGCTCAAATCCTCACCATCTCTTATTCATTCAATATCTATGCCCTCCACTATGTCTAACATTGTCAAATGCTTAGCCAGTGTTCAAATAGAGGACATTTTTAAGTCACTCAATTCTAATTCCATGTCCCTTTTGCTAAACTAATAGGTCATTTATTTATTTATTTATTTTCATAAAGAGCCTTTCGGTCCTTCTTTTAGAAAATTGAGAAGTAGTAGTGATCCTTCACAATAATTAATCGCAGGAAGTCCCCCAAGCCAAGTTGTCTGTAATAAATTACTGCCTCTTCATGAAGCCAGCTTTACCTGCTAGCTGTGCTGCCATAAGATATTACATTTACTTCCCCTATATATACCTTTTATTCCTTTCCTTGGAAAACAGGGGTGATAATAGTAACCTGTCTCATAAAGTTTTGAAGGGGTTACATTGTTAAGCACTTGCAAAGTGCTTAGAACAGTGACTGACATTTTGCATTTATTTACGTTGCATTAGCTATTATTTTCAGAACACAGAGCAGTGTTTTGCAATGAGAAAATAACCGCTTCTTTTATTCTCATAGACTTACTGTTCAGAAGCTACAAGTGCCCTTCTTTTTGTTTTGCTTGACTCTTCTGTCATAAAACTTTTGAGGATTCCTTCTTGACTTTTCCTTAAAAAAATCATGACTAGAAGATAACTAGCCATAATCACTCTAGTTCACTTGCTTAAACTTTCATTTCAGAAGCGATATAATTTGTTTTCATTTATTTTCACCAAGCAATCAAATTTGTTTTGTGACATTTCTCTTCTGTCTGCCACATTCTCTATGGCTTTCCTCTTCAGACAAATTCCCTACAATCCTCACCTTTTCTGTCTCCTAGACTTCGAAAGGAAAGATGGGACATATTGTCACCAATTCTTAGAGAGCAGAAATCACAGGGGCAGCTAGGTTCTTTCCAATTAACACTCCAAATTACATTGGTGAGGTGTGAGCTACAGTACCATGTTCTCTGCTGTCAGGCCTACTGAAAAAAATTCCATCAAATATGGCCCGCTGAGATACACATGACCTTCCATAGCGTTGAAGATGCAAATGCTTTTTAAGGTGTTTGGAATTAAAAAAAATGACAAAATGCTTTTCTGAATAGAGCTGGAACCAGTAAATCATGATGTAATTCAATTCCCCTATTGTGATTTTTTTAAAATTTGGGGTAGGGGTAGGGAATTGCCTACTCCCAGGACACAGTAAGAAATGACAACTGTGACAATGATTAATAACTAACTAAACATATAAATAAAATTCAAGCATGAAGCATCTCCATTTTAGGAGAGCTGTTTGGAATCTCAGTTTAGAAGTGAGATGTCTTCCTCACAAATGGACAAACTGCTTCATGGAGTAATGATGAGGAATAGAGCATTCCGTGCCTTTGGGGTTGGATTATATTGTTCTGTTGCTTTGATGCTTTAAGAAAGTAGCCAGGTTTCATCGTGTGCCCCTGAAAAATAAGTGCTTTATTTCTTTTTACAACCAGGAAAAAATAGGGGAGAATATGTATCTAAATATGTGAAGAATGGAAAGCAATATGCATGCATATATTTAAATCTTGGATATCTGTGCATATCTGTAAATAAGCAGTCATACTGATCTGCGTGTGATTTTTCCAAGTGTCCCTCACTCTCGAACTCCTCCATGCCTTTGCATGTGCTGTTTTCTAATTTGACATTACTTTTTTTTTTTTTTGTATGCCCTATACAGCAATGTTCTTCCTCTTTCTTAGAGACTACATTCATTGCCTTCTTTGCTTCATAGACATTAAAAACCCTTCGGTAAATATCATGCAACACTCATTTTCCTGGACTTTGCAGTTTGTTGTGTAAATATCTAACAAAGATAATTTACTGCATGCACTAATAATTTTTTGTTTTGTTTTGTTTTGTTTTGTTTTTGAGACTAAGTCTCACTCTGTAGCCCAGGCTGGAGGGCAGTGGTGTGATCTTGGCTCATCGCAACCTCTGTCTTCTGGGGTCAAGCAATTCTCCTGCCTCAGCCTCCAGAGAAGCTGGGATTACAGTCGCATGCCGCTGCACTAGGCTAATTTTTTTGTATTTTTAGCAGAGAAGGGGTTTTACCATGTTGGCCAGGCTGGTCTTGAACTCCAGACCTCAGATAATCCGCCCCCCTTCGGCCTCCCAAATTCTTAGGATTACAGGCATGAGCCCCCGCGCCTGGCCTCTAATACTTTTTAACATATTCTTCTCCCGACACTGACGCCAAGTACCTGTGGGGCCAAACTGTCTTATTTTCCTTTATGTTTTCATATCATGTTTAGCACAGATTACTCAACTAGTAAATATTTTAGTGAATCCATACAAATAGATATACATTTAAATAAACAATGTGACCTGTTTTATGTGTATGTATATATGTATGTGTGCGTGTGTGTGCATCTATACATATAAAAGGAAGAGACTCAGAAATATAAATAGACCAAAAAATCCTGTAAATAATTTTAGGTACATAACATCTTAACTGTACCATGTAACATGTTATTACTAAGAGCAGAATGACATCATTCAGAAACCTTGTAACACTAAGTTTGCATCCTAGTTCTTAGAAAATTAAATCTTTTTACATCAAATCAAGGAATTATATATTTGTTGTCCCACCTCTAACACATACCTCTTTAAATGCTGGTATTAAGCTTGCTGTCACCATCTTTTACAAATTTCTCTGATATAAAAACCCATGTGTCTAACAATCTCCTTGGTAATCAAATCAGTAGATATTATGGCAAAGAAAGAGCCATTAATTCCTACTGATTCATAATTTCTTTTCAAATGCCACCTTTTCTATAGTGCACTGATTATTTTACATCTGATTGTACACTCTGCTCCTGTGTGATGCCTTTATCCTCTTTCTTCTTTATCTGTTTCATAGAATGTACAACTTACATGGAATAGATGCTGTAAAGTTAATCTGTAATATGTCATATTTCACTTTAAATTAGGGAAATGCCTTCAACTTTGCTTCATAGTAGTATATAGCCCATTTAAATTAATTTTTTAAATTGGTACTTTTTCTAACTTTGGTGAAATTATTGTGAGGCAGAATATTTTAATGTGGCTACGTATTTATCAATTCTAATGGTTATTCTCATCTTGTCTGAATTTTAAGTCTGATCTTTTAGGGAAATTATTTTCCCTAAAAGTTAGAGAGAAGTTTGTGGAGATACTAAAAGGGAAGTTTATGGAGAAATACAGTGAGCATTTGGCATTTTGTCCTAAGTGTAACAGAGACAATTAGCAAGGGAGGGATTGAATTTTATTTGCCTTTGAAAAAAGATGACAGAGGAGGTCCATGTTTACACGGATTTCAGGTAAAAATGGTGGAAGAAATGACTGTAAGGAGACTACATTTGTCATTTACAAGAGCTATGATTTTAACTGAAGCTAGGGTGGTAACGAATGGAAAGAAGTAGTCTGATTGCATATTTTGAAAGGAGCATCAGTGTTAATGAATGTGATGTAAGAAAAAAAAATAAACAATTCAACAATGATTACTAAATGTTTACTCTAACTGGGTGAATGATGGAGATATTTATGATTGATAAGAAATTGATGAATAAAAAAAGATGTGTGATGGTATTAAGAATTTTGTCCTGGCTTTGTTAAACTTGAGATAATACATTTGACTTCCAAGTATGGATGATGACTAAGTAATTGAATAGGAGTGTGGAGCTATGGGCAAAGATGCACAAATTGTGAATAAAACTTCTCACTATTGTGAAAATCAATACCATATATAAGAAAGATCAAGCCAAGAGCAGGGAAAATATGAATCAGGGAGTGAAAACAGAGACAGAAGGGGAAAAGGTGGTGCAGTACTAAGTCTTGGTACAACTCGATGTTGATGATTCATCAAAGGATACTGAAGAAGGCTTGACAGTGAAGTTGCAGGGCAGGAAGGAGGGTGAAGTGTCCTGGATGTTGAGTGAAGCAGGTATTTCAAGAAGGAAGGAAAGCATGATTATGTGCCAATGCTACTGAGAGATTCAAGAACAACATTTTTGGCTATGATGATAAGAGATATAACAGTGATGTCTCATGTGGGAGGGGTGGCTGTCAAGAGGTGAAGGTTAATATTGTCAGCAGTGGTAAACCCAAAGAACTGTATAATAAGGGTGGAGGTGGAGAATACCGTTGAAATTTTTAGTCACTAAAATAGCCACGGAAGTAGTGCTGGAGAGAGAAATAGTGAACTAAATAATAAAATTTTCAAGAAAGGATGGGGAATGACTTGGAGGTTATTGGATAACCAACAAAGCATAGGATGTATCAGTGGTATAGTGTGAGGTTGTGTCTTGTTAAGTAAATGGCATTTTAAAGCAAAGAAGTTTTCAAGGGAAAAGAAGGAAGACACCTACCTCAACTTCAAAATCCTTACTAGAAGAAATGTCAATAATCTCTGTTGGATGGGGTTGCAGCCAGGTTTGAGACAGAACAAGTTGGTGACAGCAACACTAAGACAAAGGTTGGGAATATAACATTTTATCAGCGATGGCCCAGGTAAGTTTGAGAGGGCACCTTGCAAGGGTTTGAAAAATGAGGAAAGTGGAATCCCACATGTATTTAGTTCAGTGCCTAAGTAGAGACTTGGGAACAAAGTCCCGATAAGTCACAATTATTAGTAGAACAGGCAGATTCCTACCTTATTTTATGTCTGTTGTCTCAGTGTAATCTTTAACAGTGTTTCCTTGCACCATCTTTTTTTTTTTGGTATAGATTTAAGGGGAACAAGTACAGTGTTGTTACATGGACATATTGTGCAGCAGTGAAGTCTGAGCTTTTAAAGTAATCATCACCTAAATACTGTACATTGTAGCCATGAAGTAATTGCTTGTCCTTCACCCTCCTTCCAGGTTACCATCTTCAATAACTATTATTCAGGCCGGGCGTGGTGGCTCAAGCCTGTAATCCCAGCACTTTGGGAGGCCAAGACGGGCGGATCACGAGGTCAGGAGATCGAGACCCTCCTGGCTAACACGGTGAAACCCCGTCTCTACTAAAAAATACAAAAAAAACTAGCCGGGTGAGGTGGCGGGCGCCTGTAGCCCCAGCTACTTGGGAGGCTGAGGCAGGAGAATGGCTTAAACCCGGGAGGCGGAGCTTGCAGTGAGCTGAGATCCAGCCACTGCACTCCAGCCTGGGCGACAGAGCGAGACTCCGTCTCAAAAAAAAAAAAAAAAACAACAACAACAACAAAAAAAACTATTATTCCACACTCTTGCCCTCATTTGGAAGCCAAATTATAAAATGACCCTATTTTTTTCTTTTCTTTTTTTTTTAATACACTTTTAAGTTCTGGGATACATGTGCAGCACATGCAGGTTTGTTACATAGGTATAAACGTGCCACGGTGGCTTGCTGCACTCACCAACCCATCATCTACATTAGGTATTTCTCCTAGTGCTAGCCCTCCCTTAGCTCCCCACCCCCGACAGACCCCATTGTGTGATATTCCCTTCCCTGTGTTCATGTGTTCTCACTGTTCAACTCCCACTTATGAATGAGAACATGCGGTGTTTGGTTTTCTGTTCTTGTGTTAGTTTGCTGAGAATGATAGTTTCCAGCTTCATCCATGTCCCTGCAAAGGACATGAAATCATCCTTTTTTATGGCTGAATAGTATTCCATGGTATATAAGTGCCACGTTTTCTTTATACAGTCTATCATTGATGAACGTTTGGGTTGGTTTCAAATCTTTGCTGTTGTGAACAGTGCTGCAATAAACATACTTGTGCATGCATCTTTATAGTAGAATGATTTTTAATCTTTAGAGTATATACCCAGTAATAAGTGAGTGAGGTGGGGATATAATCCAGGTGGGATTTGGGCTGATATTCTCTTAGAAATGAGTGGGTAATCAGCTCTAATTACAACTTACAACTTATTTTTTAAAATTTATCGTGTCAGTGGCTAGTTTGCAATTAATAGTCTTACAGTGTCAACACTAAGGAAAGAGTGGTCTCAGCAAAAGCACATGGAGTACTGGGCTGTCCCTTGTGTTCTGTGATAGTCAGTGTAGGTAAGTCTGGCGGAGGTAGGTGTACTAGTCTTACTAGGAATTTATGACAATTGAATGATTGAGTTGATATTAACTTTTAAAATGGTTTATCTATAAGACTCTTTTCTTGCTTGAAATGTTTTCTTATATTTTATCTGCTTTATAAAGACTATAAGTGTTTGATTAGTATCTTCCCAAAATTCACGTCTACTTAGAACCCCAGAATATGACTTTATTTGGAAACAGAGTCTTTGCAAATGTACTTACTTAAGAAGAGGTCAGGCTGGATTCTGCGTTCTAAATCCACTAACCACGTCTTTATAAAAGAAGGAAGGTGAATAGTCAAGAGATAGAGACACAGAGAAAAGATCATTTGAAGATGAAAGTAGAGATTGGCATGATGCAGAAGCAAGCCTTGCAATGCAAGGATTCTTAGGAGCCAACGGAAGCTAAGAAGAGGCAAGGAAAGAATCATCCCTACAACCTACAAAGGGAGCATGACCCTGAGTGCAACTTGACTTTGAACTTGCCTACAGAAATATAAAAGAATAAATTTTTGTTGCTTTGTGGTAAGATCTTTGGGCACCCTAGGAAACTAGTACAGAGATCAAGATAATTTTTTTATTTGGTCAAATTATTTGAATCCACATCGTTTTTTAGACAGGCTCTCTGTCTCAAGGTGAAAGGCAAGAGTTATATTTTTGTATTTGTAAAGCAATTGCCAAACTTATTTTTAATGTAGTCTCCATTTCACCTTGCTGTCTTCAGGAAAATGATTTATGGTGTAAACCCGGTGTGGTGCTAGGTGAATTCAGTATATTAATTAAGTTTCTTTCAGATACACATTTTAAAAAAGACTTATAGTCAGTAATTCTTATAGAATAGACATTTACTGCATACTATGGGATTTGGGATAGATTAAAAGCTAAATGCTATAGAATGGAGAAACTTTTTACTCCAAATATCACCTGAATGATGGTATTTATAAGCCAATAAAATTTAGAGCTTCGATCCTAAATAAGTAGCTATTCCTTGACACTGCTAAATAAGGATAACAGAGTGTTCTTTTAATTACAAGAATATTTGCTTCTGAAAATCAGAGCATATTCACTTATCGGAGGTGGAGTTCTTGAGGCTATAATCAAGAAAATATATTCAAGAGCTATTGCAATTTGTAGGCAATGTGTCAATCAAATCAGAAAAAATCATGAAAATGTAAAACATGCCAATGCTAGAGGTGACATAATGTAGTTGTCAAGAAAAACGAGATTCCTAATGTGTTTTAGACCCTCTAGCAAACAACCACATGTGTCTAAATTCAAAAGATCTGACAAACTACCATAGGTAACAGGATTAAACAAAATGGAAAAATAATTAATGACATGTCAGAAAACTGACCTTGAGAAAGGAACATCAGTTTGGGGATTAGGGTCAGAAGTATAAGAAAGAAAAGGTACCTCAATAGGGCATAGTAGTGCTATCTTAAACAATGACTTAATGACATTGAGTGTTGACTTATTAATTAGATGCTGAGTAAAAATAATTCTTAGACAATATAATTATATTTTCTGTCTCTTTACTGTGTGTTATGAACTTTCATTACAACCGTAAATAAGTAATAAGGGTTCTAGATATTAAGATTGTGACTTTTGGTAAGATAGTCAAATGTCTATAGCCACATGAATTTATTGATGTAAATATACATTGTATGAACTGGCATATTACTTTAAAAATTGCAATGGAATTTATAACACAAAAGAAAAGAGGACTGATTCAATAATAGCAAATGACTAAAAAAGCCTCATTTTTTATATTGAGAAAACTCAGAGTAAATATTACCATAACTATGGAGAACAGTTAGAGAAAGAAGTGGTAAAGAAAAGGGGAGTGATAACTTGAAAACAATAAGATTCGTTATATGCTCTATATTCCTTATCGTTCTCATCTAACATTCAATTAACAAGTATTTTAGAAAGTTTTCTCACATTATTAAGAAAAAGATCACATAATTATGTGTCTGGGCATCTATTCACACTCAGAGATGTAAACTAATTGTATTCTGAATTAGAATAAATTCTTACTGCAACTCATACAGCATATTTTGATAAATTAAACAAATGACATACTAAGTTACAAATATTTATTCCCTCTATGGTACTTGTGACTCTAAAAGTTTTCTATTTTATATCCATATTTTTATTTACTTAAAAAAAACTAATTATTATGAGTACCTAGCTGTTGAATATATGCATGGAGTACATGTGATGTTTTGATAAAGGCATACAATGGGTAATGATCAAATCAGGGTAATTGGGCTATTCATTGCCTCAAACCTTTGTCATTTTTTTTGTATTAGACACATTCCAATTCCACTTTTCATTATTTTTTATTTTTTGCTTTTTTATTTTTTGAGACAAGATTTCACTCTGTCACCCATGCTAGAGTGCAGTGTTGCAATCACGGCTTACTGTAGACTTGACCTCCTGGGTTCAAGCAATCCTCCTACATCAACCTCCCTAAGAGCCGGAAGGACAGGCACACACCATCACACCTGGCTAATTAAAAAAAAAATTTGTAGAGACAGGGGCTTCTTATGTTGCCCAGACTGGTCTGCAACTGCTAGGCTCAAATGGTCCTCCCACCTTGCCCTCCCAAGCACTAGGATTTCAGTTATAAGCTACCATGCCTGGCTAAGTTATTTTTAAAGTTATAATAAATTATTCATTTAATTTTTATTCATTATTTAATGCAACAGATATTTTTTGATCACTTACTAAATATGTAATGTCCTTCTTTGTACATGGACTACTTCAGTAAATAAAGTAGTTCCTGTTCTCTAGATCCTAGATCTTTAAGTTATTATGTTGAGAGGGATGCTTGGGAGTACAGCTTGATCTGCTTCAGACTGTGATGAGACCAAGCAATAAAATTTATTGTGAAATTTCAGGGTAGTTTATTATACTAATGTATATTCCCTACCCTGTTCAATATATGAATGCAGAAAACTTTTAACCTATAATTTTATAACCAACCAAATTATTGTTTAAGGATGATCATTTAATAATAAAAACATCATTGGGTATATTAGACATCTGAATGATTAGCAAATAGAAACCCATTTTGAAAACACTCTTGTGTCTAAATTCCAGTGAGCTGAGATTGTGCCACTGCACTCCAGCCTGGCAACAGAGTGAGACTCCATCTCAAAAAAAAAAAGAAAGAAAGAAAAAAAAGAAGATGGCCGAATAGGAACACCTCCCAGCATGAGTGACACAGAAGACAGGTGATTTCTGCATTTCCAACTGAGGTACTGGGTTCATATCACTGGGGCGTGTCAGACAGTGGGTGCAGGACAGTGGGTGCCACCCACCGAGTGAGAGCCGAAGCAGGGCAAGGCATTGCCTCACCCAGTAAGCGCAAGGGGTAAACGAATTCCCTTTCCTAGACACGGGGAAACTGTGACACACAGCACCTGGAAAATCAGGTCACTGCCACCTTAATATTGTGCTTTTACAAGGGTCTTAGCAAACGGCACAACAGGAGATTATATCCCACCCCTTGATCAGAGGGTCCCACGCCCACAAAGCCTCCCTCATTGCTAGCACAGCAATGAGATCTAACTGCAAGGTGGCAGAGAGGCTGGGGGAGGGGTGCCCGCCATTGTTGAGTCTTGAGTAAATCAACAAAGCGGCCAGGAAGCTAGAACTGGGTGGAGCCCACTGTAGCTCAAGGAGGCCTGCCTGCCTCTGTAGACTCCACCTCTGAGGACAGGGCATAGCCAAACAAAAGGCAGCAGAAACCTCTGCAGATTTAAATGTCCCTGTCTGACAGCTTTGAAGAGAGTAGTGGTACTCCCAGCATGGAGTTTGAGATCTGAGAATAGACAGATTGCCTCCTCAAGTGGGTCCCTGATCCCCAAGTAGCCTAACTGGAAGGCACCCTGCAGTAGGGGCAGACTGACACCTCACACGGCCAGGTACCCCTCTGAGACAAAGCTTCCAAAGAAATGATCAGGCAGCAACATTTGCTGTTCAGCAATATTCACTCTTCTGCAGCCTCTGCTGCTGATACCTAGGCAAACAGGGTCTGGAGTGGACCTCCAGCAAACTCCAACAGACTTGCAGCTGAGGGTCCTGACTGTTAGAATAAAAACTAACAAACAGAAAGGATACCCACACCAAAGCCCCATTTGTATGTCACCATCATCAAAGACCAAAGGTAGATAAAACCACAAAGATGGGGAAAAAAAGAAAGTAGAAAAGCTGAAAATTCTAAAACTCAGAGCACTCTCCCCCTGCAAAGGAATGCAGCTGCTCAACATCAATGGAACAAAGCTGGATGGAAAATGACTTTCATGAGTTGAGAGAAGAACGCATCAGACGATCAAACTTCTCTGAGCTAAAGGAGACACTTCTCAAAAGAAGACATTTATGCAGACAACAGACACATGAAAAAATGCTCATCATCACTCACCATCAGAGAAATGCAAATCAAAACCACAATGAGATACCATCTCACACCAGTTAGAATGGTGATCATTAAAAAGTCAGGAAACACAGGTGCTGGAGAGGATGTGGAGAAATAGGAACACTTTTACACTGTTGGTGGGACTGTAAACTAGTTCAACCATTGTGGAAGACAGTGTGGTGATTCCTCAAGGATCTAGAACTAGAAATAGCATTTGACCCAGCCACCCCATTACTGGGTATATACCCAAAGGATTATAAATCATGCTGCTATAAAGACACATGCACACGTATGTTTATTGTGGCACTATTCACAATACCAAAGACTTGGAACCATCCCAAATATCCATCAATGGCAGACTGGATAAAGAAAATATACACCATGAAATACTATGCAGCCATAAAAAAGGATGTGTTCATGTTCTTTGTAGGGACACGAATGCAGCTGGAAACCATCATTCTCAGCAAACTATTGCAGGAACAGAAAACCAAAAACTGTATATTCTCACTCATATGTGGGAATTGAACAATGAGATCACTTGGACACAGGAAGGGGAACATCATACTCTGGGGTCTGTCGTGGGATGGGGGTAGGGTGGAGGGATCGCATTAGGATATATACCTAATGTAAATGACAAGTTAATGGGTGCAGCACACCAACATGGCACATGTATACATATGTAACAAACCTGCACGTTGTGCACTGTACCCTAGAACTTAAAGTATAATAAAAATTAAAAAAAAGAGAAATCCATGATTTCTACCTAAAAAAAAAAAAAAAAAAAGCTAAATTCAAGAAATGTTAAAAGAGATATGGGATTGAATGTTAATCAAAGGGCTTATGAACACTTACTGCTGTCCAAAAGACTCACTCCAAAAGCAAGATATTCCACTACAACCTAGAAAACAAAATTTGGATAATATCAGAATGGTAGTGATGAGTAAAATGAAAACATGTTCTAGTAACCATATTGTTGTACAATATATATAGATAGATAGATAAGGATAATACATTCGTGGGTAAGTAATTAAGAGAAATAATTGGGCTGGGTGCAGTGGCTCACAACTGTAATCCCAGAACTTTGGGATGCCAAGGCTGGTGGATTATTTGAGCCCAGTAGTGTGAGACCAGCCTGGGCAACATAGAGAAACTCATCTCTACAAAAAATAAAAAAATTAGCTGAGTGTGATAGTACATACCTGTAGCCCTAGCTACTTGGGAGGCTGGGATGAGAGGATCGCTTGAGTCTGGAAGGATGAGGCTGTGTGGTGAGCTGAGTGATCATGCCACTACACTCCAGCCTGAGTGACAGAGTGAGACTGTCTTAAAAAGTCAGTCAATAAATAAAACAATGATCAAGATCAATAATCGAGAAAAAATTATATAGATTTTAAGACATATGAAACTATAGCTAGCCAATAGATAAGGAAACAAGGAAGAAGCAGAAGCAAAAACAGTGCTCAGAAGTATGATCTCATATACCAGCACTTACAGTAAATATAGAACAAACAAATTTGTTAGGTAAAACAGAAGTCTCTCATTTTAGTTTAAGGAGATTTAACAATATGTTGAATAGTTTTGTCAAAAGAAAAAAAAATTCAAGGAATAAAACTGGAAAATTGAAAATGTATAATATAGGATAAAAATAGCAAACATGAAAGAAAAAATCCTGAGTTTCTAATTCTTACAGGTAATAATATTTTATTCATATAAAAAAAGCAGTGAAAGATAATGAAATAGAAAACAGTAAAAGAAACAACTGAACAAGCACATAAAACCATCATCAACCTAAAGGCAAATAACAAAATATCATATATCAAGCATAAACTGACTGAGCTCCAGGGAAAAACAAATAAATCAAGTGTTCTGAAATAGTTTCAAATATTCAATGCATTGCTCTCAGAAACTAGTGCATAGTGAAGATGAAAAAAAGTGGAAAGATCAAAGATATGTATAAGAGTGTGAGATTAATCTTTTAGTTTTATTTACAATTCTATACTTACTAATAATGTATTTTCCTCGCAGACACTATAGTTTTATTTCTAAGAAGTTCAATTGGATCATTTTAAAATCTTCAATATTCACTTAATATGTTCAGCATTTTATCTTTATCTTCAACAAACAGAATATAGTTATAATAACTGTTTTAATCTCCTTGCTTATTAAATCTATCATCAGTTACATACCAAGGATAGTTTAGATAGAATCATTTTTGGTCATTATAGAGATTCTTCCTGTTACTTTCTATGTGATACAGGTTTTGATCAAACACTTAACATTTGATCAAAAACTCTATGTTACATTTGTGGTACAGAATATTTTTCCTTTGAAATAAATATTTTGAATTTTGTTATGAGATGCAGTCAAACTAATTGCAAACCATTTTATCTTTTCAGGTCTTTTTTAAAGCTTAGTCCAATTTACAGCTGTAGTTAGTCTAGGGTTAATGGTTCCCTGATAGTGAGTCAAAACCCTTTTTGGTAGTCTAACTGATGTCCCTGACTTACAAGGTTTCCCATCATGGTTGTTGGAAGCAGGCACTATTCCTGGCCCTTTATGGGGCCTGAGCATGGTTTCTCTAATCCTTTTGGATTGTTCTTTTCATGAATTCAGGAAAGCTCCATCTCTTCCATTTAACTTCTCTTGGGATTGCCTGCCCTTCACTTTGATTTGGAAACCTTTTTAAGACAGTGAGCTAGGGCCATCAAAAAATAAGACTCACCTCATTTGTTTCCGTCTCTCAGGGATCACTACTTTTCATTGACCAGCATCCAAATATCTTGGGTGCTGTAATTTCATATATTTTCTCTGGCTTTATGGTTGTTTGAGTCAGGTGAGTTAACCCGGTTCCTGGTACTATACCTTGCTCAGCAGCTGGAAAAATGAGGATAATACTATGTTTATTTAGAAAACATTACTTCTTGCAATATTTTATTTCCTTTCATTTGAAATGATTTGATACTTAGAAAGTTTGTAAAATAGCACAACCCTTTCTTTTTAGTTTGGAAGTTACCATGACATCATGCTTCACTGACTCTGAAAATCTGAGTGTCATTTCTACAAGCAAAAATATATTCTTGCATAGCAATAATAAAACATCAAAACCAAGAAATTGATATTGATGCTTTATTATAATAATAGCAGCAGACTCAGTTTAAGTTTTCAAATTGTGCCAATATAGAAAAACATGCCAATTAGGTTTATTTCTGCATTTAATTATTATATCTTTTTAATTTCTTTCTGTCCTTGACTTCACCCTATTCTTGACTTTCATAACTTTTATATTTTTAAAGATGATAAACCATTTATTTTGTGAAATGTTTCAATTTGTGTTATGATTTTCCTCATGATTCAAGTTATTCACATTAGGCAGGAAAATCACACAAATCATATTGTGTTCCATTCATTGTAATATATCAGGTGGTAAATAATTTCAGTTTGTCCTATTATGAATGCGTAAACATTAATCACTTGTACTAAGATAGGATTTTCCAGGTTCTTCCATTTTAGGTAACCTATTTTCCCTTTCAATTAGTAAATATTTTGTAAGGAGGTACTTTGAGACTATGTAAATTTCCTGTACTGATCAAACACACACCTACTAGATTTAACACCACAGATTTTTCTTGGCTGAATTAATTTTTACCATGATGATTTCTGCATAGTGATTATTCCAATTTTGTCATTCGTTTACACAGTTAGTAGTTGGGATTATACAATAAGGAAGAGTGTCTCTTCTTCCATTTATTTGTGACTCTATTTTTTAAACCAATATGGACTCATGGTTTTCTACTTTCTTCAATGATTTTTAATTCACTCCTATTATGATTTAATTTGCTGTTCAAATTATTCTGGATTTGGTCAGTATGTTCCCTTTCAAGACTATTCTAGGCCAGTCATACATTTTTCTCGTTCCAATCCTGAAATTATCCATTTATCATAACCTTGGTGCCTTTAGTGGAGAATAATATTTAGAAACAAAGATTTATTTTCTAGTGTGATCATAGCTATAGGGGTGTTACACTTCCTGGGCTTTCTTAGAGGAAAGAGTTGGAGAATATATATGTATACCTACATGTATATCTCCCTATGTCAATCAATTTAGATATCACAATCCATAAATTCACTCTGATACTTCTAATTTGAATCAAAAACCAAAGAGTCAATTTTGTTCCTTCCTTTCCATGTTTGTATTTTCTTCTCTCAGTAAAAAACCTGATTCTGTTACTCTGATATCATATATACACATGCATATATATATATATATATGGGTGTATATATCATATAGATGTATATATGATATATATACACATACATTCATATATATGATATACACATATATACATACATTTATATATATATATTTAATCACATGCACCTTCTCCCCAATATAACCAATCTTCCATCACTGCCTCTATCTCCTCCCTAACCTGCACACACAAACTGGTGTCTTCTTCATCCTACTCAGGCCTCTCACTCTTGCAGTCACCGCCAGATTCTTGGATGGTCACTCTTTGTCCTGCTCTGGTTCAATCCCCTTGCAGCAGGATGTTAAAATGCCCTCCTCACTCTGCTTGAGCTCTGACCTCCACTGTCAACCACTGGCATTGAAGATATCCTTTTCTGAGGCACCCTTTTCACCACATTCAGGCTTTTACTTCCAGTGCCAAGCTGACACAGTTGCCATTGCTTCCTCACAGGGTCCATCTTCATGCCAATAAAGCTCCAAACCTCTCCCAAGGTGCTGCCTTCCCTCCTCCATGTGGACAGACACCATACTTGACACCCCTGAGGAATACCTTTTAGACTGGCTTTTTCAGGCAAAGAGGAAAGAAATAAGGAAAAAAGAAGATAGCAAGGTACAGAAGGAAGGAGGGAAAGGGGAAGAAGTATGTTTACTTTAAAAACGTTAGCCTAGTCAGTTGCTTTAAACACTCGAGTAAACATTTAAGTCATATTGACCAAAGAGCTCTGAAGCTAAAAATAACTACAGTACTCTCTCAAGTACACTTAAGATTTATTCCATCCATTTTCCAAAGAAGTCCTGTAGTCTCTTTGAATATTTATTCTATATCTCCAATAAAACGTTAAGATCTGTAAAAAACATCGTGTTTGTATCCGTACAACCTAATAGAGATACATCAAATACACAAAGAAGAAAAGGAGAACACAATATTCTTAAGCAGAAAGAACACTCAAACAATATTATATAAAGTTACTTGTTGTGTCATTGAACAAGAAAATGTGAAACCAGAAAACCACTGGAAGGGCAGGGATGTGGTCACATTCTGACACTATCCATAAGCAAGGATTCAACTGTTGCTGCATATTTTACCTCCATTTTCATATTTTTCAGCTCTCTTCATTTTGGCATTAAATTTTTCTTACTAAAGACAAGCTGTTTCTTACATCTCAGAAAACCTATATTCCTGAATTATTTTTCTCCTTCCAAATCACAAAGAAGAGAACTCTCTTAATTTTCTAATTTGAAAAATTAAAAGACTAATTCCTCCAGCTAGATTCAGGTAATTATTTCTGACCACTGTGGCCTGGGTTTTACAAACAGGTTGGCCTCTAAATTAATAAAATAGAAAAAGAAAGCAGAAGTTCCCAGAAGAGGACATAGGGGTGGATGCAGGTAAGATATCCCTCAGATGTCTACTCAAGGGCTTTTCATTTCCTGCTACAGAAATTAAATTAGATAACTAAGAGTATTATTCTTCATATAAAACTATCTTGAAATAATTCTAGTCAGAAGCTGTGCTCATTCTCATTCTAACTCATTAACTGATCTTTTCAAATTGATTGAATATCTATTAAAACCATATTTTCCAATATATTTCAAATTATGGTCTTATTATTTTTCTCCTGTTTCATTGCTCTGCAACCATTGAACCAATGTTGTTGTTAAACTAAGATTTAGAATTCATAAAAATTTCTTCACAAAGTTGTTTACTTGTGCTTAGTCATCCTTAGAAAATATTTTTTGCTTTAATTATGACTCTGAAATTAAGTAATCGAGAGCTGTCAAAGATGAATCATTGCTTTCTATCTAATTCTCTTCAATTTCAAAGGATCCAGAAGCTCTGTGGTCTTCATGAAGTTCAGAAACTTGTAATAATCTCCAAAAGCTTCAAACAATCTCTAGTATTACCTTTAACCTCAAAAGCTTAAAAAACAAAGAAAACACATTTAAAAAACAGCAAAACATGAAATCTAAGACTGATTAAAATCTAAAAACAAATATACAGGATACTTCCTTTTCTTTTAATTCAAGTTTACTTTTGCTTATCAAACAAAAATTTCTTTTAAATAACTGTAAAACAATATCAAATAAAAGAACAACCATGGAAAACTAGAAAATATTCACCAATAATTTTTTAAAATTAGATCTTACTCTAAGCAAAATTGTTTTATATTGTTGATTACCTGAAACCCTGAAACTAAGTTTTAAAACACACAAGGGTCAGGTAAGTACAAAAGTTGATTATGTGAAACTAAGTTTCAAACAAAACTTAGTTTCGAACAAATGCAAGAACTTTTTTTTTTTTTTAGATGGAGTCTCACTCTGTCACCCAGGCTGGAGTGCAGTGGCGTGATGTTGGCTTACTGCAAACTCCACTTCCTGGGTTCAAGCGATTCTCTTGCCTCAGCCTCCCGAGTAGCTGGAACTACAGGCACGTGCCACCATACCTGGCTAATTCCCTTGCATTTTTAGTACGGATGGGGTTTCACCATGTTGATCAGGCTGGTCTCCAACTCCTGACCTTGTGATCCACCCGCCTCGGTCTCCTAAAAGTGCTGGGATTTCCAGACAGGAGTCACTGTGCCCGGCCAAAACAAAATTTTATTTTTATTTAGATTCATAAACTGAAATATCTTGGAAGCAGTCATGAGGGTTTTGTGGTTGTGATGTCTAATAGAGAACTGGAAGCCATCATTGATCTTCGTATCCTGACTTGTTTAAGTAGCCTCAAATTCTTCTCATATTCTTGATTTATGATATTCCATAACCTGTGTTCTTAGATGCCAAGGAAAATCTCCTTTCTATGAAGCAAGAACAGCAACAAATGAAAAAACAAACTTTTTTTAGACTATATGTGCAATGCTTCTGAAATGTATAGTAAAATGCATCCTAAATACTTGTTGGAGAAGTAATATGAATTGGTTAAAATTCACTCTTTTTTACATAGGAAGGCATTAATATTCATGTTTGCATTGTTTCATAATTTTCATAACTTTTTTCTGTAATTTTTTTCCAAATTCAAATGGGGCTACAGAATATCACTTCCCACAATTTAAAACACACATGTATGCCCATACCCCATGGCAGTCAGAAACATCTTTACTCCTTGGAACTGCTATAGAATCTCCAAACATTGGCTAATTTAAAGTACACTAATCTGTCAATATTGTCAAGTGAGTTCTGAAATTAGAAACAAAGGTATGGGTTGTAGGTGAAACCACTCAATCGTCTCATAGAACAGGTATTTATGGTATCAATTCTCCCAGTCTTAAAACTTGAGGAACTTACATTTGTCTTATTTGGGCACCTTTTTTAGAAAACCCGAATAGTATCAAGGAATTGAAACTTACAGATCACCACATCTGGGCAATGAGATGCCAGACCCCTTACCTGTCATGGTTGCATAAATTACCATGTGCTTCCTGTGGCCAACTTTTCTTCCTCATATATCCCTAATTCCTGTTTTCTCACACATAGTTACATTTCTTCCATGCTATATAAATACTTAACTTTGGCCAGTTGTGGAGATGGATTTCAGACTCATCCACCTCCTCAGCTGTGACACCCAATTAAAGCCTTCTTCCCAGCAATACTCATTGTTCCAATGACTGGCTTTCTATACGGCAAGCAATAGGACCTAGACAGAACCCCTGGTGTTTTGATAACATAGGTAGCACGAAATACTAAGAAAGGAATAACAATTGGGTCACTATAATATAATGCATACGGTGTAGGTGTTATGCCTATTTCTTTCATAGGAATGATCACAATGTACACTTATTTTCTTATTGACTTAATTGTTGATTGACCCTCTTTCACACTAGAAAGGTGAGCACCAGGAGGATAAAGACTGCAATACTTACTGCACTGGCTTGGTTCAGGAAGGTTCACATTCATATTATAAATGAATGTCTCTCAGGTTTTGCTGCATGCTACATTTCTGCAATTTCCTTCTTTTATTGTCTCTAAGATGACATTGTTATCACGTAATATCAAGGGTACATACTATCAACATAATTTACCATTGTGGCTGTTAAATTTAATTACTTTGCTTGAAGTATTGTTTGTCATGTTTCTTCACTGCAAAGTTACTTTTCAGCCCCTCTTTCCATAGTGTAGTTTGTACAAGGAGGTCATTATGCACAACCCATACTTGAGGAGTTAAAAGGTATGCTTCACCTCCTTCAAAGTATCTCTAAAATTATTTAAATTCTTTTCATGGGAGAATAGTCTCTTATTTACTTATTTATTTATCTGTTTATTCAATCATGCATTTGTATCCATACATACTTACGGACTTTTTTGGATTTTGAGTTTAAATATCAATTACTTAAAAAATTACAACAGCAAAACAAAACCAACTTTTCTTCTTATCTCTGGAACTTTGTATAGGCCCATGTTTATACCTCAATATTCTCCCACCCTCCCCAATAAGTATACATTGTTGAAGTATCTGAGTTAATTTTCAGCTCCTCAGGGAAGTGAATTTATATAAAATGAATTTGAATTTGAAACTTCTGGAGTCAGAATTTTATTGGAGCATCCCATGCAGGTGAGATATGTAGACCGGACCAAGTTTAGAGCTTTCTGACTAACCAAAAGATCCATGGTTTACATGACAATGAATAAATTCACAGAGGACTATGGAATTCATGTATCCCTTAAGAAAATATATACTTTTTTCTAAAACACTCAAATACCAACAACTAAATGAGCAATATGGTTAATGGTTTTCCAATGCTCTGGTGTATATACTTGCATTTCTAGGATAACAGATAAGAACAACTGTTGATTGTAACTGGGAAGCAGAATATTTCAAGGCTTATATGAGACCTTTTTTTAGCATGAAGTCATAGAATATAATCATTCTCCAAACTTAGTTTACTTATCTTACAGAAGAAAAAACTCACATATACCTGCTACTGAATTTTCAGTATTATTTTAAAAAATAGCATTCTGTGAATATACTGTAATTTTAAATGCCCCTATTATTGGGCTCTTGTTGTTTTTTCTCTTATAAACAAGAGTAGAGTTAACATCCCTGAACCTGTATTTTATCAAAATCTCATACTCTTGTTTTAGACTTTTAAAAGTGTATAAACTTTCACTCTTAGAGATTTGAAGTTAGGATAAGGACATTCTAAATTAGTTGCTTAAGGATAAATAGTTTAGCCTTATTTTCCTGTGATGTATACAAAGAAGGACAAGAGAAAGGTATGTTCTGAAAGAGACAGTGAAAGCATTGGAGAGAGAGAAAGACAGGGTCAAGAGCTGGAGTCCTGACAACTTTGCAGTTCTCATTTTAGTTCCTATCATCCTATTGTTGGACACAAGAGTTAGCCTCTATTTCCTTGAAATAAATTCCTCTTTTCTACTTCCACTTCATCAATTTTCTTTTGGTAACTTGAATCCAGAGAATCCAATTTAACATAAATAACTAGTTCCCATTATAACTGGGCTGACTTTGTAGATTCAAGACTTATAAATATCCTAAGACATCTTGAATTTGTAACCACTCAGTGGGTTCACCTTCCTCGCTGCCTAGACAGAGCTGATTTATCAAGACAGGGAATTGCAATGGAGAAAGAGTAATTCACGCAGAGCTGGCTATGTGGGAGGCCAGAGTTTTATTATTACTCAAATCAGTCTCCCCTAGCATACAGGGATCTGAGTTTTAAAGATAATTTGGCAGGTAGGGGCTCGGCAAGTGGGGAGAGCTCAGGTTGGAGATGGAATCACGGGACAGTGGAGGTGAGGTTTTCTTGCTATCTTCTGTTCCTGGGTGGTATTGCAGGACTGGTTGAGTCAGAGTACCAGAGTGATGTCAAGTGATCCATCAGAGTGCAGGGTCTGCAAAATATCTCAAGCACTGATCTTATGTTTTACAATAGTGATGTTATCCCCAAGAACAATTTGAGGAGGTTCAGACTTGCAGCCAGAGGCTACATGAGCCCTAAACAGTAATTTTGAATGTTGTAGCTAATGTGCTAGTCCTACAAAGGCTGATTGGTCCCAAAGCAAGAAGGTGATCTTTTCAGGAAAGGGCTATTATCAATTTTGCTTCAGAGTCAAACCATAAACTAAATTCCCTCCCTAGGTTAGTCCAGCCTATGCCCAGGAATGAACAAGGACAGCTTAAAGTTTAGAAACAAGATGGAGTTTGTTAGGTTCGATCTCTTTCACTGTCATAATTTTCTTAGTTATAATTTTGCAATGCAGTTTCAGCTTGTGTTTAAAATTCTGCCTTCTGGGTATTATTCTGAACTCTTATCTGGTATTTTAAGACCTGATTTATGATCCAGAATAAAGACTTAGGTCTAATTCTCATTACTGCAGCCTCCCGTTGACCCTGTCTTGTCCCTTGCAGCTCTCAGTGATTATCTCTCACAATGATCATTTAAACCTAAAAGACCCCAGGACAGAAAGAGAAATCTCATTTCCAAATGAGGGGCAAAAAATAAAGCTCTGTGTAAATGTAGGTGAGTTTTCATAACAGTAAAATGCTATGAGAACTAGGATAATNAGTGCTGGGATTTCCAGACAGGAGTCACTGTGCCCGGCCAAAACAAAATTTTATTTTTATTTAGATTCATAAACTGAAATATCTTGGAAGCAGTCATGAGGGTTTTGTGGTTGTGATGTCTAATAGAGAACTGGAAGCCATCATTGATCTTCGTATCCTGACTTGTTTAAGTAGCCTCAAATTCTTCTCATATTCTTGATTTATGATATTCCATAACCTGTGTTCTTAGATGCCAAGGAAAAATCTCCTTTCTATGAAGCAAGAACAGCAACAAATGAAAAAACAAACTTTTTTTAGACTATATGTGCAATGCTTCTGAAATGTATAGTAAAATGCATCCTAAATACTTGTTGGAGAAGTAATATGAATTGGTTAAAAATTCACTCTTTTTTACATAGGAAGGCATTAATATTCATGTTTGCATTGTTTCATAATTTTTCATAACTTTTTTCTGTAATTTTTTTCCAAATTCAAATGGGGCTACAGAATATCACTTCCCACAATTTAAAACACACATGTATGCCCATACCCCATGGCAGTCAGAAACATCTTTACTCCTTGGAACTGCTATAGAATCTCCAAACATTGGCTAATTTAAAGTACACTAATCTGTCAATATTGTCAAGTGAGTTCTGAAATTAGAAACAAAGGTATGGGTTGTAGGTGAAACCACTCAATCGTCTCATAGAACAGGTATTTATGGTATCAATTCTCCCAGTCTTAAAACTTGAGGAACTTACATTTGTCTTATTTGGGCACCTTTTTTAGAAAACCCGAATAGTATCAAGGAATTGAAACTTACAGATCACCACATCTGGGCAATGAGATGCCAGACCCCTTACCTGTCATGGTTGCATAAATTACCATGTGCTTCCTGTGGCCAACTTTTCTTCCTCATATATCCCTAATTCCTGTTTTCTCACACATAGTTACATTTCTTCCATGCTATATAAATACTTAACTTTGGCCAGTTGTGGAGATGGATTTCAGACTCATCCACCTCCTCAGCTGTGACACCCAATTAAAGCCTTCTTCCCAGCAATACTCATTGTTCCAATGACTGGCTTTCTATACGGCAAGCAATAGGACCTAGACAGAACCCCTGGTGTTTTGATAACATAGGTAGCACGAAATACTAAGAAAGGAATAACAATTGGGTCACTATAATATAATGCATACGGTGTAGGTGTTATGCCTATTTCTTTCATAGGAATGATCACAATGTACACTTATTTTCTTATTGACTTAATTGTTGATTGACCCTCTTTCACACTAGAAAGGTGAGCACCAGGAGGATAAAGACTGCAATACTTACTGCACTGGCTTGGTTCAGGAAGGTTCACATTCATATTATAAATGAATGTCTCTCAGGTTTTGCTGCATGCTACATTTCTGCAATTTCCTTCTTTTATTGTCTCTAAGATGACATTGTTATCACGTAATATCAAGGGTACATACTATCAACATAATTTACCATTGTGGCTGTTAAATTTAATTACTTTGCTTGAAGTATTGTTTGTCATGTTTCTTCACTGCAAAGTTACTTTTTCAGCCCCTCTTTCCATAGTGTAGTTTGTACAAGGAGGTCATTATGCACAACCCATACTTGAGGAGTTAAAAGGTATGCTTCACCTCCTTCAAAGTATCTCTAAAAATTATTTAAATTCTTTTTCATGGGAGAATAGTCTCTTATTTACTTATTTATTTATCTGTTTATTCAATCATGCATTTGTATCCATACATACTTACGGACTTTTTTGGATTTTGAGTTTAAATATCAATTACTTAAAAAATTACAACAGCAAAAACAAAAACCAACTTTTCTTCTTATCTCTGGAACTTTGTATAGGCCCATGTTTATACCTCAATATTCTCCCACCCTCCCCAATAAGTATACATTGTTGAAGTATCTGAGTTAATTTTCAGCTCCTCAGGGAAGTGAATTTATATAAA
Source organism: Rhinopithecus bieti (assembly GCF_001698545.2). Classification (NCBI taxonomy): domain Eukaryota; kingdom Metazoa; phylum Chordata; class Mammalia; order Primates; family Cercopithecidae; genus Rhinopithecus; species Rhinopithecus bieti. The sequence continues at coordinate 1,161,755 of NW_016814742.1, read as the reverse complement.
ATGAATTTGAATTTGAAACTTCTGGAGTCAGAATTTTTATTGGAGCATCCCATGCAGGTGAGATATGTAGACCGGACCAAGTTTAGAGCTTTCTGACTAACCAAAAAGATCCATGGTTTACATGACAATGAATAAATTCACAGAGGACTATGGAATTCATGTATCCCTTAAGAAAATATATACTTTTTTCTAAAACACTCAAATACCAACAACTAAATGAGCAATATGGTTAATGGTTTTCCAATGCTCTGGTGTATATACTTGCATTTCTAGGATAACAGATAAGAACAACTGTTGATTGTAACTGGGAAGCAGAATATTTCAAGGCTTATATGAGACCTTTTTTTAGCATGAAGTCATAGAATATAATCATTCTCCAAACTTAGTTTACTTATCTTACAGAAGAAAAAACTCACATATACCTGCTACTGAATTTTCAGTATTATTTTAAAAAATAGCATTCTGTGAATATACTGTAATTTTTAAATGCCCCTATTATTGGGCTCTTGTTGTTTTTTCTCTTATAAACAAGAGTAGAGTTAACATCCCTGAACCTGTATTTTATCAAAATCTCATACTCTTGTTTTAGACTTTTTAAAAGTGTATAAACTTTCACTCTTAGAGATTTGAAGTTAGGATAAGGACATTCTAAATTAGTTGCTTAAGGATAAATAGTTTAGCCTTATTTTTCCTGTGATGTATACAAAGAAGGACAAGAGAAAGGTATGTTCTGAAAGAGACAGTGAAAGCATTGGAGAGAGAGAAAGACAGGGTCAAGAGCTGGAGTCCTGACAACTTTGCAGTTCTCATTTTTAGTTCCTATCATCCTATTGTTGGACACAAGAGTTAGCCTCTATTTCCTTGAAATAAATTCCTCTTTTCTACTTCCACTTCATCAATTTTCTTTTGGTAACTTGAATCCAGAGAATCCAATTTAACATAAATAACTAGTTCCCATTATAACTGGGCTGACTTTGTAGATTCAAGACTTATAAATATCCTAAGACATCTTGAATTTGTAACCACTCAGTGGGTTCACCTTCCTCGCTGCCTAGACAGAGCTGATTTATCAAGACAGGGAATTGCAATGGAGAAAGAGTAATTCACGCAGAGCTGGCTATGTGGGAGGCCAGAGTTTTATTATTACTCAAATCAGTCTCCCCTAGCATACAGGGATCTGAGTTTTTAAAGATAATTTGGCAGGTAGGGGCTCGGCAAGTGGGGAGAGCTCAGGTTGGAGATGGAATCACGGGACAGTGGAGGTGAGGTTTTCTTGCTATCTTCTGTTCCTGGGTGGTATTGCAGGACTGGTTGAGTCAGAGTACCAGAGTGATGTCAAGTGATCCATCAGAGTGCAGGGTCTGCAAAATATCTCAAGCACTGATCTTATGTTTTACAATAGTGATGTTATCCCCAGGAACAATTTGAGGAGGTTCAGACTTGCAGCCAGAGGCTACATGAGCCCTAAACAGTAATTTTGAATGTTGTAGCTAATGTGCTAGTCCTACAAAGGCTGATTGGTCCCAAAGCAAGAAGGTGATCTTTTCAGGAAAGGGCTATTATCAATTTTGCTTCAGAGTCAAACCATAAACTAAATTCCCTCCCTAGGTTAGTCCAGCCTATGCCCAGGAATGAACAAGGACAGCTTAAAGTTTAGAAACAAGATGGAGTTTGTTAGGTTCGATCTCTTTCACTGTCATAATTTTCTTAGTTATAATTTTTGCAATGCAGTTTCAGCTTGTGTTTAAAATTCTGCCTTCTGGGTATTATTCTGAACTCTTATCTGGTATTTTAAGACCTGATTTATGATCCAGAATAAAGACTTAGGTCTAATTCTCATTACTGCAGCCTCCCGTTGACCCTGTCTTGTCCCTTGCAGCTCTCAGTGATTATCTCTCACAATGATCATTTAAACCTAAAAGACCCCAGGACAGAAAGAGAAATCTCATTTCCAAATGAGGGGCAAAAAATAAAGCTCTGTGTAAATGTAGGTGAGTTTTCATAACAGTAAAATGCTATGAGAACTAGGATAATTTTTGAAAAAAAAAATAAAGGAAAAAATGATAAATAAGAAAATTCTTGAAAAAAGATGTAGGAATAAGCATTTTCATGAAAATATTATCTATCCTTGACTTTCATGATTTTCTTTTTTAAAATTTATTTATTAAAAATTGAGTCTCTCCTATTGAGTAAAAATTAAGGAGAAAAAACTGATTAGTTTGTTGGTGAATATACATATTACATGGGAGACAGTAATATTTATTTGATAATGTGCAATTTTCTAATGTCTGGTGACATATTCTCAAAGAAGAATACAATTATCTTTGATTATGTTGAAATACTAATAAAACATAAACTTAGTTAGATGTCATTAGAAAACAATCACCTTATTTGTTTTAAAAGCTGTTTACATATTTACATGATATTTCCCTTAGATTTTACAAGGGAAATTAAATGATTTCATAAAGCAGATGAATCAATTTTGATACATTATAACAATTTCTTATTTTAAAATATAGTATCAAAAATATGGTATCAAGTGTTCAAGATTCTCAGCTAAGTTTGGAAGTCCTCAGTATGGGTAGGTGCTGTTGTAAAAGTAATATGGAAATAAAGACTAAGTGACTCATGATTTACTTGGAGTTTTCTAGCCAGATTGATCCCATGACATTTACTTTAAATGTTTTTCTTTCCCCTTCCAAATATAAGTGCTTACTGAGGCAATTATTAGCAGAATAACTGTTTATTGAACATTTTATAGAAAATACTGTGCTGGTCAATTTGAAAAGGGAAGAAGTCTGAAGTGAACTAATTCATCTCAATACTTGTTGATACACAACAATATTGCAGAGAATGAACTGAGAGGAATTTAAAGAATCTGCAGACACATTGCTTTAAGACATAAGAGGAAGAATAATACAACTGAAGAAGAAAAAAGTGAACAAAAAAGCAAGTTTAGTGTTGGTCTTTGAAATATAAATGAGATTTCTGGGCAAGAATATGTTAAGATAGGAATTTCTGGCAGGATTGATGTTTCAAATGCGAGAAAATACAAACAAAGTAAGGATAACAATAAGTGTATTCCCTTGACTAGAGCGTAAGATGATTGAATAAAATGCAAGCAGGAAAACATAACACAGATAAACAGGGGTTCTTTTATCCTAACAACACTCTTCAATTTGTAGCTATAACATTAAAATAATGTTTTAGACTAATAGTTGATAAAGTATGACCTGGTCAAATCTGGCTCACTACCTGTTTTTTGTTTGTTAGCTTTATTTTGTTTTGTTTGGAGTACAACTATTTACTTAAATATTGCACATAGCTAGTTTGGAACTACAATGGCAGACTTGAGTAGTTGCAATAAAGACAATATGTCCTGCAAAGCCTGAAATATTTACTATCTGGCCCTTTAGAAAAAATGGCTGTTGAACAGTGTCCTAGATTCCTGTGCAACTGTAAATGATGGACTTGCTAGTAGATGTCAGAACAGCTATGTGGTGTGCTGAAGTTACAGCATAAGATTAAAAGCCAGTGCATGAAAATTATTATGCAATACACCATGATAGCATTATACATCCCTTAGCAAGTCTGTTACTTTTTCAGCACCAAATACAAAGAGTGGTTTTAAAGAAGAATCACACAATTGTATTCTCATGCATTCTCAACCATGTTTGAGTCCTAAAAGATGTCTTCTAAAAGAGAGAATGCTGACTCTTTTATTGCCTAGATTTTAGAGGTCATAGAAATACTATTATTTCCAAATGGCTATATCATGACTTTTACATTAATTTAAAAATAATAAATGTATATGTGAAAAGAATATTATTTTCAAAAGTATTGTCTCCTCACTTGCAGTTAAAGTAAAGACTGTTTGAACTCTTGATCCTCTAAGGTATAATTTGCACTAGTTGCTTTTGCCCTCTTTGAAAATGTATCCTTCCCCCAGTGCCATCAGCTCACTTTGATCATCACTTCTCACACTTCTGAAAGCTTCCATTCTCACCAAGTAGTACTGAATCTTGCATGTGTATAGCACAATTTGGGGATAAGCAGCAATGAGGCCCTGGGGATATTTTCTTTGTGATGTAGAGCTACAGCTCTTCAGAGTCCATTTTCAAGGTGAACTAGGCTCCTGTGGTTAGTTATCTCTCTCCTTCAGAATTGCTTCTAGGCCATATGTAAGATTGCTTCTGTGTTCCTCAGAAGACCCCTATGGGTTCTACAAAGAAGAACTTGAAGACTAAAATAATGTTATAGGTTAAATGTGTTTTAGGAAATTTATGTAAGGGGCAGAAACATTAAAAACAAAACAAAATCACAATCATAAGTACAAGTAGTTGGACTTGACAATACTAGACTGAAATAACTCAACGCCTATTTGAACTCAATTGAAAGATCTCATCATTATTTTCAGTGTTTTAAGAATTGCTCCTTTGGAAGTTTGTAGAATGTCAGAAAATTTAGTAGGCACATTTTGGAGGAGGATATTCTTTCTATGTATATTTATTTATATACACACACATGTAAATACAGTACGTATGATAAATATACCAATGTTTACATATACCAATGATTACTATTATTACAATATGGTCTATACTAATATATACATTAATGTATGTTAGATACATTAGTGAATACATAATTAGCCGGGTGTGGTGGTACATGCCTATACTCTGAGCTACTCAGAGTGCTGAGATGGGAGGGTTGCTTGAGTCCAGGAATTTGAGGCTGCAACAGCGAGCCACGATCAAGCTACTGCACTCCAGCCTCAGCAACAGAGGGACACTCCGTTTCATAAAGAAAAGAAAAAAAAAAAGTAAGCTAGGAATCTATATGGGAAAAATACTAGCAAAGTATTGTGGGGAGCTCAAAAGACAGATGGATTGTATTGTTCTAGCTAGTTGTGAGTTTATCTTTAGTTGTGAGGATCAGACATATCTTCTGGGGAAGCTTCATTCTAAAATAAAACTTGAAGGATGAAAGATTTCAGCCAACTATGGGTTGTTGGAGAAATCTCAAGTGAAATACCCAGAAAGCATGAGGAAATGCATGACATCAAGAAAGCTCAGAACTCTGACTATTCCTATTTTTGTAGCTTGTAAAGTAGGCAAAGGCAGCTGTATGAAATACATGTGGAGGGACTAGATTGGGGTCAAATTGTAGTGGTTAGAATTTGTATGAGGTACTGAGGGTTTTGAGCAAGAAAGATCTGAATTGTGCTTTAGACAGATTACTTTGATGAAAACAGCAGGTGAAAAGAAAAAAGAGGGGAAAGAAGAAACTAGAATTTCTAGTGAGTAGACTTTAACAATACTTCAATAAAGGAGTAAAAATGGTAAAAAATAACAATAGCCAAATACTATTGAGCTTTTTATATGATGTAGTTGCTACTGTAAGTTCTATATATATATATGTTGATTTAATTTAATCTAACATCAATCATATGAAGTAAGTACTATTTTAACCACATTTTACATAAGAGGAGTCTAAAACATAAAAAATTACCCTGGTTTGCCTAAGTTTAAACAACTTATAGGAATGTAAATTTGAGAACCTCTGAAGTTGTAAACATTAACTTAGTTAATATTTGTGGACTGGGTGAATAAAGGGATTAACAGTTGGAGCAACATAAGCTACATATTTTCTTCTTCTTGCTACTAAATTGTTATTGTATTAAATCATATTTTATTATTAAAAATAGATGACACTTGAAGACTAAAATAATGTTATAGGTTAAGTGTGTTTTAGGAAATTTATGTAAGGGGCAGAAACATTAAAAACAAAACAAAATCACAATCATAAGTACAAGTAGTTGGGCTTGACTACTTTAAATGTAGAGATAAATTCCTCCTCACAGAATGGAAACATACATCCTCACTTCAACCTAAAGAAATAATATTGTGATCTACTTTTGTCTTGTAACACTTCATATTAACTTTTTCAAATATCAATGTGAAAAATAGCGATTTTTTAAAACTCACCTGTATAGCAAGCATTGTCCTTGGTATGGAGAGTATTTTATTTATCTAACTGTTGCTAGGTAAGTAGAATGAAAAAAAGGGAAGATTTGTGTAATAGTCAGGTTTCACACTGCTTTATAAAGACATACCTGAAACTGTGTAATTAATAAAAGAAAGAGGTTTTGTTGACTCACAGTTCTGCCTGGCTGGGGAGACCTCAGAAAAGTTACAATCATGGTGGAAGGGGAAGAGGCACATCTTACATAGCAACAGGCAAGAGAGAGCCAGCAAGAGCAGGGCAGACTGCCTTATAAAACCATCAGATCTTGTAAGAATTCATTCACTATTATGAAAACAGCATGCGGAAAAAACGCCCCCATGATCCAATCATCTCCCACCTGGTCTCTCCCTCAGCGCATGAGGATTACGGGGACTACAATTCTAGATGAGATTTGGGTGGAGACACAGAGCCAAGCCTATCAGCTTGTGTTCCAGCATAATCATTAACTAAATTTACAATCATTTATTTAGCAGGTCATATGAACAGAGATATAAAAGAAAGCTAGCATAATCATCATGCACTATACTCATTTTCTTTGTTTTTCTACTGAATTGGTGTTTGCAAATCCTGAAAATTACCATAATGGTAAATTATTGCTTTTCCATTAAAGCACTAGTTTCCATGACCACTTTACAAAAAAACTATGTGATTTTAATATTGTTATTCCATTTATGGACTTTTCTATGAAGCCAACGTGCTTTTTTAGATCCGACTTCTTTTCAAACTGAATGCTGGAAAACACAGAGCTAGTAGTAGCGAAAATAAAAACCACTGGATCAAGTGATTTTTTTAACATTATAGTTATGGTAAATAATGTGACATTTGCCCATGTTACTCCTGGTGACTTAACTTAGGTCTCTAACTGTAATAAAGAAGAATTAGGAGGGTGTGGTGGCTCACGCCTGTAATCCTAGCACTTTGGGAGGCTGAGGCTGATGAATCACGAGGTCAGGATATCAAGACCCTCCTGGCTAGCACGGTGAAACCCCGTCTCTACTATAAAGTACAAAAATTTAGCTGGGTGTGGTGGCAGACACCTGTAGTCCCAGCTACTCGGGAGGCTGACTTAGGAGAATGGTGTGAACCTGGGAGGGGGAGCTGAGATAGCACCACTGCACTCCAGCCTCCGCGACAGAGCAAGACTCCATCTCAAAAATAAAATAAAATAAAATAAAATAAAATAAAATAAAATAAAATAAAATAAAGAATTAAAGAAGCACAGACCAAAGAATGTAAGTAGTAGAATTCAACCTCTGTAATGTCATAAATAATTAAGATTTAATAATGAATTTAGATATCTGAGGAATCCTTTTGAGCAATAGAGGAATTTCATTTGTGGAAGAAGAGGTTTTAGTATATGGATCAAAGTCAGATAGTTTCATTTTGTCTACCTAATAGCCTACTTTTTAAAAATTTTATAGACTCGGGCTTGAGGATATATCTCAGTGATGTTAGAGATGTATTTTGCCTATTCACATCTGACTCCTGAAGTAGGCTGGTTACCCAAAGATCCTCATCCCACCTTCCCCTCATAGTATGTGTTTGAGGGATCAGCTCTAATCCTTGACTCAGGGATTCCTTTGGAAAGAAACAGATGCAGGAAACCACCTGTAATAACCAAAGGACAAGTCAATGTTTGTTTAGCAGTGAAATGCTGGTGTCGCAAGAAGATATCAAGTCCACGGATCCTTAATAGGATTATAATGCAAGTGCTAGTACTATCCTATGAAGAAGTTTATTGTAGACTCAGGGAGTGGGATGCCAGTACTAATGATTGCAACAGCAATATCTTAAAGGCACTATTCCTTTTGCCAACACATTCAGAATATAAAGACATAGTAGACAGTGATTTTGGAGATTTATCTTCCGTTGGGAGACAATACTTGCAATGAATCTCTTAAATTTCTGCACATGATCTAAACAAGAGGCATTGGATGTTTTTTGGCAAACCATCTTTTCAAGGATGTTTTTAACAGCAGACAGCTTTGAAGATAACATCTCCATTGGAGGCAGAACGCAAGATTTGTTTCCTGAAGCGTATAACAAAGATATTCTCTCCCTTTGGGACAAACTTTAGGCACATTTGCTAGAAGCTCCAAAAGATGCAGGTTTCTTTTTTTTTTTTTTTTTTTTTTTTTGAGCGGAGTCTCGCTCTGTCGGCCCGGGCTGGAGTGCAGTGGCCGGACTCAGCTCACTGCAAGGCCCGCCTCCCGGGTTCACGCCATTCTGCTGCCTCCAGCCTCAGCCTCCCCAGTAGCTGGGACTACAGGCGCCCGGCACCTCGCCCGGTTAGATTTTGTATTTTTTTTTTTTTTGTAGAGACGGGGTTTCACCGTGTTAGCCAGGATGGTCTCGATCTCCTGACCTCGTGATCCGCCCGTCTCGGCCTCCCAAAGTGCTGGGATTACAGGCTTGAGCCAAAGATGCAGGTTTCTTAAACTCTGGGTATCTGGACTGTGATACAAATAGACTCCATGTACACATATTTTTCCTCCTCACCCCTGTGGGACTTGAGGGCTAAGGGGACCAGTGAGAACATGAAGCTCATGCTGTCTGCTGCTGTCATGATTAATAAAGTACTTTGCCTCTCACTCAGCATCCATGAAGCTGTGCCAGGCTAACCTTTTATCTTACGGGTTGGAAAAAATTTTAGTCTTAACACTTTTTATTTATTATTTATTTATTTATTTATTTCGGAATTTTTTTCTAATTAGAGAAGCAATATTTTCTTAGTGCAGAGAATTTGAAAATGATATAAAAGGAAGAAGAAAACATTATGATCTCTATGAGAAGCATAATAATTTGATTCTAGTTCAAATTGTAATGTTTTTATGTGTACACATATATATAAAGTAATCATGTTAATAGCATAAATTGCATTTTCTAGATTGCCTTTTCCTTTAAATTGTATGAATATTTCTGTGTCATTAACTTTTGAACATGATTTTGAATATCTGCTTAGTATTTTTTCATTACAACTAAACCATTATTTACATAATCATTCTCCTATTATTCAATATTTAGGTTGAGATTTGAGCTATTAAAAATAATTCTGCAATGAGCATCCTTTTATACTCTTATTGTGCTTCCCTTGTTTACATTTTTAAAATCTACAAGGGAAAATTACTGGTTTTCAGCAATTTTTTGTTGGATTTTTTTTTTCATGTGTACTTTGGTTCTCTCATTATTGAGTCAGAAAATTCACACAATCAGAACCTGCACAGAAGGCTATTTCTCTCATCTTTAACCTGATTAGACTCTTTCTCTACCTGGGGTGAATGGCCTTTGTGGTTTTCTTCTTCCATAAGTGTTCATCTATCTTACAGATTTCACTAATTATCCTTTTACCTACCCTTCAGTCAGGAAATAACACATGGAGGTGTGTCCAAATTGTTTTCCAATTCCCTGGTCTCTTCAGGAGGTTTCAACGCATTAAAAAATATAAAGTCGGACATATGTGGAATGGTACATCTACTCCAGGTTCTCGTCTAAACCTATGTTTTAATTCCCCAAGTTCTTAACACTTTTAAATAGCTATCATTAATAGATCAGTTGTAGCAATTTGTTTTCTCACAGCCTCAGAATGGGTAAGTTGTTTATTATACTAGAATTGATGTTGTGATAATTGTGCCTTACCATGTTGAATATTTGTTCTAGATAATAATACACAATCTCCATCAGAAATCTGTCTAGCTGGGGAGTGCTCTCATTTTGTGAGGTATGATTTAGACCCTAATATACAAGATCTATTTTTACACTTGCATCAAACTCAAAATATCAGTCACTTTGCCTGTTTCCAAATCAAGCTCTATAATATGGCTGATACCATTTTGGTGTAATATACTGCTTGTCCATAAACAAATTATACATAAAACTTAAGTTAGATATTTCTTTCTAAAAAGTGATGGATAGAAAGACTAAGCACCTATTCAGCTTTGTATATTTGCATACCTATATCTGAAAGAATATTAATTGAAGTGAATGATTAAATGTCTACAACAAGTACAAAAAAAAAGCTCTTCTCCTGTGGTACAAAATCAATGAACACAATCCAACTTTCTAATTTGTTTGTAGCCTTGTTCAAAGCCTTTGGGCTCTTTCCGGGATTCCCACTTAGAAAAGACAAATAACAAAAAGTAAACAGGCAAATAAAATATATAAAGAAATAAAAGTAAGCAAACAAATATCTACTGGGTAGATCATGAATTGTTAGCTTTGGTAAAGTAATTCTCTCTGAAAACAATCTCTACTTTTCACATATACTTTAAAAAATGGAGTCTAAAGATTTCTGGTTATTATAATATGAGTAACAAGAATATTTCTTCTTTCTGTCTCAATGTATTCCAAAGACTCTGTCACTATAAGATAGTAAAACATATTTAAAGAATTAATGAATTAATTAGTGTTCTGAATCAAAGAATGATGAATGAATTATGGCCGTATATTCTTATGATGATGCAAAATATAAATGCATTAGGTCAAAGAAAGCATCACACCAAGCAAAGTTAAATAGGCAAGGAAGTTTTTTTTTTAACTTTTATTTTAGGTTCAGGGGTACATGTGCAGGTTTGTTATATAGGTAAAACTGTGTTGTGGGAGTTTGTTGTACAGATTATTTCATCACCAAGGTACTAAGTAACCAATAGTTATTTTTTTCTGATCCTCTCCCTCCTTCTGTTACAGTAGGTAGCTAGTCAGGCATGAGCAGGGCAGGGGAGGGCTCCACCAACACCCCACCAGGAATGTCAGGAGACTGTCAGGTGATGGTCAGGTGATTGTTAACTGTCTCGCTAAAATAATAATTGACTTCAGCCAGCACCAGGGAAAAGCAGTCTCCTAATAGACAGAAAACCTGAAACTGGTAATCAACACCTTCCTCATAAGATCTCAGGAGCTGGGTGAGTGGAATTAAGCATGTGCATTAAGAGAGAAAATGGTGGCATTTAACTTTGACCTTCCAGGTATATTGACTGGTAATGGAAGGATGCCTCAAGTGAGCACTCATACAACTCCAGTAAACACACTGCACATGCTCACTTCCCATGTGCTAGCAGGCCACTGCACTTGCAGACAGCCCACCACAAGGGAAGAATCGGGGAGAAGGGATACAAGATCCCAGAAGTATGCCAACATATAAAACCACAAGTCAAAAGGCCAAACTGCACACTTGATATCTGAAGTCACCCTCTTGGCCTTCTTCCAAGTGTACTTTACTTCCTTTCATTCCTGTTCTAAAGCTTTTAATATACCTTCTCCCCTGTTCTAAAACTTGCTTCAGTCTCTCCTTCTGCCTTATGCCCCTCCATTGAATTCTTTCTTCCGAGGAGGCAGGAATTGAGGTTTGCTGCTTGTAACACGCCCATCCTCCACCCTCAGGTAGTACCCAGTGTGTGTTATTTTCATCTTTGTGTCCACGTGTTCACATCACTTAGCTTCCACTTGTAAGTAAGAATATGCGGTATTTAGTTTTCTATTCTTGTGTTAGTTTGCTTGGGAAAATGGCCTTCAGCTCTCTCCATGTTCCTGCAAAAGACATGATCTCGTTCATTTTAATTGCTGCATACTGTTCCATAACATATACATACCACATTTTCTTTATCCACTCTACCATGGTTGGGCATTTGATTCCATGTCTTTACTATTATGAATAGTTCTGAATGAATATATGTATGCATGTGTCTTTATGGTAGAACACTTTACATTCCTTTAAGTATATACTCAGTAATGAGATTGCTGAGCTAAATGGTATTTCTGTTTTAGCTTTCTGAGGAATTGCTATGCTGCTTTCCATGATGATTTAACTAATTTACACCCCATCAATAATGCATAAGCATTCCATTTTCCTCTGCAACCTTGCCAGCATCTGTTATTTTTTTGACGTTTTAATATTAGCCATTCTCACTGGTGTTAAGATGATATCTCATTGTGGTTTTGATTTGCATTTCTCTAACAATCAGTGATATGGAACTTTTTTTTTCATATGCTTGTTGATCACATGTATCAACATGTGGTCTTCTTTTAAAAGTGTCTGTTTGTGTCCTTTGTCCACTCCTTTCTTTCTTTCTTTTTTGTTTTTTGAGATGGAGTTTCACTTTTGTTGTCCACTTCTTAATGGGGTTGTTTGCTTGATTTTGTAAATTTGTTTAAGTTATTTATAGATGCTGGATATTAGACCTTCGTTAGATGCAAAATTTGCAAATTTTTTTTGCATTCTGTAGGTTGTTTATTCTTTGTGTTTTTTTGTTTGTTTTGTTTTGTTTTGTTTTTTCCATAGCGAGGCTCTTTAATTTGATCTCACTTGACAAGTTTTGCTTTTGTTACAGTTGCTTTTGGTGTCTCATCATGAAATCTTTGCCAGTTTCCATGTCCAGAATGGTATTGCCTAGGTTGTCATTGAGGGTTTTATAGTTTTGGGTTTTGCATTTAAACCTTTTATTCATCTTGAGTTGCATTTTGCATGGTATAAGGAAGGGGTCCATTTTCAATCATCTACATATAGTTGGTCATTTATCCCAGCACTATTTATTAAATAGGGAATACTTTCCCCATTGATATTACGATAAAGAAAAAAGACTAGAGCCCATTTTGAGCTCAACTGTGCTGAAACCAAAGACGAGGTGTTTCTTTTGTTTCATTGCCTTTTCCTTTTCTTTTCTTTCTTTCTTTTTTTAAAGTACTGGGTTGCACTAGTGGAAAACTTAGGGGAGGTTGATCCAGGGATATACTGAGCACTGTAAATTATTCCCGAGTTTGCTCATGCTTTTCTCTGTGATTAAGCCTTTCATGTTTACTAATTGCAGCCCACTGAAATTATGTTGCTACCCTAACAGAGACTGGGAGGTAGTGATCTTGTCTTCTTTGATGATGCCATTTCTAAGAGATCATTCCCAGGTCATTCAGAAAGATATCCCAAGGTCGTAAAACTGGTAAGAGACATATAAAATATTTACATATATCTCAAAGAGGCAGAGAAAGAATTTACAAGTTTTATAAAGTAAATGCTTAAAGTAAAAGGAGGTCAGTGACCTGTAGTCAGGAAGAAGACTATCTGAACTTTAGTCAAGCTGAGGACAGAGTTTAAGACCCTCTTGATTACATGTAGTCTCTTAATAGAAATGAAATATTAGAGAAAATTCCTTCTTCCCATGTTTGCAGAACTGGTAACTATTTTCATTGAATGAGTATTCTTGGAATGTCAAATGAGAGAATGTTATTACATGCATACAGCATGAATTAAAATATAACTATCAAATCAAAAGTCACTTATGTGTTATGTAATAGAATAGGAAGCTTAGTGCATGTAGTATCTCTCTGTCTTTAATCAAATGGTATTAAACTCTAATCCCTCAAGCTTTGATTTATTTTATTCTGCTCCATTGTTCCTATTGGATGATAGCCATGCGGGATTGTAGCTACTGCTGATTTTCCACGCTACAATGTCTTTTCTTAGATTTGAAGCCCAGGGCATCAGAGGTAAATGAAAATCAGGCCATTTTTTGTCAAAACTCTTCATCGTTGTCACTACTGCATTTCATGCTTTGTCTCTTCATGTCCCAAGAATCTGGCAGTGATTTCTGTATAGCTTTTCTGCCTTTCTCTTTAACAAGACCTAACTTTATGCACCTTCTTGGTCATAAGAATACATACTCAATTGCATAGCAGATGGGAGAGAAACTGAAACTTCAATAGTCCCAGAATGGTTACACATTATTAAGGATGAAAGAGACAATAGTTAAATAACAAAATTCATTCTAGGATTAGGGAAATGCATTTTATAAATGAGATTTCCATTTTAGTTTATTTACATTTTCTTTGTATATGTGAAATTAATTTAACCATCATGTGATTTGGTTTTAAAACTACAATTAGCATACATTTATAACATCATTTTCAAATAAAATGAGAATACTTATNGATAGTAAAACATATTTAAAGAATTAATGAATTAATTAGTGTTCTGAATCAAAGAATGATGAATGAATTATGGCCGTATATTCTTATGATGATGCAAAATATAAATGCATTAGGTCAAAGAAAGCATCACACCAAGCAAAGTTAAATAGGCAAGGAAGTTTTTTTTTTAACTTTTATTTTAGGTTCAGGGGTACATGTGCAGGTTTGTTATATAGGTAAAACTGTGTTGTGGGAGTTTGTTGTACAGATTATTTCATCACCAAGGTACTAAGTAACCAATAGTTATTTTTTTCTGATCCTCTCCCTCCTTCTGTTACAGTAGGTAGCTAGTCAGGCATGAGCAGGGCAGGGGAGGGCTCCACCAACACCCCACCAGGAATGTCAGGAGACTGTCAGGTGATGGTCAGGTGATTGTTAACTGTCTCGCTAAAATAATAATTGACTTCAGCCAGCACCAGGGAAAAGCAGTCTCCTAATAGACAGAAAAACCTGAAACTGGTAATCAACACCTTCCTCATAAGATCTCAGGAGCTGGGTGAGTGGAATTAAGCATGTGCATTAAGAGAGAAAATGGTGGCATTTAACTTTGACCTTCCAGGTATATTGACTGGTAATGGAAGGATGCCTCAAGTGAGCACTCATACAACTCCAGTAAACACACTGCACATGCTCACTTCCCATGTGCTAGCAGGCCACTGCACTTGCAGACAGCCCACCACAAGGGAAGAATCGGGGGAGAAGGGATACAAGATCCCAGAAGTATGCCAACATATAAAACCACAAGTCAAAAGGCCAAACTGCACACTTGATATCTGAAGTCACCCTCTTGGCCTTCTTCCAAGTGTACTTTACTTCCTTTCATTCCTGTTCTAAAGCTTTTTAATATACCTTCTCCCCTGTTCTAAAACTTGCTTCAGTCTCTCCTTCTGCCTTATGCCCCTCCATTGAATTCTTTCTTCCGAGGAGGCAGGAATTGAGGTTTGCTGCTTGTAACACGCCCATCCTCCACCCTCAGGTAGTACCCAGTGTGTGTTATTTTCATCTTTGTGTCCACGTGTTCACATCACTTAGCTTCCACTTGTAAGTAAGAATATGCGGTATTTAGTTTTCTATTCTTGTGTTAGTTTGCTTGGGAAAATGGCCTTCAGCTCTCTCCATGTTCCTGCAAAAGACATGATCTCGTTCATTTTTAATTGCTGCATACTGTTCCATAACATATACATACCACATTTTCTTTATCCACTCTACCATGGTTGGGCATTTGATTCCATGTCTTTACTATTATGAATAGTTCTGAATGAATATATGTATGCATGTGTCTTTATGGTAGAACACTTTACATTCCTTTAAGTATATACTCAGTAATGAGATTGCTGAGCTAAATGGTATTTCTGTTTTTAGCTTTCTGAGGAATTGCTATGCTGCTTTCCATGATGATTTAACTAATTTACACCCCCATCAATAATGCATAAGCATTCCATTTTCCTCTGCAACCTTGCCAGCATCTGTTATTTTTTTGACGTTTTAATATTAGCCATTCTCACTGGTGTTAAGATGATATCTCATTGTGGTTTTGATTTGCATTTCTCTAACAATCAGTGATATGGAACTTTTTTTTTCATATGCTTGTTGATCACATGTATCAACATGTGGTCTTCTTTTAAAAAGTGTCTGTTTGTGTCCTTTGTCCACTCCTTTCTTTCTTTCTTTTTTGTTTTTTGAGATGGAGTTTCACTTTTGTTGTCCACTTCTTAATGGGGTTGTTTGCTTGATTTTGTAAATTTGTTTAAGTTATTTATAGATGCTGGATATTAGACCTTCGTTAGATGCAAAATTTGCAAATTTTTTTTGCATTCTGTAGGTTGTTTATTCTTTGTGTTTTTTTGTTTGTTTTGTTTTGTTTTGTTTTTTCCATAGCGAGGCTCTTTAATTTGATCTCACTTGACAAGTTTTGCTTTTGTTACAGTTGCTTTTGGTGTCTCATCATGAAATCTTTGCCAGTTTCCATGTCCAGAATGGTATTGCCTAGGTTGTCATTGAGGGTTTTTATAGTTTTGGGTTTTGCATTTAAACCTTTTATTCATCTTGAGTTGCATTTTTGCATGGTATAAGGAAGGGGTCCATTTTCAATCATCTACATATAGTTGGTCATTTATCCCAGCACTATTTATTAAATAGGGAATACTTTCCCCATTGATATTACGATAAAGAAAAAAGACTAGAGCCCATTTTGAGCTCAACTGTGCTGAAACCAAAGACGAGGTGTTTCTTTTTGTTTCATTGCCTTTTCCTTTTCTTTTCTTTCTTTCTTTTTTTAAAGTACTGGGTTGCACTAGTGGAAAACTTAGGGGGAGGTTGATCCAGGGATATACTGAGCACTGTAAATTATTCCCGAGTTTGCTCATGCTTTTCTCTGTGATTAAGCCTTTCATGTTTACTAATTGCAGCCCACTGAAATTATGTTGCTACCCTAACAGAGACTGGGAGGTAGTGATCTTGTCTTCTTTGATGATGCCATTTCTAAGAGATCATTCCCAGGTCATTCAGAAAGATATCCCAAGGTCGTAAAACTGGTAAGAGACATATAAAAATATTTACATATATCTCAAAGAGGCAGAGAAAGAATTTACAAGTTTTATAAAGTAAATGCTTAAAGTAAAAGGAGGTCAGTGACCTGTAGTCAGGAAGAAGACTATCTGAACTTTAGTCAAGCTGAGGACAGAGTTTAAGACCCTCTTGATTACATGTAGTCTCTTAATAGAAATGAAATATTAGAGAAAATTCCTTCTTCCCATGTTTGCAGAACTGGTAACTATTTTCATTGAATGAGTATTCTTGGAATGTCAAATGAGAGAATGTTATTACATGCATACAGCATGAATTAAAATATAACTATCAAATCAAAAGTCACTTATGTGTTATGTAATAGAATAGGAAGCTTAGTGCATGTAGTATCTCTCTGTCTTTAATCAAATGGTATTAAACTCTAATCCCTCAAGCTTTGATTTATTTTATTCTGCTCCATTGTTCCTATTGGATGATAGCCATGCGGGATTGTAGCTACTGCTGATTTTCCACGCTACAATGTCTTTTCTTAGATTTGAAGCCCAGGGCATCAGAGGTAAATGAAAATCAGGCCATTTTTTGTCAAAACTCTTCATCGTTGTCACTACTGCATTTCATGCTTTGTCTCTTCATGTCCCAAGAATCTGGCAGTGATTTCTGTATAGCTTTTCTGCCTTTCTCTTTAACAAGACCTAACTTTATGCACCTTCTTGGTCATAAGAATACATACTCAATTGCATAGCAGATGGGAGAGAAACTGAAACTTCAATAGTCCCAGAATGGTTACACATTATTAAGGATGAAAGAGACAATAGTTAAATAACAAAAATTCATTCTAGGATTAGGGAAATGCATTTTATAAATGAGATTTCCATTTTAGTTTATTTACATTTTCTTTGTATATGTGAAATTAATTTAACCATCATGTGATTTGGTTTTAAAACTACAATTAGCATACATTTATAACATCATTTTCAAATAAAATGAGAATACTTATTAGATCTATGAGACAACATATTGTCAATGAGTAAAATTCATTGTTTTTAAAATAAAAGGGTTATAGCCTCAATTTAATATTTGTATAATAGGAATCATACTTTTTGGATGATTATATGTTGCTTCACAAAGGAGTAGAGAAAGAAAAGAAAGCATATTTAAAATTGACCTATAATAAAATTGTAAAAGATTTAAAATTTTACTTAAATTTTAACTGTTCACAGAAATATATTTAAAGTATTAATATTAAGAATATAAAATATCTTAGGCTAATTTATTTTAAATACATTTAAATGATTAGGCAAGTGCCACAGCATTTAGCATCTGATTATGGCCGCATTATCAGAGGAAAAACAGCTTGCCTCTCAGATAAATGTATGTTCTCTCCTCATTTTATGAAAGGAACTGCTTCTAGCTTTTAAAAAATTATCCTGTGTTGCCTGTCTCTTGTCGTTCTAAAAACATAAGTAATTTTTTCCTTTCACAAAGTTACAAACATACACTCCTGACTGAATTGATTTGCAGAAATAAAGTTAAACTGGTTATTGTATAGAAAGCTTTTAAGAACAGTTCTTTATGGATAAGAAAACCTAATTGGAGATATGCATTATCAACTTTATCATAAAATGGGAATTTTGATAGAGTCGTAAGTGCCAGAATGTGGCCATAAATTCTTGACATATATCCTTACTTTGGGTCAGAGAGAGTGCATGACTCCAAACATAGCCAAAGAACATCTACCTGATAGAAATTCAAATTAGAACTAGACTATTGCATTACATGTAAAATAAAATTATCAAATCACTTATAAATTGAAATTATTTAAGACCTTTCAGTTGCTGTGTAGAAAAATCAATTCAATTACATTCATTCACTTATTTTTTCAATCAACAAAAATTAAAATAAAGTAGTATTCATAGCAGACTTATGAAGACATCATCAAATTCAACTTGAGAGTTCTAAGTCTGAATTCTAGCTATAAATTGTGGATGGTGTTTTTGCGAGAATCAGATGACACAATGCATTGTCCACTGATATCTAGTGATATGTTTATTTCTGCTGTGAATAAGTTAAAGCTTGCATGTGAGTGAGTGACTCCAGGATGTAGCTCTTTGGTACTTTTTTGTGTTTTCCAAGGTGTTGAAATCTATTCTACCATGCTTCATCCCCTGGCATTATGAAAGACTGTCACCATTTTCTACTTTATTTTGGGGCATAGAAATTATTCTACTCTCTCTACACGTTTCTATAGTCATGGGGAACCTCAATGAGACCAAAGCACTACTGTGCAGCTATTCTCACTGTGGGGCCTTGCCACCTTCCCAGACTTTGCCTGAGAGTGGGGAAAAGATCTCCTTTGTCCTTGGATTTCAATAACACTATCATCTACCATCACCTTCTTCCAAGCTCAAGTCAGGATGGGAAGAAGTATGGAGAGGGTGCGTGTAACTTAGGGAACAGAACCTCTTTTCAGTAACCTACTGGCATTTATTCATTCCATATTTCATTTTACTTTTTGCAACCTAGTACAGGACTTACTTAATTTATTTATTTATATTTCTGGGTAATATTTTATAGACCATATATTTTCTCTGAATTTTGTCTACTCAGAGCGTCAAACTCAAAGCACTTTTGCTGCATATTTGTTATAAAGAACTCTTCCCATCAGTCAATGGAGAGGATTTTGAAGCTTTTCCAATGAGCAGATGGTCAGAAGTACCAGCAGAAAGTGAAAGGGCATACATGTGTGTGTCTGTACATATGTGGGTAGGTCTGCACATCTGAGTATAGATGAATGTGTGTACATATTTGTAATCACATGTATAAAATGGTGGTAGTTAACAGAGAGAACAATTAATGCCTTTCCAAATAGTATTCTTCTCCAGTGAATGGATTCACACACTTGTCCGACTTAAAAGGTTCCTTCCTCTTTTGCTTGCCTGGTCCTGAAGTTCTCTAAGATCTAGTGCAGATGGTAAAAAAACAAGGAGCAGAATGTATAAATAAGTTTATGTTCATGATTGTGTCACACAGAACACTTCATTAATTCAAGATTTATTCCAACTGGGAGATAGTGATCTTGTCTTCTTTGATGATTCCAATTCTAACTGCTTACTCATGAATTGTTCCTGTGGTGGCAAGATAACCAAAGGTCAGGAAACACTGGGTAACCTAATTGCTGGGGCTTGTTGATGGATCTGATTGTTACAAAGTGATTCTTAAAATAAGTATTTAAATTCTCATTAAAGACAACATGGACAGGATTGACTGCTGCTATAAGGCATTACTGTAATCTAACATAATATCTCTGATTTTAATAAAATACTTTGTTTACAACTTAACATAGATATTTTACCAACTAAGTGTATGCTTAGACACGGACAACCATAGTAATTTTTATAACTTAGAAATTTCAATTTTGCCAACCATTCCTCTTGAACCTTATAACACTTGGCTTTTTGGTATTTGAATGAATACATTTGTTACAGCAAGCAGTCTTTCTCTGAGGCTAAACATAAGCAAATATATTAGAATAGGAAAACAGGGAAAGTAAAACTAAATTTTTTTAAAAAAAATAAGATACAAAGAACTCTGAAATACAAATTGTGCCATTCTGAAGGAGTTTACCATGAGTTCTTTATGCCACCAATTAGGTAGCCAAATGTCAGTACAGCAACCACCATCCATCCCAACTCCATCTGCTTTGTGAAGTTACCTTACCCACATGCTTCACTAGCCACACCTACTTATTCATTGAGTTATCTCAAAGAGTAGATCTTTTTACACAAAGGAAATATTATAAAACCTAGGGCCTCATGGGTAGTATTCAAAGAGTTTGAGGTGGCAAGATTTTGAATTAACATTCTCTTCATTCATCTCCAATGACAAAATAAGCTAACGCACTGGACATAAATTCTGAGTGATACTAGACACAATTATTTTTTTAAAACACCAAATAGACATTCGTAATTTTAAAGTTGAAAGGTATTTTTTTTTTCTAAATTAGGCAATATATCTGTTCCCTTTTCTGACTACTGCTACTTACAGAATATGAAGATGCTGTTTTAATTTGGTCTTGAATCCCCAGCCTTCTCTCTTTTCATCTTCTGCTCATATTATCATTTTTATACTGTATGATTGATTTCCTGAGGTTACATACACATTTTCATAAAAAAAATTAGAAAAACAATAATCGAATCCAAAATTCTTTGTATCCTGGAACATGTACACAGCATATTTTCCAAAACCTTAGGGGCTTTATCATATTAGATTTTGGAAGACAATTTGTACGATAGGAAAGTAATTATAGGTGTACCTGTGTATTTCTTCTTCCATTTATATAAGCCCCTGAAGGCCATTTTCAAGATGTAAGTATTTTGGAGCATAATGAAGAACAGATAGGGAATGGCATCTTTTTATCTGCATGAATATCTTTGTCATAAAGTTGCAGACTTTGGAAAGTCAAGGTTAAAGCTAATTTAGTTAACAATAGTAAATGTAGCTTTCATTAAGTCTTTAATTTTCATTCATATTATCATTTCACAAGGGGAGCAAATAGCTTTGTGACAATTATGCAGGCAAAATGTATGTGTTGATGAGTGAGTTACTTATTAGAAGACACTGAACATTTGTTTTATGAGGTAAACATTGCTATGAAGCTAATGTTTCAAAGAAATGGGCTTATAAGTGTCTTTTTAAAGCTTTGATGTAAACAATGTCTAATTTATCTCAACTCATGGGTCTGATTTATCAGCACTGCTCTCATTAGCTTTTTTGTATTTTTTTTTAAATAATTTATTTGGTACAGCTTTCCATAAGCATTTAGAGAACTCTAGCAAAGAAAATATCTCCAAAATGAAGTCACCCATGGGCTTTTGCAGAGTCACGGAACTAAGCAAAACTTTCAGATATTTGCTGTTAGAAAATTGGTCACTATTCTAGCTAGACTACAAAGCCATTTTGCTAAGTTGCTATTCACAACAGTGTTCTGACTCTGATAGATACCACACTTCTCTTGTTCACATTCTTTGGTTCTGTCCTCACCCTCACACAGACTGCTCCCAACTGAATTTCAGAATATTTCTGGGTGAAAAGAGGTTTTTCTTAGAAAAAATAATACACTAGGTATACTTCTATCATGTTGAAGGAAATGAGCTGAAAATAAGAAAATATTCGAGTACTTGCTATATTTGTTTTTATGAATTTTGTAAATAGTCAG
>NW_016814742.1:1119397-1139993 GCF_001698545.2 Rhinopithecus bieti | reverse complement strand
TATTTTTTCTTCAGAAACAACTGGGGAATTACTCAAGTCCCGTATTTCTCTTTTAGAACATCTTTCTTTTGATGCACTGCATTTATTCAGTTTTCTATTTGTGAAGGTAAAATGCAAGAATGAAGAATAGTATAAACAATTTTTCAAAAACATGTTTGAAAAGAACTCTGTTATAAAATAATTACATATCATCAAAATATATGTATGATAATATATACACTTTTATTTATAACATATTCAGGATAAAGATATCTGCAGTTAAGGAATTCTGAATTAAATCTGTCAGATGACAGAGAGACTAAAATTTACAAATTATAATTGTTGGATATTACTGGCCATTAACAATTAAAAGACATAAAATGTGTCTAATGTTTTGATAAAAAATTATAAATACATAATTTTCAAAGTAAACTCTCACTCTAAAAATAATGTAATCTGGCATATTAAACTCTCCATATTTTTTATAGGTTTGATAATAATTATGGTTTGTATAATATGTTGCTAAACATTTTCTTCCCAGAAAGCATTTTTTTTTTCATATCGTATATATTATAGGACAAGGGGTAAGGTATATGTGCGAATTTATCCTCATTGTTATTTTCAAACTGTTGACACCCACCCTTCTCCCATTCCTCAAATGAATAAATAATGATTTGCTTGAATTCTATGACATTAAATTATACAGTTAACTAGCTTCCCAACCATTGTCATTGTAATACCTATTTCACTGTCTTTACTTCAATCACTACTTTTGTCATAATTCTTGTGAGGTTCTCTTTTTATATAATCCATCTACTTCCTGCAATTTTCGGAAGTGTTTTTACCTCCAATATCTAATTTCACTTTTGATCTAGTAACAACTCCTACAACAGAATTCTTGTAATCTTGTCCTTACCAACAACTGTGTCATTTCTACACTTTCCATTTTTATTATCTTTTCTTTGACTACTACCTATCTTTCAAGCTCACTTCTGTAAATACTCCAATCTACTCTTTTGACTCCACTCCCCTTCATTTTCCTACTGTAATGGGTCTTCCCTTCTTATCCTCGTTTTTGTCTTTGCCTAATTTAGAACTGAGTGTTCATCATCCTACTCACTTCCTGAACTGTCTTGCTCTAACCTACACTCACACTGCCTAACCAGAAACCTGCTAAATCCATATGTATCTCAACACGCATATCCAATCAACTGAAAATAGCCTGAGAAAACATGAGTAACTCCATGATTGTTATCTCTTTATTCAAGACCACAGACCTCAAGTTGTCTCTCAGTACTGAGAACCAATTAGAGTTTGCTAGTTTACCCACTTTCCCATTCTACTAATAAGCTTTCTCATATCCTCCTTTTACTCAAAAATATTTCGTATATTTGGTTCTTATTCCCTCAAAAAAAAAAAAAAAGCAATTTGAAGACTATCTTCTTGCCTTCCTATTACCTAAGTATTAACAACTCACTACCATTTATATCCACATATTTTTTCTAGTTTTTCTACCTTACTTTTTTCCTGTTTAATTGTATTGACAAGGTATACAGACAGGTACAATGACAATTAGAAATGGCGATGATGATTATCCTTGTCTTGTTTCTGATATTAAAAGACTGTATCTGAAATGCTTCCTTTAAATTCCCTGTAGTCTTTGTGTACTCACTGTTTATTCAATTAAGACAAACATTTGAAGGTGACTTATATTCACACTCCAGCTGATTTAATCTTGTTTTTCTTCTCTGAAATTCAACAGGTCCATACTTGAATCAATCATAATTATTGGTTAATAACATACTTACTTCATTGGTCCACATTTGACTGACTTTTGTTTATTCATTAGTTAGTGAATTATTTTATTTGGATTTAGTGAGAAAATAAGAACCACTGCAAGTATGGAAATAAGGTTTGCACATAGAAACTACAGGTTACATAAATTTGTTTTGCATTGGAGAAGAGAAAGTCTGGATTGCTGTGACCAAAAGATCAGAAACAACTTACAATGATACTGATCTAAAGCATTAGAAGGGAGAAAAAAAAAAATCATGGGGAAACCCAAGAATCAACTGCAAGCACAAAAGGATGTGACGGGTAGATCTGCAAAGCTGGCCGTGTTTGTAGAAGCTTCTGTATCTTTGGAAGCTGCCATGGCAATCACCACTTCTGACCACACAACATATGAGAGCTATACGCAGCTTAGAATAATAATGGCCTCCACCTCATGCCTGTCTCCAACTTTGGGCAAGTACCACTCATGAACAAACTGTAACCCAAATTCATATAGGTAGGTGAATACTGGGAAATATGAAGTGTGTTGATGCTTAGTTGAAGCAAATAATTTATTATAGACCATTCTTTCATCAATGTGGCATCTATACAAACTCCTTTTAACTATATTTAATTTCTGAATAAAAATACTAATAAAATAATGCTTCAGCTCAACTGAATGCAACCATCCCACATAAAATTAAACACTTGTCAACTTTCTTCCAGAAAGAGGAGATGCAAAGACCTTGTAATCTTCAGATCACATTTATTCTTGTTCTAGTGAAGTCACAATCTCTCTCTGATATCCTGTAATTTAATTACTGAGTTAGAGAGATTTAACATCTAATAATGCATATTAGTCAGAGGGAGAGAAAACTAATTGGTTAATATATACAAATAATATTAAAGCAAAGAGGAAAATACATGCATAATACAGCAATTAATAATGTGGTAGCAGCTAGAAATTAGAACTTTCTTCTTCTAATATTCATTCTACCTCTATAATCTATAACAGTGGCCCACTGGTTAAGGCAACTCAGACTTTATTTTAACAAAGTGGCTACACTATTACATGTTTCTCTTATACTGAGTTGCTGTAGTTTTCAGTTAATTGTAATCACTAGACATGGAATACTGAGATTATTCCCAGAAAATCTCAGTCATTTTCCAGACATATTCTTTCCCAGTGTGTAGTAACAACCTAATTTCATATTATAGATAAGGTAAGTCATCCCAGTCAGCACAGCAATTGTCTTCTTTGCACTGTTTATCCTTCCATTTAAATGGACCATTGGTGTCTCACTTGTTCAAAGTATTTCTTACTTAGATTATCAGAGGTAATGGGAGAAGCATACAATTTTCTAACCGTGTTTCCTGTACCTATGTATCACAGCTATTGCATAAAAATACTATGTATTAGTCACTGATTCAGAGCATGTAGCAAAACATTATTGTAATCCACAATACATTGCCATTTAACTGGTGCCATAACAGTCTTCTGCAAAGGCATTGCATCATTCTATCAGGACAGTTGTCTTTGGGTTATGGGTAAAATAGTAAGATCTGTGAAATTTTTAAACATGAACAAATTATTGTTTCTTGAATTTCTATGAAATGAGTTTCCTGGCAATAATCATTAGCATGTGGAATACCATGAAAAAAAAAAAAGAAGGTGTTCTGTAAGTCTCCAGAGGATAGGTTAGGCAGAAGTATTAGGATGTGTCTATTCCAGAAAGTACAAATAGATCTCATTCAGGTATCTATATGGTCTTTTAGGTATCTATATAGTCTGTGGAGAAATAATGCTATTTCTGGGTCTCAGTGTTATTCTCTGCTGTTGACAAATTAGCACTGAAGGTTTGTAGTCAGATCAACGATGGTAAGTAACATGCTATGTAGCTTAGCTCATGATAACTTTCATACTTGCCATAATGAGTTCACTCATTAAAGATAAAGGGATCTGACCGGGCAAGGTGGCTCATGCCTGTAATCCCAGCACTTTGAGAGGCCAAGACAGGTGGATCATGAGGGCAGGAGATCGAGATCATCCTAGCCAACATGGTGAAATCCCGTCTCTACTAAAAATACAAAAATTAGCTGGGCGTGGTGGTATGCCTGTAATCCCAGCTATGAGGGAGGCTGAGACAGAAGAATCACTTGAACCCAGGAGGTGGAGGTTGCCGTGAGTGAAATCACACCACAGCACCCTAGCCTGGTGACACAGCAAGACTGCATCTCAAAAAAAAAAAAAAAAAAAAAAGATAAAGGCATCTAAGGAAAGTGGTCAAGCAGTCACTGACATCAACAGAGTTATCAGTCATTTTTTCCATGTAATTTCTGGCAATCTCTTGTACTAAGGCTATCTTCAGTGGATTTTTGTAGTAGATACAAATATTCTCACACTTTATGCCCATTTAGGGTTCACCCAAAATATTTATTCCACCAATCTCCTTGATCCTTTTCAACTTTGTTCTTTTCAAGTTATTAACCCGCAGACCAACCACTAAACACTCCTATGAATCACACTGTAGGTTAGTGTCTCTGGTCATCTCCCCTTTTAGGCAAAATGACTACCAAGTATACCTCTCAGATTTTTGCCCACGGGAAAATGTTCCTTTCATTACTGTCTTCTACAGCTACTCTTGAATGCTATAGCTATCTTAGTCATCCACTTTTGAAAGGTTCAAGCGTCATTTGTATATTTGTTAATTATTTTAAAATTGACAAAATTTTTATGTATTTAGACATTGTGAGGCTTTGAAATACGTATACATTGTGGAATGACTAAATCAACCTAATCAGCATATCCATCACCTCACAAAAACATTTAAAATGTATTATCTTAGCAATTTTCAAGTATACAATATATTATTATTAACGATAGTCATCATGTTGTACAATAGATTTCCAAAACATATTGCTGTTGTCTAACTGGAACTTTATAACCTCTAACCACCATCTTCCCACTTCCTGGTTATTCTAGCCTTTGTTTAAGATTCTGTTCTCTGTTTCTACAGGTTGAATATTTTGATTCCATGTGTAATTGAGATCACGTAGGATTTGACTCTCTGTTCTTCTGATTATTTTACTTAGCATAGTCGCCTGCAGATTCATCCACATTTTCACAAATGATAGGACTTCCTTATTGTCTAAGGCTGAATAATATTCCATTGTGCGTATCTACCACATTTTCTTTATTTATTTGTCCTCCATTGGGCATTTAGGCCGCTTCCATAGCTTGGCTGTTGTGAATAATACTGCAATTAATATAGGAGTACAAATGTATCTTCAACACTGAATATAGGAGTACAAACATATCTTCAATACTGATTCCATTTTCTTTGGATATATACCCAGAAGTAAAATTGCTGGATCATTTACTAGCTCTATTTTTAATTTAGTGAGTAATTCTCATACTGTTTTCCGTAATAGTTGTTCTAATTTATATTCCTGCCAATAGTGTACAGGGTTGCCTTTTCTTCACATTCTTGCCAATACTTATCTTTTGCCTTTTTCATAATAGCTATTCTAACAAGTGTAAGGTGATGTCTTGTGGTTTTAATGTGCATTTTCCTGATAATTAGTGATGCTGAGCTTTTTAAAGTATACCTGGCATGTCATGTCACCTGTAAAGACAATTTAATCCCCCCCCTTTTTTTTCCAGTTTAGATGCCTTTTATTTCTTTTTCTTGTCTAATTTTCTGGCTAGGAATTTCAGTACTCTGTTGAATACAAGTAGTGAGCATGGGCATTCTTGTCATATTTCTAATCACAGTGAAAAAACTTTCAGCTTTTCACACTTGAGAATGATGTTAACTGTAGGGTTGTTATATATGGCCTTTATTATGTTGAAGTAAATTTTTATATAACTAATTTGATGAAAGTTTTCATCATGAAAGGACATTAAATGTTGTCAAATGCTTTTTCTGCATCTATTGTGATGACCATATGATGCTGATCTTTGATTCTTTTAATACGGTATATCACATATACAGACTTCTGTATGTTGAACGATCCTTGCATCCAAGGGATTATTTCTCACTTACTCATAGTGTATGGTTTTTTAAATATGTTGTTAAACTAAGTTTGTTAGTATTTTGTTGGGAATTTTGCATCCATGTTAAACAGGGACGTTAATCTTTAATTTTCTCCTCTTGTAGTGATATTGTCTGGCTTTGATATAGAGTAATGTTCTTCCAAAAAATTAAAGAGGAGTAAACACATCCAACTACTTATAGTAAGTAGTTTGGTTGGCAATAAGTAAGTATATAGTAAGTATAGGAGTAAACACTTCCAAACTCTTTAATTTTTTTATTAGAATTTGAGAAGAATTGGGGTTTATTCTTTTCTAAATGCTCAGTAGAATTTACCAATGAAGCCATCAGGTTCTGAGCCTTTTCTCAAAATATTTTTGATTATTGATTCAATCTACTTTGTCATTATTTATCTGTTCAGATCTATTATTTAATGAATTAATCTTAGTAAACTATACTTTTCTAGAAAATTATCCATTTCTTCTAAATTATCTAATTTGTTGAGGTGTAATGGTTTGCAGTATTTTCTTATGGTCCTTTGTATTACTGTGGTATCAGTGGTAATATCCCCTCTTTCATTTCTGATTTTATTTATTTTCTCTGTTTTGATTATCATAGTTTAGCTAAAGGTTTGTGACTTTTATTTATCTTTTTGAAAAACCAGCCTACTTTTATTGATCTCTTCTATTGTTACTTTTCTCTCTATTTTGCTTATTTCGCCTCTAATCTTTATTATGTCTTTCCTTTAGTTTATTATTATTTTTCTAGTTCCTTGAGATGTAAAGTTAGGTTTTTAATTTGAGATCCTCATTCTGAAGGTAGGCATTTCTCATTATAGATTAGATTTCCTCTTATAATTGCTTTTACTGTATCCCATAAGTTTTGGTATTATTAGGGTTCTATTTATGTTTGTCTCAATATATTTTCTTTACTTCATTTTTGATTTCTTCTTTTACCTTTTGTTGTTTTGGAATGTGTTGCTTAATTTCCCCATATTTTAATTTTCATATTTACTTTCTGTTATTAATTTTAGTTTCATATCATTGTGTTTAAAAAAGATCTTTGATATAATTTCAAACATCAAATTTGGTAAGCCTTGTTTTGTGGCCTAATATATAATCTCTCCTGGGGAATGCTCCCTTTGTTCTTTAAAACAATGTGTATTCTGCTGCTGTTGGAGGAAATATTCTGTATATGTCTGTTAGGTCCATTGGTCTATAGTGCTGTTCAGGTCTGCTATTTTCTTATAAATCTTCTGTCTTGATGACATATGGATTGCTGAAGATTAGGTATCTAAGTCCCCTACTACAATTGTATTGCTGTGTGTTTCTCCCTTCAGTTCTATCAATATTTGTTTTATATATTTAGGTGTTTCCATGTTGAATACATATACATAGGCAATTATAATCTTTTTTGTTTGTTTGTTTGTTTGTTTTGAGACAGAGTCTCACTCTGTCAACCAGGCTGGAGTTCAATGGCGCCACCTCAGCTCACTGCAACCTCCGCCTCCTGGGTTCAAGGGATTCTCCTGTCTCAGCCTCCCGAGTAGCTGGGATTACAGGTGCATGCTGCCATGCCGGGTTAATTTTTTGTATTTTAGTAGAGATGGGGTTTCACCATGTTGTCCAGGTTGGTCTTGCTTAATGAATTGACTCTTTTATTATTATATAATTGCCCTTTTTGTTTTTTGTGATAGTTTTGTCTTTAAAGTCTATTTGTCTTATAAAAGTATAGACAACCTTGTTTTTCTTGGTTACGATTTGAATAGACTAGCTTCTTCCATCCTTCACTTTCAGCATATGTGTATCTTAAAATCTAAAGTTAGTATCTTTTAGGAAGCATACAGTCGGATGATACTTTTTTTAATCCATTCAGCCACCTTTTTTCTCTTGACTGGATAATTCAGTCCATTTATGTTTAATGAATTATTAATAGATAATAACTTACTATTGACATTTTGTTAATTTCTTTCTGACAGTTTTGTAGTTCCTTCTTTCATTTCTTTCTTTCTTTCTGTATTTCTTTGTAAGTAGGTTTTTTCTTTTCTTTTTTTTTTTTTTTTTTTTTTTTTTTTTGAGACAGAGTCTCGCTCTATCACCTGGGCTGGAGTGCAGAGGCACAATCTCAGCTGACTGCAAGCTCTGCCTCCCAGTTTCATGCCATTCTCCTGCCTCAGCCTCCCGAGTACCAGGTGCCTACCTTACCTGGTACTACCCGAGTACCAGGTGCCTACCTTAGCCATCATGCCTGGCTAATTTTTTTGTATTTTTAGTAGAGACGAGGTTTCACAGTGTTAGCCAGGATGGTCTCAATCTCCTGACCTAGTGATCTGCCCTGCTCGGCCTCCCAAACTGCTGTGATTACAGGCATGAGCCACAGCACCCGGCAGAAAGTAATATTTTTATCTAGAGGTATACTTTGATTCCTTTCTTTTTATCTTTTGTGTATCCACTACTGATTTTATGTGTGTGTGTGTGTGTGTATGCTTATCATCAGGCTAAATAAAACATCTTATTGTTATAACAGACTATTTTAAGCTGATAACAACTTAACTTTGTATACAAAACCTTTATATTCCAACTTTCTCTACTTTTGTATTTTATGTAATGTACATCACTATTTACATATTTTATATATCATGTATCTATTATCAAACATTTGTAGATATCAAATATTTATAGTTATTTTTAACCCTTTGTCTTTTAACTTTTATGAGAGAATTGAAAGTAATTTATGCTCCATCATTGCAACATTAGAGTACTCTGGTTCAAATATTTTATTAGGCTCTATTGGAATCTGTCAAATTATCAATTTCAACATCTTTATCTGCCATAGGCATTTTAAGTACCATGGGATTGTCTGAAGCCTATGGCGGAGTTTAGCTTTCACAGCAGCCTCAATCAGTTGAAAAGCCCTTTATTGTTCTTGGTTCCTTTCACATAATTCAGTGAATAGTTGTAAGCAGCATGCAACAATGAAATATATGTTTTCTCCAAAACACAAAGAGGCCCTCTAGTACCTGTGTTTCTTTTTGTAGTGATAGTGGATGTCAGTTTTAACTGACAATTCATCCTCTAACTTGGAAAGATTACCTTACTGTGTTCTAAACTGTTAGACCCTTGGTATTTCACTGAAGTTTCAGGTAATTTAACTGTAAAATTTTTTTCTCCTCAAACTTGGTCATACATGTGTCACACCAATACCTAATCAGTATGATATCTCCATATAGAAGATCAACACTTTATCCTGTAGGATGAAAGATGAACAATATCCCGACAGGCTAACTTGTAATGAAAGGCTGGAGAATTGATATAGCCCTGTGATAAGATGGTAAAGAAGTATTATGTGAAATATTTAATGGGTTTTCAGCCCTATGATAAGGTGATAAAAGTAAATTGAATTGGTATTCTTTAGTAACAGGTAGGAAACCAACAAACAAAAAACACACACCAGATCAATGGTTCTTTATCAGATACCATATGAGGTCAACAGGAAAATTACTTCTGGAACAGCAGCTACAATGGAGCAATTATCTCATTAAGTTTACTTTAATCTAGGCTTTCTCCAAGATTCACCTGTTTCTACCCAGGCCAGTCAGTGGTGTTGAAGAGGGATGTAATAAAAATTACCACTTTTCTAATCTTTAAGTTTTAAGAAGCATTCCTCCAGGAATGTCATATTTCTTTGAACAGGTAGAGAGAGTTTAAAGAACTTTCATTTGGCCCTTTCTACCATAATACCTGTTATTTCTAAGTCAGTAAGCCATGTGGAAATTGGTCAGTTGCTAAATATGTTGACTCCCAAAGTACATTCTGGAACTTGGAAAATAACCATAGAATGAAGGATGGTGTAACAGTGTTCTTCCTAAGGAGAATCTTGCCTCTCCTGCATTCACACTGCCCTGGATCTTGAACTGATTACGTTGCAGAATACAGTGAGGGACCATGACCCTCTAATATGGGAATTTAAGTTCACCAGACCTAATTTGTTTTGTTTTGCAAATCAAGTAAGACACTAATATATTGCCCGTTTCTTTCATATTTAATTATGTTCCCTTATTCATAATCAAAGATTTCTGTTTGTCAAACTCTAACTGCCATTGCCCTTATGCTCATTATGCTCATTATGGTCAATGTGATCACTCTTTCTCTGGTTGTTAGATGCCAATGTCTGGCCCCTGCCATGCTGCGATCTCATCATTCCTATTGAGGGATGATGGCCAGAAGGTTTATTTTGATGGCAGCATTTCCCACTGTGATTCCTGGACCATAGATTACAGGCACAAAACAGCCTTTCAAGGATACTATTAATTTCTCATCAATACATTTCTAGAAGCCTATTTAAAGTGAGCATTCTCTAGGCCCTCTGTTGTACATAATGAGGAAGTATGTAAGCAGGGTATCCACAATAAACCTACTGTAGCATTTCTATTTCCCAAAACTTTGAAGTATTTTTTGTATATAATACTAAGGAAGTTTTGACATCATTCAATGTATTCTATTACTGTGCCATGACTAAGAAGACGTCCCGTTGGCGGAGGTTGCCCCACAATGGAAGCCATCATGTTAGTGGATTCTGCCAAGTCTTTAGAAGACACTAAATCTGTCTCCCCTACTGTCCTCCTGATCTTCCCCAAAAAATCAGGGACCTCTGCTTCTCAACTGTCTTTCAAATCTCATGGTATTTTTTCTCATTGGCTAATTCTAAGCTGAGGCCATATAGGTAAGGGAGTATTAAAAAAATAATTATTTTGAGTTTATTCTTAGAACAAAGGTCTCTAGAGATTCCAACCAAGAATCTAGTTTATTTATAACAATCCTCTTTCTGGGAAGTCATGAACATTAATATTTTGTCTTCCTGGCTTGATGAAACTGCTAAAATTTCTACTTCATTTTCCATATGCTTTTAGCTTAACAATTTATTGTCTTTTTAGGGTAGCTGCAGATTATAGTCAATGTCTTAAGCTAAGGGAACAGTTGACTATGTGTCAGGCTCAGTTATACACTGCTTCCTTTTCTCTTAGATGTTGACCACTGATGTTCCAATTTTGTCTCTCTAGCCTGATTAGAACACCAATATTTCAGGGGGTTCCCCAGAAGTAGCTATTTTCTGAAACCAGATGTAGATACTCAACCTTTTGTCTAGTGTTCAGAATCAGAAAAGGCCTCTACAATATAGAATATAGTTCCAGGAATAAGTTCATTTCTCCACGGTTATCTCCTTTTGAATCTTTGTCTGTCTAACCGATTACTTCAGCAGTTTTCTGACGATTTTATACAGATTTTCACTATTTGTTTCTATAAAGCTTTTTGAGATTAACTTTAAGGAGAGAGTATTTGTGTATTTTAAGTTTCTCCAGCAAAAAGCCAAGCTTTGTATTTGTCATTGACTTTTGATCAATACTTTCAGCATATTTCGAACAAAGAGATTCTATATTCATAGCCCACCAGGATTACATGAAAGTACCTATTTTCCATCAATGTAATCAGCACTGGAGATATTAAAATGGATTTTACTATTTGCCAAACAAAAGAATGAAAAATTGTCTTAAAGATGCTTTCATTTGTCTTTTATAACTGCTAGTTAAGTTGAACATTTTCTAACATATTTTCTTTTGCTTTTACATTTCTGTTTTTTTCTTTTTTAATGACAGTTTATGCTATTTGACCAGATTTGCTGGGTTTTGTTTATAGGTTTGTTTCCTATGCTTTGGTTATTTATTTCTTTATGTTTTTTAAAATACCAATACACAAGAGCTCTCTTTATATTGCAAACATTAATTTTCTATATTCTTAGTTATTTTCATTGTAGATTTTCTATTGCTCTATCTTTGCATTTTAAATCTGTTAGTAGTGTCCATCCATTCAGAAAATTTAATTTTTATATTTGTAAATCTTTCCATTTTTTCTAGTCATAACCTGGGTTTTTTTGTCATTTCAATAAATAATATTTTGTTAATTGAAACTGCATTACATATTTTCAATTACAGTATACTGACTTCTAAATTAGAAAATCACTATGTATAGATATGATGAATATTTCATGGGTATTGCATGAATCTTGAACAAAAGCAATGTCCATAGAGACAACAAATATTTTGTTTTATTTTGGTTTCTGGTTTAGAGAACTGAATTTATGCAAGGAAAATTTTCTGCTCCTACATAATAGGATCAATTGAAATCCATGTATGTAATTGCAAAGATGTATAAGATCAAAAGATATCATAAATCATAGATTTTCTTACATCAATTTATTGCACCATGCTCTCATGCAATAAAGTTAGCCAAGATAAAGATTTCATCAATTCTGGTTGTTTTAAAAATATTTTGTAGTCATTTGTAATCTTGGACCTGGAATCTGGAATTTGGCAGTTTCTGATTATCAGTTTCCCTCTAAATCATTGATAAAGAGGTACATTAAAAATAATGCTGGCCGCACCCAGTGGCTTAAACCTGTAATCCCACCACTTTGGGAGGCCGAGAAGGGCGGATCACGAGGTCAGGAGATCGAGACCATCCTGGTTAACACAGTGAAATCCCGTCTATACTAAAAAAGTACAAAAAACTAGCCAGGCGAGGTGGTGGGCACCTGTAGTCCCAGCTACTTGGGAGGCTGAGGCAGGAGAATGGCGTAAACCCGGGAGGTGGAAGCTTGCAGTGAGCTGAGATCTGGCCACTGCACTACAGCCTGGGTGACAGAGCGAGACTCTGTCTCAACAACAACAAAAAAAATAAATAATGCTGCTCAGAGATAAATCTTAAGGAGTGTCTCTACACTGAGTCAGTATTTCAAATGTAGATTTTGTATTTTGATTGCTTTTGTATTCTTTTAACTATGAAATTAAATGGGGTTCATTTAAGGTAGTACCAGTGTATATAAAGGTGGACTCTTCAGAGTATTAGTAGTTCAGATATAATTCAGGATAAAATAGTATTTTTACATTATTTACTTTAGAGAAACATCCTCTGAGTTGGCCATAGGCCATTAGCAGACATCATGCAAACAGAGGTATAGAAAGTGCTCGCACATTGGGTGGGGCTTTTTCTCTTTCTGCTTTAGAGAACTTCACATTAACAACCCAGACTATCTGGAAGAATAAGACACATGCGGCTAAGTCATTCCTCCACTTAGTTGTCATTAAGCCACTCACCGGACATTGTGTAAGGCTACTTTGAAACATCCAGTCCTAATCAAGCCTAGACCAGAAAAGAACCCCCAGCAACCAACAGACTAGTGAACAATAATAAATGTTTCCTCTTTAAGTTACTAAATGTTGGAGTGCCTGGGGTTGCATCAAAACTGTTACAAGGTTATTACCAGGGAAGTGACTACTATGATCCAGACACAGGCAATGTGCAGATAGCACATGGAAATTGTGCAAGAATCTTAGGTTTTGCCTTATTCAAGACATTTCCTGGGAAAGAAAAGAGAAATCTTATATGCTCTAGATATAAGATTATTGCTTGTTTTTTAATGGCTGAGCAGTATTCCGTTGTGTATATATACCACATTTTCTTTATGGATTTATCTGTTGATGTACCAGGCTGATTATTGATTATTGTGATCTTGGTTATTGTGAATAGTGTTGAAATTAACATGACAGTGCAAATATCTCTTTGACATACTGATTTTCTTTCCTTTGGATATGTACCCAGTAGTGGCATTGCTGGAGCATATGATAATTCTATTTTTTAATTTTTTTAGAAACCTCTATCCTGGTTTCTATAATGGGTACACTAATTTACATTTTCATCAACAGTGTGTATAGTTCCCTTTTCTCCACATTCTCACCAACACTTATCTTTTGTCTTTTTTATAATAACCATTACTACTGGAGTGAGGGACCTCACCTTGTAGATCTGACTTAAATTTTCTTCATGAGTAGTGATGTCGAATGTATTTATGAAGGAGGACATCAGGTTAAGTTAAATAAGCCAGGCACAGAAAGGCAAATACCACTTGATTGTGGAATACCATTCTTACGTGGAATCTAAAATAGTTGAATTCATAGAAGTAGAAAATAGAAAGGTGATTATGAAAGACTGGAGTGCTTAGGGGGAAGGACAGGATTGGGAGACGGTGCTCAAAGGATGTATAATTACAGTTAGATTGGAGGAATAAATTTGAGAGATCTATTGTACAGCAAAGTGACTAAAATTAACAATGAGATAATGTATATACTTCAAAACATGTTGTACATGGCAACCATATACAACGTTTGTCAATTTAAAAAATTAAAATTAAAATAAGATTTTTGCTAGAATCTTCTATATCTTAGGTGAAGAAAAATAGGACTTAATACTATTTCTCAACTGTAAAATTTAAAATAATGTATATATTAGGAACTTTAAAATTCAATACACAAGATGAAGTAAATTGTTAAGTGTATTAATATGTGTATAATCAATCAAAAATTGCTCTATAAGGTATATGGGAAATAGTCTATGAGAACTCAGCTCAGCAACATCTCTCTTAAGGCACTTAGAAAAATTGATCTTGAATTTTTTTGTTCAATGAGGAATTTGGTAAAACTGAGAATAAGCATACCTTTTGTAATTAAAAAAGAAAATGAGTATTTCTAGGTATTCCTTGTCAGTTTTCATCCATATTTATACTGAATATTACCGTTTAAAAAGCAATTCCAAGGACCATGTATCTTTGCTCTTACTTCACATAGTATATAAGTATAAACTCCAAGTGATTTGTATCCAGAAATGCTTTGACTCTATTTTCTCCCTCACCCTCTACCTCTTATTTTCCTTCTTCTATTCCTCTTCTTCTTCCTCTTTTCTTTAGCTTTATCTCATCTTACTTTTATTTTTCTTTTTTCTACTTATTGTTTTCATCTCCACCAATATTAAAGTAATATCCAATTTCATGTATAATTTCATAGATATATGAAATGCATGCATTTATAAAATATATATGAAATGCATATATTCTAAAACATGTGTGAGTGTATGTGCTTCTAAAAATGTATACATATATATTTATAAATATATATATGTCATATATATTATTTAAATTATTATGGAGTTTATTATTTATAATTATCTTATATTTATAAATATATGAGTATATATTATATTATATTATTTTTATATAATTATATTATAAATATATATGAGATATACTTTTTATATATGACATATATATTTATTAAATATATATTGAGTATATATTTATAAATATATATGGAAGTATATACCTTAAAATAATACCTAAAATATATATGAAGTACATATATATTTATAAAATATATATGAAGTACATATTTATAACATATACATGAATTGTATATTTATAACATATAAATTAAATGTATATATGTATTATACACACACACCACACACACACACACACACATATTCCCCAAAGAGCATGTTGGACATGATTGATCGGGGGATCTATGTTGTCTATGCACTATTTTAGTCATTGTACATCACACAAATTAACCGGAAAAATGAAACAGAAATAGCATTTTCAGTAACTGTAGGGAAACAACTATATTGGAGAATAATTTTGACTGTACAGTTCACTTCGCATATTGTCATTTAATCCATGCCCACAAATATGTTCGCTAAATATTCTCATCCACATTTTTCAGTGAGAACATGTGAAGTTATCACCCATCATTGAGGTTAAATGAAGTCACATGTTTTACATAGGTAAGTAGTTGTATTGGTTAGGGATGTTTTTGAGCTTCAAATAAAAAATATCTGAATGTCATTGCCTTAAGTAATAAGGTATCAGCTCACATCTGTAAAGTCTGTAGGTAGGCAGTTTAGGATTGATGGAGCAGCTCAGTGATGCTGCCAAAGTCAAGCTGGAGATACCTTTACATAATGCCTTTCTCAGTAGTTAGTTATTTTATTCAGGGTTGTTGCCCCGATAACATGTTATAGCTGTTTCTATTATGAGGTCCTAATTCTAAGACAGGAAGCATTAGGATTTCTGGATAACAAGAGAGCAATATTATTAACTTTTTTATGATGGAGAAAACATTTCCTTGGTTCCCAGTAGAAAAAAACAATTCTTATATTTCATTGCTTAACATTAGGGAATGTGGCTACTCCTAGTTGGAAGTGAATCTGGAAAAGTAAAGCTTTGACTCTGCCTTAATCACAAAAAGCAGGCTTTGCAAGCACAAAATAATTGGGAGAAGAATTGTTGGATATGTAACTGCATTACCTGCCGCAGTATTAGAACAGGAATTCCAAATTGAGGTTTTCTAATGTTAGAGGCCATGTTATGTGCATCAGCATAAATCTTTAATAATAGATTATTTGGCGCTATTTTAATAATGTGAACGTATTTCATTATTTTTGGAATCTAGGATATATATTATTAAACATCTATGAGTTTTCCATAATGACAATTATATTTGAACTTTATAATTGCTTATTCAATGTATACTTGATAGTTAAATACTAATTTATAATTAAATTCAACTATAAATTTGATTTAATTTTACTCCTTTCCAACTCTGTCAGCTTTTTTTTTTTCTTCCTGAAAATGTTTCCGTTATTTGGAATCTACACAAATACATAAAGATCTTGATAGATGTTTTTTCCGTATAAAGAACTGCACTAGAATGATTTTGTGCAAACTCATGTCAGACAGGGCCATTCTTTTGCCCCAATCCTGCAAAGGGTTCCTGTGTTATTCAGGGTAGAAACACATCTTTGCAGGAGCTGACCAGATCCTCTCCAATATCGGACCCTCTATTACTACCCCTATTTAATCTTCCTAAAGCTCTTTCTTCTACAGTAAAGATATATGAGTATCTTTGTTCACCCTGAACCATCCAGATGTGTTGCTGCCTCAAGACACTACCTGAACAGCTCTCCTTTGATGTATCCACACTTCTTATCCTCTCATCTTCTTTGTATTTTTTTCTTACATGTTAACCTCCCCACCTTCTCTGACCATCTATAAAAAAATATAATCACCCAACAATTGACTCTCTAATCTCCCTTCCTGCTTTGATTGCCTTCACTGCCATTAGCACTAATATACCAACTATTTTAGTTATCTATTTTGTTCATATTCTTCCTCTTCCCACAAAATGCAATCACCAAAAGAGGAGATAGATTTGTCTTTTAAAGCTATTATTCTCAGCACCTGGAAGGCTTGAAATATAAATGCCTAATAAAAAATTATCAAATGTTTAATGAAATCAACAATGGCAGCAACAATTTCTATAAGGCAGGTTTTCAAGAGCAAATTTGTTTTCAGTAACTTGAAAATTCAAATGTCAGTCACCAACATAAGAAATGTGAACAGGAGTTGATGAAAATTATAAATAAACCCTCATAGGTATTCCAGTCTTCTTTGGTGATGAGAAAAGTAAGATTATTTTTTTCTTCTTAGAAGTAAGGCGGATTGTGATGCATTATTTTTCTTTGCAACAAAGACTTCTAGAATCATCATTATTCATGATTTAGATGAAAATTTACCAAAATATGGAGCAATTCACTGAATTGGTTCAAGCAAAACAGAATACAAACACATACATGCAAGTATTAATTTCCTGAATAAACAAAATTCTTCTATCTCTCTAAAGATAGCCTAGAGCTTACAAGGATTTAAAGCTAGTGGACTTTCATATAATGTTCTACAGAAAAAACACTAATGTGAAAGTCCCTGAAATTACTCTACTTCCTGTCCTTTCTGGCTCATGATTGCATAAGTTTCTTCCCTATATATATCATATTTCTTTCAAGGCATTTATCATTTTAGTTAATCAACATTGGTTTGTATTGCCATCAAAAGAACCCTTACTTATTCAGAAGGCATACTGCAGACAATATTAAGATAACTCTTTTGTTTTTCAGTTTGCCATTAACTCTTGCAGTATAGCACAGACAATGCCTTACGCTAGGAAAACAGGCTGCAATTGACTGAAAGGAGAAGTTCAGTACAAAGTAATACAAATAATAAGAAATCTCATGAATAAATTTTTCATTAATCACAGAGTAACTACTTCAGTCTTAAATTTTTATATTTTTAGACATTAGTTTCTTAATACCTGTTTCTTACCTGAACCAAACTTCTGGTCTATGCTAAAAAATATACGTTTGTTTTGCCAAGTGAAATTCTCCTTTAACCTTAAATGCCTCACTCAACATCTTGGCCTTTATTCAAACCTGGCTTTCTCATAAATATTATACATCCAGAGATGGCTGCTCATGTTTCCACATTTCACACAATCTAAATTTGGGAAGTAGGGTAGGTCTCCTCCTCATTTCTCAATCCCACTGCAATAATAATAAAAATCCACATGCTTTGGATAATTTTACTATCTACTCTATCACTCCTATTTTGTTTGTTGACTTCTGTGATCAACTCAATTATTAACTGAAGATTTCGAACATGACATTTCATTTTACTCATCACAAGCTTGATGCAGACTCCACAGATATACTCTGATCTGCCAGTCCTGTGACCTCTTATTTTATAAATCTTATTTTTCATTTCACTTCTGTTGCCAACCACTATAACTTTACTCTATACTTTATTGTGATGTGAAATGGTTTATTTTCCAAAGTCAAACTTAGAAATTCTGTTCTCTGGGCATAACCTTTTACTTCTCTTGATTACTTGCTTATATTGCCACCATTCTAATTCTACAGTTGAGTGAGCCCTACTTATCCATTGAATCCTCTACTTTTCTTTGCTCTCCAGTGCTATCTTTCCTAGATATGAATATTATCACAGCAAAACTCTGTTTTGACAATATTATCAACTA
Source organism: Rhinopithecus bieti (assembly GCF_001698545.2). Taxonomy (NCBI): domain Eukaryota; kingdom Metazoa; phylum Chordata; class Mammalia; order Primates; family Cercopithecidae; genus Rhinopithecus; species Rhinopithecus bieti. Next base: position 1,121,456 of record NW_016814742.1, on the reverse strand, counting down.
AATTTGCTACTGGTTTTCCTTCATTGCCTATCAGGATGAAACTCTAGTCCCAAGGGTATCCATGTTTATTGACCCTGGTTACTGACTGTCTGTTCAGCATAGATAGAGACAATCACACAATTGAGCATGTTGGTTCTACCCTTAGTCCCATGACCACTAGCTTCATATAAGTGCTCAATACTACTTGGCTCATAATATCTTAGCCTAGCCATCTCACTCTCACATTATCCATAATTGCTATTTCAGGTTGTATTTTCAACCCTCTTCTAATCTTTAAGGCTGATACTTCTCTTTTTATACCTAGAAGATTGATTCATTTCATATTTAATTTATAAAATAGAAAACATCTCGGGCCCGGCGCGGTGGCTCAAGCCTGTAATCCCAGCACTTTGGGAGGCCGAGACGGGCGGATCACGAGGTCAGGAGATCGAGACCATCCTGGCTGATACGGTGAAACCCTGTCTCTACTTAAAATACAAAAAACTAGCCGGGCGACGAGGCGGGCGCCTGTAGTCCCAGCTACTCGGGAGGCTGAGGCAGGTGAATGGCTTGAACCTGGGAGGCGGAGGTTGCTGTGAGCTGAGATAGGCCATTGCGCTCCAGCCTGGGNTTTTAACTCTGGTAAGGTGCTTGGAGCAATAGATTCTATTGTAACAAAATTTCCACTTGTTTATTTATGAATAAATTATTCTTCCCTTAGCCACTCTTTGTTTTAAAGAAGTGCATTTAAAATGATGGTATATAAAGTGGCTTTATGATAAAATTGAAGTGGCTTCTCCATTCCCCCTTCATGATCTTTTTCACCTTCACATTTCCTATGATTATTCCTATCAACCACACTCTTCCATCACTGTCATTGACTAACCTTACGGCATGCTGCTTATGGATTAATTTACCAAGCCATCTGTCTGATTTCCATAGTCTAAGTATTTCTACATTGTATGCCCTGGCATTAAACTGCATTCATTCAGTCAGGAGCATTAGTTTAATCTGTGAAAGGTGCAGCAATTTGTCTGAAAATTCCAGCTGGCATAATGCAAACATCAGCATCAGGCAGATGATTTTTGATCCACACAGATGAGTATAATTCTCTTTTTATTATACTTATTTATGATTTTCCTCTATGTTTTATTGCTTTATTACCACTGTCCTTTGTTCTCTCTCTCTCTTTTTTTTTTTTTTTTTTTTTTTTGATACTGAAATTATCAGCTATTCCCTCTGGACAGAAATTCAACATTTTGAGAGGCAATGAAGACATGGGGGGAAGATACCTGACTCAAATTCTCTTTTCTAATAGGTCTTTAATTTGGGGATTTTTATGCTCAACTCAAGAATTCGATTAGCTTAGAGCTTTATAAGCATTACCATGAAGCACTGTTCTCAAGTGACCTCTCTTCCTCTTATTTTTCAAATTATTTTCAATATGAGACCATTTATTCCACCGGCATGGGATTGAAATTCAAGGAAAATTGTTGCTAGGCCATTCACTCTTCATTATCTACAGCAGGGTTTCTCAGCCTCAGAAATATGGACATTTGGAAGTGAACATCTTTTATCATGGTATCTCTGTCTTGTGCTTCACAGGATACGTAGAAGCATCTCTGACATGTATCCACTGAATGTCAGGAGCACCAGCGCCCCAGAGTGACAAGCCAAAATTCTGAGATTTTTGTCCTTTTTTTGCAGGAGAGAGAAAATCACCACTAGTTGAGAATAACTTATTCATACAGTTGAGATCTGGTTTAAATGACTGTCGAGGATAAAATTAAATGGGGAAGGAAGGAGTAGAGAGACACTGAAAAAACGCAGAGAGATTAAATGAGTATAGGTGAGTATTAAAATGTGAAAATACACTGAAGCTTATTGTTGCAATCAACTAGTCACAGATATTCTATACATGTGATGCAAAGGTATATATTTCTATGTGCTTCAAGATCCCATTTGAAAATTGGCTTTTAGTTTAGTTCCTCTTCTTTTTCTCCCTGTCCATTTTTTTTTCCACATCTGAGACCTGTTCTATTCTTTTTTTCTTTTCCTTTTTTTTTTTTTTTTTTTTTTT